>NC_139815.1:24075101-24615101 GCF_963457635.1 Microchirus variegatus | reverse complement strand
GACGCTCTAACGCATCCGCCGTCTGAGTGAGACTGTAAGAAACATATCGTATTAACACTTGCTGTCTGGTTGATGCACACAGGTTCACACTCTCTCTGTCACTCTCTCTGTCACTCTTTGAAGTGTTGAATTAAACCTCTAGTGTGTAGATTTTAGTGAGATTTATCAACAGAACATGTTACCCTTTATCCTGCTTATTTTAACCACAAAGGGGCCACAAAATTGTCCTCTGAATTTTTCAGCATAACTTTTATTGCATGTTAAACTTATGTATTAACAATTTATATGGACGACATATTTTACAATAACATGTTATTGTAAATATGTTTTAAACTGTTCATACTGGCAAAACACAGGCCTAAAAATGGTCATTATATACGGGCATTTTTCCAACTCTCTCCTCTCTGGCCACAAAGGCGCTGATTCTCTGGCTTCCTGCAGAAGTGTGAGTGAAATGACTGGAATAACGACAATGTTAGCTTTCACATGCAACATCAGATTGACTCTTCTCCGATGCATAGTTACGGTAAACGCAAAGTCCAACGCTTGTCATCTGTAAAACACTCGGTGTTAAAGGGTTTTAATGCAATAAACCATAATTTACTATAATGATATGATCATTTACTCCCATTTCCATGGATTGGAGCTGAAGGTATATTCAGTTATTTGTAATGTCATCCTTATAGGCTATTAAATCCTACACACTACCACTTGTATTTGGCCAGAGAAGGGATTGTACCTGACTGAGAACTTATCCTCTGCATGTCCTCTGACACCTGCAACCATCCACCTATTGAATGCTAGCTGTCGATCATTCCATGTCTTGTCTGTCTTACTCAAAATTACACCATCCTTTATAAAAATGGACATTAGAAACTTGAAACTAGTGATTTGGACCATAAATTTGTAATGGCTTTTCGTGAAAAATCACTTTTTTTCTTCATTCCCCCCAGACCTCGGTGACTTTACTCATTTTTATATGCAGTGTATGATATGCACATTAAGTGTACACAAACTCCAGTGCACTCATTCAGAGCTGCTGGACGTCCTGCAGATGCTGACGCTGACTTTTTTTTGTTTCTGAAACTAAAACTTGTTTGAGTTGTCAGGGGGGAATCCTGGCAAAAGTATTGTGAACTGCATTGGACCTTAGTTTCAGGCCTTTGAATTTGGTCCAACATCACCAGGGAATGTGTGTTTTGCTGCAGTCGAATATGTCACTGGACTTTAAGTCACTTTACTTTCAGGCTTAATATTGTAATGGTGTTAATTTAATGCTGCAGTGGGCAGAGCTGTGAGAAAAATAGTTTATCGATGACTTTCATTCTGAGCTACTTTGATCAGCTGAGCTTCGACGGACATACAACAACTTTCACCTCTATTCAATACAACAAGGTTAATAGAATATTTGAATCACCTCTCTATATAATTGAGTCCATGCAGCTCTGTACTGATTGTATGGATTTCAAATTTATTTAAATACATTTTGACTGTTTTTTCAGTAATGCATGCTGAGGAAGCAACTCCAATTCATCCTTGCATCGATTGCCCATGTTGCTCCGTGCAGGGTCATGAAGGTCATGAAACGATTCCAAACCTCGCTGGTTAAGTGGCATCTGTCACACTTACTGCATTTCTCATTAAAAACGCAACATAAACACAACGGGAAGTTTGTATTTAACTTCCATTAATGCCATGTTTTTTTAGGATTTGATTAAAGCGGAGCACCCAGAGGAAATTGACGCAGTTGAGAAGAGAGCATGTCAACTCATAAAAGAGTCCCAGGATCCTCTTGCAGTGTGGTGACAGTGATGACCACTGAGCCACTGTGCTGCCCGGCAGTATTATTGGATATTACAAAAAATTCAATTAAACAAAAAAAAAAAAAAAATCCACTCGGGATTCGCTTTGTTTTATAAAACCAAACTTAGTCAGCCGAGAATTGACAAAACAAGGAAACAAAACATGGATGCTTGGACGGCAGAGCAATGATGTGTGAATGACGCGTGCCTGTCAACACAAATACAAAGGCATTAAAAATACAGGCGCAGGTTTCCCCATAGGTCCTGGGAATCCTCAAATGTTTGCGAAGTCAAGGACAGATAGACATGGCGAGAAATTTTGTATTAAGTTATTATTATTTTTAGCAGGCTACGTGCCACTGTTGGCACACTTGTTCTATTTTCTCAGCTCTTCAACTCTTATTTTTCTGTAAAAGGTACGACACCACACTGTGCTAACAGCACAACCAAGGAAGATCAGTTGATTCCCAAGACTTATGACAGAAAATCACACGCTATACCTTCTCATGTCATGCCACAGACTTAGTTTGTTAATGTGCTATGGAGGCATTTATCTCTTATGTATTAGAAACTACTGTTGCTTAAAGGGACACTGTGTAGTATTTATGGGTTTATATAACCCAAAATCCACTTTTTTATACATATTATGTGCTCCTGCATTGTCTAGTCGCTGTATAATAGTTTTTGTTTCATTTTCGTAGTATTTCAAAAAGTCATGTAAAATAACACGGTCGCGGGCCGCGGTTGCATAGCCACTGTTAGCAGCGAGACGCCATGTTTCTACCGGAGCCTGTAAGGACAAACGCGAGAGAACAAATCAAGCGTCTCTTTACTTGTAGCGTAAGTCCCGCCTCCACTCTCTCCGCTTCGTCTGCTACGGCCGCGGTAGCTCCGCCCTCTCCCTCGCCTCACGAACCTCATCTGCTGACACGGAGAAAGACGACGAGGACGACATTTGACCGGCTGCGGATACCGTAGCGCTCAGGGAAGGGAGGGGGTGAGCAGAGCAGCAGGTCTTTGTTGTAAATTTCAGCCTCTCCTCTAGATGGCACTATAAACTACTTACTTCACCTTTAATGTCAGAAGATGAATTAGGTGATGCCGTGTTTGACATTACATGAACAAAAAAACAGACAATTCCAAATTAACTTACAAAATAAACGGGTGTATTAAATCTGTCCTTGTTTGAGATGATGTGCGGTCTATTTTCTGAATTTTAATTTGTCCTTTAGACCACCATTAAAACCTCCTAGATATATTTGCTTTTTGCTCTAAGTATAGGAATTCTGTGGTTTCCTCATCGGTCCACACAAACCTCCTCTTGTCTGCTGTCGCTGCCATTTTTCCAATGCAATAAATGGCTAAAGTGACATTTCAGCCATGTGATACCTTTTTATATGTATTTACGTTTAACACTACACCAGCTATAAGTGGTAAAACCTTGTTATGATATTTCAAAATTTCCTCAAACGTTCTTTTTCTATTCCATTTCAATGTGCAAATCTACGGAAGCGTATTGCATTCACTTGAAAAAAAAAAAAAATCCAGTTTTTCTCAGTAATTAATTTTCAGTTTTATTTTTTTCCACTGTTTTTCTGTCTAATTATTTTCCTGTTTTTCGGGGTAATTTTTTTTCTGTTTTTCTGAGTAATTTTTTTCTGTTTTTCGGAGTAATTTTTTTTCTGTTTTTCGGAGTAATTTTTTTTCTGTTTTTCGGAGTAATTTTTTTTTCTGTTTTTCGTGCAAAAATTTTTCTAGCTTACCTGACAACTGAAATCATGCCCATAAACACCTTACCTGCTACATTGAGCGATAGGCTTACGATAGAAGGATACAGTCCAAAACATAACTAACTAGAGTCTCATAGCCTGTGTGTAACTAATTACACGCCTTACCTTAATTGACCCTCTACGGTAGATCATTTATGAGGCATGTATGTGCGGGAAGGAGTCACCATATGTGTATGCATGGATGTATATCCATGGGTGTATGGGAGTCACTTGCAGGTTGGAGGTTCTCGCGAGAGTTCTCGATAATTCAGAAAAAAAATTACTCTGAAAAACAGGGAAAAAAGATTTGCACGAAAAACAGAAAAAAAAAATGACTCAGAAAAACAGAAAAAAAATTACTCTGAAAAACAGAAAAAAATTACTCAGAAAAACAGAAAAAAATGACTCAGAAAAACAGAAAAAATTAGACAGAAAAACAGGGAAAAAAAATATTAGTCAGAAAAACAGAAAAAAAAATATTCAAAAAATCAAACCGAAAATTATTTAGTGAGAAAAACAGGATTTTTTTTTTCAAGTGAATGCAATACGCTTCCGTACAAATCAGAAATGGTTAATTGAAACTCTCTGTTCACTGTTTCAGCATAACATTTTTTAAAAATTGCAACAATTATTAATTTCGATTCAACTCTTGAACTATGCGGATCCTTGAATTTGAGGGGACGAGGGCGAGGACAGAGAGTCCTTGAATGTTATGATTAAGAAGGTGTGGGAAACCTGGATGGAGGATGGGAGTGAGACAGACTGACAGATGAGAGGGACAGAGAAGTAATGAGGCAAAGGGAGAGAGATGAGAGGAGCTGTGCCAGCACACGGGGAGAATCAAATGGCTAAAACTAAAAAAAAAAAAAAAAAAAGGAAGAAAGAATTGAAAGGATGAGGAGAGAGGAGGAGGAATTAAGGGGAGGTGATAAGAAATGGACAAGAGGACTAATTGAAAGCCAGTGAGGGAGAAAAGCAAGGACTTGGGTTGGTGGAACGGGTGTTTGAGAGACAAAGAGAGGGTGTGTGTGTGAGAGAGGGAGATAGGGTAGCAAAAACAAATTAAGAGAGGAGAGCGAGGGAACGAGGGGCTGAAAGAGTGACAGAATGAAAGAGTGAAATCAGATGGAAATGCCCGTCTTGTTCATTCAGGCTGAAAGTTGAATCACAGTTTACAAGCTTCTGGCTTCAAATAGCCATGTTTTGTATGTGCATGTGAGTTTTCCATTAGGCAGTGAAACAGGCTCGGAGGCATCGTACCATATGCTCATATCGTTCCGTCGTGTGTATAAGTGCAGTGCATCCAAATCCACATCATCCTTATTGGTCTACGAGTGAAGGGCCAGTTTGTACATTCTTGATGAAGCTGGCTCATGTGTGGAGGTAACGTTTTGTGTGTGTGTACCACATCTGCTTTCACATAGTCTCCACTAACATATCATGTCAAAACTAAGTGTCTTGTTGCTGGAAGAGTAAACACACAATCCCTGCTGCTCCAGGACTCGTAGTCACATCAGTTTTTCCCATTATTGAGATTGCAGCGGCCTGTAATAGCCTAATTTGCCCAGGCACAGATTCATCATGAACCAAAACATTGTTCATAGTTTCCATAATGATGTGAGCGGAACATAACTTATTGTTTCGCTGTGCTGTCGATCCCGTAGTTTGCCTGATTTGCTTGTGTGTGAGTCTTTTGTTATTTTG
Organism: Microchirus variegatus; assembly: GCF_963457635.1. NCBI lineage: Eukaryota > Metazoa > Chordata > Actinopteri > Pleuronectiformes > Soleidae > Microchirus > Microchirus variegatus. The sequence continues at coordinate 24,609,826 of NC_139815.1, read as the reverse complement.
TGCTCACAGTATGTCAAAAGTTGTGCAGCGTTGTCATCGCGGTGTACTAATAAGGCTTTGATATTAATCAAATCTCCAGTCCCTGGTGTGGAAATTTAACTCTCCGGAAGAGTCAGGGTCAAGTCCAAGTTGACTGCTCATTACATCAAGGCATTAGAGGTGAGTCCGAGTCTAACGACTGTTACCATCTTAAGCTGCTTAGGGTTAGTCTTAGAAACTGACAGAATTTGAGGGAATTTGTCCTGGGAAGTACTTGAAAAGTCCTTGAATTTGATGTCAACCAAGGTGTGGTTCACACATGTACTTGTTCTCCCACATGTGTGCATGTATGTACTTATTAGCCTATGTAAGCCCTGATGGTGGCTGAAATATAGCAATATTTCATCATACCGCCTATGCTAGATCATTACAAAAACATTCAAAACAAAGTTTAAAGTTTTTCTCCCAGGTGCAGCGAGTGCTCGAGTGCTTTCACAAGTCATGCACTTGAGTTTGTCCTCAACAGGGAGTTGTTTTTTTTTTACCGTTATGTCCTTTCTGACTTCCTCACATGATTCATTTCTGACCACCTGAAATGACACACAACCTCATCTGTCCTCATGATTCTCACAAAATGGGACAATCATGTGTCGGATGATGATGTATAGAGTATGGCACACATCCATTATATACTAAGGCTGGCATTCCTGCCAGACACACGCGACACAAAAGCCCAGATGCTCACTCCTAATTGTGGCACAACATATGTAAGGTGAGATATGATTGACACAGAGCCATGGTGTGATTTACTTAGCAGATAAGGCATCCTTAACCCTTTGATTGCCAACAAAAATTCAGGGTTTGTGCTTTATATTCATTTTTATATATATATAAAAATATCACTTTATAATCATGTTGGTGCTCTCTGTCTTATCTTTGATCGAGTGTCTGGTTTTCTGCTTGTTTGTGTGAATTAGGTGAAATTGATGAGAGTGAGTGACACTTTATTCTGCGTTGAATTGAGAATACATTTACTGAATTAAATGTCTTTTCAAAATCCAGAAATGTTCTACTACCTATAAAACCTGGAGAAAATGTTGGGATGGTTAATTTGTTTCATGCTCTTTGTAATTTATGTTCTACTCTTGGTGTGTTGTAAAGTCATTTGGGCTGGGCAGATGCAAGTATTTGGAAACCAATTATAACTGATATTTTGATCTCTATCCAGTTGATCTAATTGCTCCATTCTCAATCAGCTGAATAATTTGTAGGAATTGCAGAGTATTTCTACAGCTCAGTCAGTTCTAACGTCATTTGGCTCTGAAAGTGAAATTTCAAGGCCTTGCTTTAAGTCATTTTTTCCTTTATCACACACACACACACTACACTGCAGATTTCATCCATGGCTTCATCTTCACTATGAAGATAAATGACGAGATGAAGACGTGATGAACGACAGGAGGTAACAGGATGACGATAAAGGTGACAGAAGGATGAAACATGAGGGAAAGTTCGGTCAAGGTCTTCTGTGCTATTTTGATTTTTGGGAAAGAAACGGCACCGGTGCAAATTGCAGCTGGCAACAGAGGTCACACAGGGTGTGGTGTGCGAGTGTGTCTGGCCCTTCGGAGGTCATGGTCGTGTGGTCCACACATAATGTCATTGGAAAACAAAGTAGGATTTCGAGGTCATGTTATGCACATTCCACTACATAGTTCCTGGACCTTTAAAGGTGAAGTAAGTAGTTTATAGTGCCATCTAGAGGAGAGGCTGAAATTTACAACAAAGAACTGCTGCTCTGCTCACCCCCTCCCTTCCCTGAGCACTACGGTATCCGCAGCCGGTCAAATGTCGTCCTCGTTGTCTTTCTCCGTGTCAGCAGATGAGGTTCGTGAGGCGAGGGAGAGGGCGGAGCTACCGCGGCCGTAGCTGACGAAGCGGAGAGAGTGGAGGCGGGACTTACGCTACAAGTAAAGAGACGCTTGATTTATTCTCTCGCGTTTGTCCTTACAGGCTCCGGTAGAAACATGGCGTCTCGCTGCTAACAGTGGCTATGCAACCGCGGCCCGCGACCATGTTATTTTACATGCCTTTTTGAAACACTACGAAAATGAAACAAAAACTATTATACAGCGACTAGACAATGCAGGAGCACATAATATGTATAAAAAGGTGGATTTTGGGTTATATAAACCCATAAATACTACACATTGTCCCTTTAAGTTCAACAGGCGACGATATTGTACAAAAGACTATACGACAATGCTGTGACTGTCGTTTGCCACAGAATGAATTCATTAATTTCACTCGCAACATTCTGTAAATTATCAGTTTACTGAATGAACGAACACCGCTGCAGCTATACCACTGTTAAGTGATAAAATGCAGAGTTTATGTCAGGTTCTGTCTGTTTATGGAGGTTGAAAAGACTTAATAGATGTTGGAAGATTTACTGATGCAGTGAGATGGTATAGATGGCAGAGAGTGAGAGAGAGAGAGAGCTGCTGTAAACAGCTGTGAAGTGGCAGAAATAATAGTGGAGTGAACAGAGACCCCATCACGTCTCAAAACTATTAGAAAGTACGGAAACTGATTAAACAATTATGAAATGAGATTGATCAGCTGATCGATCCCTGGAGCACAACCAGTTATATTTGGTGCTGCAAGCTCCACTCAATGGTTTCCGAACTATCCAAGTACTTCCCTTTTGAGGAGGGGGTGTTTTTGGTGCCCAGCTACTTCCATTAAGTTCCTAGTTATGCAGTAGAAAAGCACATAAGGCCGGTTTTCACTGCATAGTTCAAGGAAACTATAGAACCAGGAACTATATGGTATTTGTCATTCATTTACTCACAATGTTCTGTAAAATAATCAATTTATGGACACCACAGTCTAGGACACGATCAGCATAACGATGACTCCCAACAACAGCAAAAGTAAACTGGGAGATTCATGTTATTTTGTTGTGAAGAGATGAGCTCAAATATCAGATCTGCTAGTATGAAATTGCATGAGCTGTTATGGAGATGGATCAGCTGTAATAATACGCTGAATAACTACCAGGTGTTTGCAGTGCTAAATAACATGAAACGGCTCAGTTTGCTGCTTCGGTTTTTCAAAAATAGTGAGTGAAACTAAGTGCTGCTTCCCAGACAGGGCCCAGTACTTCAATTTATTTCCTAATTCCTGTGGTGGAAAACGCGCACAGTTCCTGGGAAAGTCTCTACTAGTTCCTGGTACTAGTTCCTTTTAGTTTTAAGAGAGCGTCTCTGTAAAATTCCTGGAAGTTCAAAAAACGTGCCTGTAGGGGCTGGCAAAAAGCACAATTTCAATGCTGGTCGTCATTGGGGATGCACTTAAAAACTGACTGAAAATAAAAATGTTAATGTAACATAAGATGGAGAAATGCAGCGGGGGCCACAACTCTAGGCAGGAAATGGTATAGAAGCATTTGGCATTTCCTTTAAAACCCAATGTGATTTTTATTGGTTGGTAATACTATACTCCGGGAAAATGTCTGAATATTATCAAATATTAGATACCACACAACTGTAACACTTTACTTTGACAATGGGAATATGAGCCTGACAGGTTTTTACACCAGGTCTCACTTCAGGAAATAGTAGGTCTCTGAACTGTGAAGGGTTTTCTTCATTTTAGAAACAAATCAGGAGCCGACATGAGGAGCTGACTCTGTGTGTACATTTAAATGGCTCCAAATGGTTTTTCCACAAAATGAGGATTTCTTTAATGCGAGACTCGACAATACTGTACAGAGAGCGGCAGAGAAGTGGCGGAATAATTAACCGCGTGTGTCTATTCAGCAACAGATTAGCAGGCATTCGCACTGAAAATAACCCACGGGACTGCAGTTGTTTTTAGATGCCGTTGAACAAAAGACACGCGATACAGGAAGTCTAGTCTGAGTGTGTGCGTTTGGAAGGGTGATCGTTCACAAAAACAAAGCTCAGTATCAGACAGTTGAATGATCCCTCGCTGCATTGATCACCTTGTCAAAAATCTTCCATTAAACTGAAAGGTTAAACTCCCACACTCACTTCCCTCTATAATGCACGTCTAAAACACCATTTTGTTCTTAGTTGTTTCAGTGTTTCTCAAAATACTCAGTCTGGTTTAGCCCACGTGTGTGTGTGTGTGTGTAAGGTCAGAAAAAGGTGAGGATGATGTGATGAGCACGTGTATGTGTCGGGTCCAGATTTATAAACGTCAGTGTCGTTACTGCTTACGGTAGGTTGCTGTGCTGTGCTGTGCTGTTACCGTGGCAGCTAACGCAGCGGTGTGCCCTTAATGACCGGAGGCAGCAAAAAATGTACAGGATTGCCTTCTGTTATTGTCAGCACTTAATCAGTTGGACTTGTTGTGCGAACAGAGATGGTGAACGAGAATGGTCCTTTTGATGTTTCGCTCCCCTTTTTTTATTTTATGTATCCCTGAGAAAGATAAAAGTCAGCTCCTCTGAGAAGAAGTAAGAGTGGGAGGTGTAGATGTATGCAGTAAATCATGGTATGTGTAATGTTTTATTACACTATTCTTGTACTGTTTATTTTTTGATGTATTCAACACATTAACCGCATAGGGATGCCTATTTTTGGCTAAAGCGCCAATTTATATATCAACAGAGGAAGAACTTCCATACATTAGTCCTGTTAATTGCATACAATGTTCTCACCTATAGAGATAATAGGAACAAATACGACTCTCACAGTAAAGATGGAGAAAGCAGAACGAAGCTATAGCGTCCAAGTCTTTCATCAGAATCGCTGTGTGCCGATAGATTGTTATGCATTTAAGGGTTGAGACATTATGTTTTTGGGTTGTCTGTCCATCTTTTTGTACATCTGTGAAGACAATATCTCAAGAGATCTCTAATGGTGATACTGCAGACAACCCTTTCCCATGCAGGCTAGAGACCGTGGCCTTTCTCCGTCTGGTTTGTCCATTGGGTGCTGCTGTAGAAACATGGCTGCGCAAGATGGTCCTTGCCTAAAGTGCATTTAAAGGACATTTTCCTAAGGCTGCGAAAGCCAAATTATTATTATTTTTTATTTTAAAGTCATTATATATTAATCCAAATCAACTTAATGGATTTATATTCCATTTTTGCCAGTAACCCTCTAAATGTTACACACTGGACCCTTTAAAACTGATTTCAACAATGTAATGGAGGAGTTTTCACAATATAGATCGGCACAGGATGGAACCACATTATTATTATATATGAAACATCAAGAGATGAGAGTTCTATAGCCTATTTCACAGCTTGAGTGCTTATAATTATACACAACAGTGGCTCGGGAAAAGTAGCCGTGTCCTCATTTGTATCCTGTTGAGCAGATGTCTTTACAACAGCAGCCAAACCATGTACCACAGTTATGTGTTGCCCTCTTAAGGTTGCCGTGACCTCACAAAGCCAGGAGACCGTTTTAAAAGTTGGCACTTAATGTTCACTTAGACTCAGGGATTAACTGTTTAGATTTGGATGGTTGAACGTCAAGTTCACAGTGGGCTGCAAACATGAGTTCAGCCACTTCAACATTAAATTGATGTATATGTTATGCGAGTGGGAAAATTATTGTTAACACTGAAACAGCATTGTCAGTGGATGGATGCTACTGCTGTGATTGTAAGAAGAAGTAAGAACTGCTTGATTATAAGAAGTTACTTTTTATTCATTATTCATTATATATGTATGTATGTATGTATATATATATATATGTGTGTGTGTGTGTACATATGTGTGTATATATATGCATGTGTGTGTATATATATGTATGTGTGAATATATATATGTGTATATATATATATATATATATATATGTATATGTATGTGTGTATATATATATGTATATATATATATGTATATGTATGTGTGTATATATATATGTATATATATATGTGTATATGTATATGTATGTGTGTATATATATGTGTATATGTATGTGTGTATATATATGTATATATATATGTGTATATATATATGTATGTGTATATATATATATATATATATATATATATATGTATATATATGCATGTGTGTATATGTGTATATATAACAAAATGTTGTGGGTTTTTTTCAATGAAAGACATCTCTTTCTACTCCAATAGTTGCTAGCATTTAGTCAGGACTGTCAGTGTGTTTGCAGAAGTGATGACATTTACAAGGTTTCTTGAATGCACCTTGAACCCGCTCCTCTAAGCTCAACATGTCGTAGATCCCGCAGAAATTAAACTTTAAATACAGGTTTTTTGGCATTATTATCTTATTTTGTTATTATTGAGCTATAGTTCATATAATATAGTGCTCACTTGAGTCATAGAACTAATTAAAATTGTCCAAAACTTAACACCGACACTTCTCGCAACAATCTCGCCGCCTTTGTCTCACCCCGTTCCTCGCAGGTGTAGCTGTAAAATAATTTAGCTGCGGTCTGTTAACTGTCTTTCGCGGCGTAATCCAATCTGCGCGTCGTCTCAATTACAGTAATGTGTAATCTGATTTCATTTACTGTAAAAACATGATGCGATTACACGTCGGCAGTTTATAAGCGTATTGTTCCGACACCTGTGAAGCCTCTGCAGATGTGTGTGTGTCGCTGTGTGAGGTAGAGATGGCGGGCTGTGAGCGTGAGAGTGGGAGGTTTCTACGGAGAGAGCTGCTGCGTGTAAGCGAGAAGCCTTGTGTGAAATAACTTGATTAATTTCGTTGGACCTGACCTCCCAAACAAATCCAATATAATTGTCTTCTGGTTAATTACGCACCCATCCCAGTGGTGTGTTGTGTTCTCTCCTTGTGTTTGTGTGTATGCACGGTTGTGTATTTTTCTCCAGGCGTCTATATTTGAGTGTACACCTTTGTTTTTTTTCGTCTTTGTTTCTGTTAGCCTGGCACTGCTGTGTCTCTTCAGCTTAGTTGTAACCATAGGTCAAAGTGTGGGTCAAGGTGACTTGGTGAATCATAACAAGCTAATTAGCTGCTAACCTAATTAGCTTGCCTAACAATACAGGTAAAGGGACAGAACAGTGAAAAAAGGGAAAATGTTCACCCCCCCTTATGCCTCCTCCTTGTATCCCTAATTAAATATATGTCTCCTCGCTCTGTCTCTCCTTTTTTTCTTCTTATCATAATCAGTCTCTTCTCGACATAGACTCAGTGTTTAACCTCCTCAAAGTCACTTTCCCTTCCTCCTCTTCACCTCTGTTTTCGCTCTCTCTGTTTCACCGTGTGCAAGACTGTCCTCAGTCTACTCTCATTTTTCTCTGTCTGACTTTTTTTCTCTCCTGTCTCTCGTCTTCACACTTGCCTCTGCCCCGTGTCTCCCTCAGCGGGGAGCCTTATCTCCTCCTGTAGGCCCAAAGTGGAGGGAATACACGGCTAAATCTCACCTACTTCACCCTGAAGTCTTGCTCCTGGGGAATTGTTCTTAATGACACAGTACTTAGTCCAAAAATGGCTAAAGGCCACATTATACTTCTCCGACTGCGTAATGCGTTATCCATCTGCGTCACCACGTAGACCACTCGAGCCTTTATACTTCTGCGTCGTGGTGATGGATAGGCGCTGCAATTTCCCGCCCGATCAGTAGGGGTCGCTGCGCAAGGTTGTTGTGCTTTTGGCTACAGTGAGCAATGGCGTCCGAGGGAGAAAGACTGTTGTTGTTGAAACAGTGGCCGTTTGTCACTTTTCTGTGTCCCGGAACGCAGTTTTAAGATAATTTGAGGCGAGAAATTGGCCATTTAGAGTCTAAACATGTGCTGTGTGTGTTAAGATATGACGTATTTATAGTTTGGCAGCGACGAAGTCGGCGGGGATCAGCTCCGCCCTCTGTAGCGCTCGCTGCTCACTGTGAGCCGGCACAGAGCAGCTTCGCTCGGCCTGTCCTGAGGACCAATGGCAGCTCTTGCCGTCTCCGTTGTCCCTTGACGGAGTGACGGACACTTAAAAAATATTCCGTGCACCCGGAGACGACGCAGAGGCTCTTCAACAGGTTCTGCGTCGACGCAGAGGACTCTGCGTAACCTACGCAGAGCACTTTACGCAGGAGTATAAATTGGGCTTAACAGTGGCTTTTGCACCCTTCTCACGATTCTGGATAACTTTACATTACAGCACAGTTGTATGGAGGTGATATTATTAGTAATACTGCAGTTGGCGATATTACAATAACGCCATGTAATTTCTTAAGTAATATCCTGCTAATATCTTGGCAACGAGAATTACATTAAGGCTATTACCGATTATCTCGTTCTTAGAATCTCTGCTGACATAATCATGAATGATTAATTTAATTACATTTAGGTTAATCACGGCACTAAAATTGTATTTAACGCAGCAGAGTGTGGCAGTTAAAAGCTGTGGGTAAAATTTAAACGGTCTACGCAACAGAAATGTAGATACAGACATCAGGACATAGCTGTCAAACGTTTTTAAATCAATGTAAGAGGCTTTATGATAGGACCAAACTACATTAAATACAATATAAAAGAGCGGGGGTGTTGTAATGTTGAATTGATCACGGAGCAGTAGGAGCCAGAATAAAACAGCTGATTTCAAATGAGGTGAGTGCAGTGTTGAATGGGATTTTTATGCCTCTACACCAGGGACAGTTGTAGCCCGAGGCATTATGTTTTCAGCTTGTTCACCGGTCGATACGCATGTCTCCCACTCCTGTGAATGCAATATTTCCATTTTTTTTTTTTAATATTGGTTACAAAGGTTCTGTTTGACATAAAGACATCCTGATTAGATTTTAGTGGAGAAAAAGTCAAAGGTCCAATACAGTACAATGACACACCAATTAGTAAATGGCCAGTACAGTATTTACAGTAGATAGTGCTTTTCAATCTTGACGTTGACCCAAAGCGCTTAATGCTAGTTTTTGCCATTCATTCATTCACTCACACATTCACACTGCACCTATATGCAGTGCTATTTTCTATCACACTCATATAGAGTCAACAGATTTCCATGTACGCGTCGACGTCACATGCTAAAGAAAGATAATATATCACCACGGAATAGAAATATCAAGTTTGCATGCTTGGAAAACACCAGACAAATAACAACCTAAGTACTATTATGTGTAACCTATTATGTGTACACATCTCTCTATGGGACCCACAATGTGGAAAGTATGGCGAGGCCATTGTGCCTCATGAAGATAATATTGGTAGATATGTTGGGTTCCAGCATGAAATTATTAGATTTTTAGTCAATCAATCTATCAATCAGACTTTATTTACAGTATATAGCACCTTTCATACAAAGCAATGCAACTCAAAGTGCTTCCCAGTGTTACGATTCCCTTTAAGGGGAACCCATGGTGAAAGAATGGAGGACCCGAATGCAGACAGGACAAGGTAAAGGCCACATTATACTTCTCCGACTGCGTATGCGTTATCCGTCTGCGTCACCACGGAGACGCCTCGAGCCTTTATACTTCTGCGTCATGGTGACTGACACGCGATGCAATTTCCCGCCCGATCAGTAGGGGTCGCTGCGCAAGGTTGTTGTGCTTCAGGCTACAGTGAGCAATGGTGTCCGAGGGAGAAAGAGAGAGAAAGACTGTTGTTGTTGAAACAGTGGCCGTTTCTCACTTTTCTGTGTCACGGAACGCAGTTTTAAGATAATTTGAGGCGAGAAATTGGCCATTTAGAGTCTAAACATGTGCTGTGTGTGTTAAGATATGACGTATTTATAGTTTGGCAGCAGCGTTATCGGCGGGGATCAGCTCCGCGTCTGTAGACGCTCCGTGCTCACTGTGAGCCGGCACAGAGCAGCTTAGCTCGGCCTGTCCTGAGGACTAATCGCAGCTCTTGCCGTCTCCGTTGTCCCTTGACGGAGTGACAGACACTTAAAAAATATTTTGTGCAGTCGGAGACGACGTAGAGGCTCTACAACAGGCTCTGCGTCGACGCAGAGGACTCTGCGTAACCTACAACGAACTGACGCCGGTGATGAGCGCGGCCCCGCCTTATGAGTCCTCCTGATCGCTGATCAGAAGCAGCTGGGGAGGAGCTGCGCAGGTGGAGACGATCACCAGCGTCATCTAGGAAGTAGGTCATCCACGCCTCCTGCGAAAGAGAGAGAGAAGACGAGGAGCAGCAGGGAACAAAACACGGAACTTGTGGAAATGTGAGAGTGTGGATCGTGACACTCAGGATAAAAGCATATCTATCATACCTATCAACGCACTCATTCCCTGCCCATCAGATGAAATGCATAATTAATAGATAAGTAAATAAACACATGCACAAAAATCATTATGATACTGTAAACAATATTTATATATGGTTTGTAAAAAAAAAAAAAAGGGTAGGCTGAGAAGGTAGAATAAACTGAAGTAAAATGTTTAAATAGAGTTCAGTTAAAGGCCAGGTAGAAAACATAAGTTGGCTTTTTAAAAAATACTGATATTCTCTGCTGCCCTCAGGTCTTCAGGGAGGCTTTTTCTATAGACGGGGACCATAATAATGAAAGGTGGCCTCACTCTAGGTTTTAATATGAGCTATTGACACTGTGACATAGATCTAATGTATTTTTAGTCCGTTTGTGAGCAGCAAAACTCAAAAGTTAACAACAGATTTTGATGATCTGGGGATGGAGGTTGGCCCAACACAGAAATGATTACAGTTTGGTGGCAGAGGAGTCTTTTGTTGGTTGTGAGAGTGCTTTCTCTATCTTTTGCTCTTTACTTTATGTTTGTCCCGTCTTGTGACCAAATAAAGTGTCTTTGTATTGCATAGCATTAATTGACCATTTGATCATATTGTACCTTTGTAAAAATACAGTTATAAAGTGCCGTTAAAATTATTAAAATCCGCAATATATGGAGGTACAGCATTCAGTCAAGACAGTCATCATCCAAAGGTCTACCTTTGGTGTGTAAGCTCAGGTTATATGTGTCATGTATGTGTTGAATTTGAGGTTGTGATGTATAGAGGAGGACGGAGATGACATTGAGTGAATCGAGAGGAAAGTGTAGAACAAGGAAGAGGAAAAAGTGGGGCAGACCAGCTCAAATGAATTCCCATTAGAGGTGCCAATGTGAGAACGCCTCATTGTGGATTGCACTAACCGTTAAAAAGATCTTGGATATCCCTCAAATATCTATGCTGTGCTACATACTTCATTTACTTTGTTAACAAGTGCCCTTTATTATCTTTCTAATCATTTTCAAAGTGTACAAATGAAAGCTGTGCCATCTAATGGGATTGTGTGACGATAAAGAAAGGGTTCATTGTTTCACAGTATGATCCATCTTTAACTTTAACAAATCACACTTAAGGGTGATGGATTTTATCGTTTGGATGATGGTGTTTTGTGTTAACATGGCACAGATGTGGGCAATTTACACAAACAAACAAACGTGGACGGGATGAAATGGAATTCAATTCAATTTTATTTGTATAGCGTCAAATCACAACATACATTATCTCAAAGCACTGTACATAGACCTTTACAATATTACGGAGAGCAGAAAAACCCTGCAATTCACGCGATGAGCAAGCACTAGGCATCAGTGGAGAGAAAAAACTCCCTTTTAGCAGGAAAAAAATATCTGACAGAACCAGACGCAAAAGATGTGCAGCCATCTGCCTCAACAGGTTGGGGTGAAAGGAAAAATGGGGGACAGAAAGGGGCATAAAAAAGGACAATAGGGAGGTGAGGTAGAAACGGAAAGGAAGAGACCGGGAGAAGAAGTGTAGATAAGACAGTTCTGACATGTTTATAGTAGGGCTGTCAAAAGATTAACATTTTTAATCAGATTAATCACAGGGTAGCTGTGGATTAATCATGATTAATCACGATTAATTACCATTCATAATATGCCAAAAAAAATCTAATTTTCTCTTTATATTGTTGTAGGAACGGAGAGATAAATAAAGTATGTGAAAATATAAATGTAAAGAACAATAAAATACTGTAAATGACTTGTAAAAACCTATACAAACTTAGTAAAAAATAAACATTACATTCTAAAAAAAACACATTATAAGACAATATAAATAAATAGAATAGCTGTAAATAACTTTAAAAAAAACTATACATTGCACTGTAAATAACTCACATTATAAACAAAATATAAAGTATACAAGTTTAATAGTTTTCTTACTAAACCCACAGCAGGAAATTCCTCATCAGCACTTTGAAGCACTGCTTCTACTAGTTAGCGTTAGCGACAGCTAGCATTCTGACGCTAATGTTAGCTGCTGTCTGTGTCCCCGTTCGTTAGACAGTGACTGTTAATGTTATGATTATATCATTATCTGCGCCAGTAGCGCCACTTACAACTGTGTCTTTCTTTCTTTTTTCTTCCTCTTCTAACTTCCTGATTGATAACTCCTCTTCATTTTCCTTTAGCTTCACACAGGTTAACGTGAGGAGACGTGGGGCCTCTTTAGGGAGGTTTCCTACTGAGATGTCATTGCAAATCAACCCTTGTTGTTTAAGGGAAACGGGGATGCAGCTGGTCACTGATGCATTTAGGCTCCGAGTGTCGGGAGCCCCCCATATCGGCTCGGGGCCCCAAGCAGTTGCCCGCCGCCTTGCCTGTTCATAAACTGCACGTCTACCCGTAGCGCGATGAAAGTGCGTTAATGCGTTAAAGAAAATTATCATCCTGCGTTAACGCGTTAATTTTGACAGCCCTAGTTTATAGTACTACAATATCACTTATACAAGCAGCAGCAGACAGTGTTGATAAAAAATGGACTGATACCAACTTTAATGATAGCATAATAATACGTGGGGATTCAGAACAGGAGTAGGACTCTGTGCTGGCCTCTCATGCGGTTAGGTGTAGTTTCAACACATTGTTAACATTCCATAAAAACTCTCATATAAAGTCTAGAGTCCACTCTAACACACCATCATCTCGAAACCCTTTTCGCTTCAACATTGAGCCACAAACTCATCCAATTTAACCACAACTCCTCCGATCCTGTGCCGTGAATTTGTTTGTCACGTGACATTTGTACGAAATAAACACCCCTTTTCATCAGTTTGTAACATTTAAAGGTTAGCTGAATTAAAGCAAACATTCGATAAAAGTCAGACAAATTAAGACATTCTGACATGTCGGGCATTACATTTGGATTACCGGAGTTGAAAGTTAGTTTAGTAGAAAGTTGCAAAGTTGCCTTTCACCACTAATTCATTCCCTCACTTTCCAGAAAGTGCTTAATTCTGGTTTCACATCTGTTCGGAGAGATGCCTTCTGGTGAAGGAGCAGATGAAAATGTCAATGACATCACATGCTCACTGTATTAAGACCTTGGTGTGAGGGAAAGCAAGAAAACGGTCACTATGGAAATTTTTTTATATTTAGGCCAGGAAGGCAGAGTCATGTCTGCAGCATTGTTACCACGAGGCTGACCTGCTTTGAACAAAGGGTTTAATTTAGAAGGCTGTCGTACTTGATGCACATGGACCATTAGTCCAAACCAGCAGGGATCTTCAAAGTTCCCCTGTAAATATTTGATAATTAGGTGAGGGGCTATGAGTAGACATGAGTAGCAGAACTGTAGAAGTAACAAGTCACACTTTTAAAGACATAATGATTGCAATTATCAAAAAAAAACTAAGTGAAGTCACAGGTTTCTAAACTGCTGTAAACCACATCAGCGTGACACGGTACACTCAAACACACTGACTAACACCTATAGGTGCACTGCTCTTTTCCATGTTATAGAAACATAACCTTCATCCTCCCTTTTACAGCCACTTTGCACGACCTTGCGCATCGTTACACTGGAGACTTTTTTCACCGACTATCATGTGAATTGGTTTCAAATGAATAGGAAAAGAAAAATCTGATAGGAGCGCGATTGTGGTCGGTTCCAAGGGAAGCGAGGCCGAGGACCGGTTAGCCATTTCCTGCTTTCATAATATTGATCAGCCTGATTGTATATCGACCCTTGTTATACCTTTTTAATTTGCTGAAAGGATGTTTTCAACTCCATTATATCCCCGATGTCCTCTTCGTGCCTTATCAAGGATCAATGCCGATATCGCTGCAGTGTAAACACAAGCAGGTTGAGTATTTCGTATATCTGTGCTAGAACAATAAAACAAACACGCGTAGCCTTTCTGTCCCTTTGTTGAAATTCATAACACGGTGAACTACACGGTGAACTACATTGTAGAAACATTGAACTCTGGGTTCAGGGAAAGTGTAGCGTTTCAGTGCGTGTTTATCGCCATTTAAATACCTGACGATGTCAATTTACGATATCCAGTTATCTTGCCCACCTCCACTTTCATACGCGCGTGCTTAATTTTGCCAGCAACGTTTGACATAATCTGAGTCGAGTTACCACGTGACTATGTTTTGTGTCGTTGCATCTAATAGAACACGATTCTAAAGGTCAGCACGATGTTACAAAAAACTTCCCGTCAGTCTGTTTTATTTGTTTGTTGTTCTCCGCGTGTCCTGTTTATGAGATGTATGGAAGTAAATCTGTGCCATCTGAGTTTGAATTCGAATTTCTAACACTGAATTATTTTGCATCGAAATTAGACTTTGAATTTTAAAAACCATCAAATTTCAAGCACTGTTTTTTTTTTGCCATTGATTTTTTTTTTCAACGTTGAAATAAATTCAGTGTAAAAAAATTAAATGTGTCAAAAAATTCAGTGTAAAAAAATTGAGTTGCAAAAAATTCGATGTCTCAAAAAATTCAGTGTAAAAAAATTAATTTGCAAAAAATTCAGTTGCAAAAAATTCAATGTCTCAAAAAATTCAGTCTCAAAAAAATCACTTGCAGAAATTCAGTCGCAAAAAATTCACTTGCAAAGATTCAGTCGCAAAAAATCCACTTGCAAAAACATCAGTTGATATCCGGGTCACCAGAGAGAAGCAATCGATTCCTTAAAAAAAAATCAATGGGAAAAAAAAAACAGTGCTTGAAATTTCATGGTTTGAAGTCTAATTTCGATGCAAAAAAATTCTGTGTTAGAAATTCGAATACAAACTCAGATGGCACAGATTTACTTCCATAGAGATGTTTCCATTTTTCTTTCTCTGTTCTCAGTCAGTCAAGAGTTATTTTATACGCTGTATATTAGAATTACTTAAAACAACCGATGCCTCTTTACTGTTAACATTTCAACCCACATTTTCAACACACTCGCGTGTCATGCACAAAAGCAGACGGACAGATGATCACAGAGACAAAAGCTGACAGACACACTGCATACTGATGTGACCCGTTCAATACGAATTGACAATGTGTGCAACCTCTGCTAGAGGGTCAATAGCTTTTCATGGATTGGAAATGAACTTCATTTGATGAGGTGTGTTTGTGTGGGTGGATATTAACATTGTAAAGAGAACAAGGAGGAATGAAAGAAGGGAGACACCAGGGAGATTTAGATATAGATATAAAAAAAAAACACAGACAAAGGATAGCTCAAGGAAGACGTAGAGACCTAACGGAGACGCACATGTAGAGGTGTCGGAGAGGGAGAACGGAAGATAGACGGAACACGGGCGGTTATATGAGAGGAGAGAACGGTGAAAGTGAAAGAGAAAGAAACGAGACGAGAAGAGAACGACAGGGATCGATAGAGAGAAGTGGGCAGTGTAGTGAGGAGAGGAGAAGGCGGTGGAAGAGAGAAAGAGGCTGAAGAGATGAAAGGCTGTCTGCTGATTTG
This sequence comes from Microchirus variegatus, assembly GCF_963457635.1. Lineage (NCBI taxonomy): Eukaryota > Metazoa > Chordata > Actinopteri > Pleuronectiformes > Soleidae > Microchirus > Microchirus variegatus. The sequence continues at coordinate 24,594,171 of NC_139815.1, read as the reverse complement.
TGCTCTAACTGGAGAATTAAAATTGATCTCGGAGACAACCGTGTGTGTGGGTTTAGATGATAGAACTTTGTGTGTGTGTGTCTGTGTTCATGTTTGCATGTAAAGGAAAGGGAGAGTTCAGTGATCAGGCCGATTGATTAAACAGCCCACACCGCTGGAGTTCGGTCCGATACCGTTTGATAAGGGTCAAACATTTTTCAAATGCCGATTCCTCCCGGGTCACACGCGGCGCTCTTTCGCTGGTTGAAACTTAAACTGCAGGGTCAAACATGATTATCTTGGCTTTACTTAAATTTCAGTAGCAGGGTCGGCGAAACCTTTGGCCTCCAGACCATTTACTGCTCACAAGGCGTTTTATTATCCGAGCATTGTTGCTGCTGCAGCTGAAGAAATGTTGCAAAATGAGTTGATGATTGAACAGAAGAAATTGGAAAAAAAACACTGAAAGATGCAAAAAGAAATGTCCATTCTGTGATTTTGTTTGGAAATGTTTGCAGGCTTTTAGTCACAATTACAGGGTCCCCGCGGATCCTTAAAAAGTCTTAAAAGGCAGTGAATTCATGAATCTAAAAACAAGGCCTAAAATAGTATTAAAATGTCTTAAATCCCTTTTCAAAAGTCTTGAAAATGTAAACACATAGGAAGTAGGCTTATATGATCATGTTTTGTAAGTGGAACTCTCAAAATAATTGGTATAAGAATATTATTATTATATTACTTAAAGAAAGATAATTTATCAAATGACTCTTGCAGTAACATCGCACAGATGAGGACAACGGAACCAATATAACAGTTTTCGACCAGGACGCCACGAAACCAACACCAGGAAGTAGATATTCTAACTTCTGCACTGCATCAAAAAGTCATATTTTATGCAGAAATAAACATTTTGGCAAAGTTGTCCCTAACTAATGTGTTTTGGGCAGCTTTGTTGTTTTTGTTTACTGCAAAATTGGTCTTTAATTTTACTCCAAGTGGCATTTGAAAAAATCTTAAAAGGTCTTAAATTTAACTTGCTTTAACCTGTAGGAACCCTGAATTACAATCTGTACTTGGTAGATAAAAATGTTCACACGTACAGTCAGTGAGCCACATAGCTCTTCAATTAATAAAAGAGTAAAAACAAACAAACAAAAACACTTATTAGAATCTGTGGTAAGTGTAAAAACATCAATTATTTGGTGGCACATTGCACTACCAAAATGTGGTGAGGGAAAACTACTCCTTTATTATTGCCCTCAATGGGTATAACAAAAATTAAAATGGCCCTTGACGAGAACAAAATTACCTTCTGTTGAAAATGAAGAAAAGTGTATACATGTTGAGATCTTAGCTTTTCTTTGGCCCAAAGCCATTTTCTCAATGTGCATTGACTGTGTGTGCGTTTGTGTGAGTCTGAATTGCATAAAGATCACACTGCGATCATGAAAATGAATTAAATCAATGTCCTCCATCACCTGCAACACTTATGAGTCATTCTCTCTCCCCCCCACCAGCCAACCCCCCAAAAAAACACGTTATAAATTCATCACATTTAAAAGAAATCACTGGAGGCATCAAAAAAACACACACTGAAGATATTCATGAACACAAATTGCTCCCCACAACACAGCACCTGGTGTTTATAAAACCTGAATGCTTTAAAATCCAATCGTTCTCGTCTGTTACTAATCCATGGACCAGGTGTGCCAATATTTTCACTGCTGTTATGGAGAGAGAGAGAAGTCTTTATTTAAGGACGTGATCGCTGTTTTGAGGTGAACCTGAGAATGATGTCATGGCTTAAGCCAGGTCGCCGTAAGGAAAAGGACCCGAGTGCTGCTAATGCCGTGTAGTAATTTGATCGTGCTAAAACGAAATCTGGCTTACAGATAGACGAGGAAAAAACATGCGCTAGTAAAAGTAAGTAATGTAACATAGATCAAAACCTATGATCTGACAAAGACTGGGGACAGAGTGATGGAAGAAGATGTGCCAGGTTGACTAGGAATGAGAAACAGGTGCAGAGGGAGAGCGAGTGAGTGCATTAGGAACAGCTGTGCAGATAGAGACAGAGTGAATGGTGATTGAAGATGGTGGCTGGTCTGGTGACATAAGGACAGAAGACAAAAGTTAAACACAAGAAGGCAACATGCTCAACACAGTGAAGTTGAAGCCGAACCATTTCAATTTAAGTTTTATTTTTTGGCAACATGCAACAAGATTGTAAGTAACCCTCGTGGTTCTCCCTACTAATTCAAATACGCTGTAATTTGCCAATCCTCAGTGACGGAGAGGGATCTCCACCAGATGTTACTGACCACCAACAGATGCTAAGGGGACAAGTCATCATTTGGCTCCATTAGGTCATTTTTATCAAAAGACACCTTCTGCTAAGACACTCTGGGCTGATCAAACCAAGGTGTGTGTGCATAATCATTTGTGCCACGATACTACCGGCACAGATAGTGGCTCTAAAATGCAAGATCTGCCGATATGACTATTTTACCAATTTATTTTGGTCAATTGAGATATTGTATATCCACGTCTGCTGTGACGTGAGTATGAAACATATTATGTTAATTTCACTTCAGAAGAGAATAAATGACTTATGCAGTTGGCCAAAAGGAAACCTGTTTACATCGGCATTTCGGATATTGGCAAAAAGTCCAATATCATGCATCCCTGCCACATAGCTGCAGGTGTAGGTGGATGTGAAATTGCAGTTCACAGTTAATGGGTGATGTCACTGTGTGTCATTACTTGGCCAGTATTCTTAAATCCACTGTAAACGTTTGGTACCTAACCTTACCTCTATATTAAAGCTCTAGTGAGCAACTACTAACTTTAAATGTAAATTAATGTGTGCTAGATTCAAACCATTGTCAAATGAGTTCGATTAAGTGTCATAAACTCAACATTTACTTCTTATTTGGAATGTAGTAGAGGTTTATTAGACTGTACTGCAACAATATTGGCTTCCCTACTAAGAATGAAAAGAGGAGCGAGTACATCAGGCTGTTTCATAAGACAATGAAGACAACGCTGGGCCAATCCAAACCATGTGATACAGGGGTGTCATCCTCGGGGTAGCGAGCTGGATCTATTCCTGGATACTTTTTTTAGCAAATCTGCTTGTCGAGAGATGGAGTCTGTGTATTATTAATCCACGTCTTGCATGCTTTGATGTTAAATGGATCAGTTCAACTGCAGATTGCCAAACATCCTCTTGTTATTTCAGCTCCAAATCTCTGCCCAATTGTTCTTTTAGATGGACCCTTATATCGCGCTGCATATTTTACACATCAAGTCACATTGGACAGGTTCCCAGTCACCAGTTCCCAGAGTTCTTCAATCCAATTTTTAATAAAGGTAGATATGGGAATGAACCCAAGTGCCTCTTGGCTAAGCTGCACACGTACCTTTAAGAAATGTGACTTGTGGGTATATCATATTTGTTAATGATGCAGTCAGAGGAGATTTAAAGCTATTGTTTTAGAAGCAATCTCTTATACACCGGAGAGTGCCTTCTGCTGAAAAGCAGAATCCACCAGCGAAGGTCACAATAACCCATCTATCCATCTTATACCGCATTATCCTCCTACATGACGGTTGTGGGGGGGCGCTGGTGCCAAACCCAGCTGAAATATGGCGAAAGGCGGGGTACACCCCACCGAACAGGTCGCCAGACCATCACAACAACTGTCCACTATAACACTTACACCTACGTTCACTTTAGAGTGTCCAATTTGCCCAAATCTGCATGACTGTGGGAGGAAATTGGAAGAACCAAGAGAAGTATTCTTGCTGCAGAGACAACCGTGTGACACCCTGTGAGAAAAACCCATTGGACACTAGGGTTGGGTACAGTTCATAATTGAACCGATACGGTATCGGTATCTGGAACAGTACTTTTAATAGTTTTTCAGTTGTATAACAAAGTCTACGTTTCAGGTTTTCTATTAAGAATATTTAAGAACTCTCTCTTCCACAAGTTATCACCTGTGTTGATGAGGTGGATTCATTGCTCATTTTGTCGTCAACGTTTCTAGCTTGACCGGCTTCGGGGGAGTTGCTACTCGCAGCGCTAGTGCTAGCATCGGCCACCAACCTCTAGCTTTGGTGGCCGATGCAGCAGTCGTCACTTTCCATGAGTAAGAAAGGGTACGTTCTTCAGCTTTTAACTAAATCCCGTGTTTGACCAGGTGCTTCGTCACATTTGAGTCGTTTTCCCCCGTCTTGCATTTCGCGTTGCAAATATTACGCTGCCTGCGTCTAATTGTGTGAAATGCAGCCACACTTTCTGCTCGCCATTATTGCCGTCCTGCTCTCGTAGTCTCGCCACGGGTAGTAGCTCTCATATTTTCGCGCTCTCCCAGACATTTCAAGTAACCGAAATTTGGCACAGATTCATTGAAAGTGAACCAGTACTCAATACGCGAATCTGTACCAACTTAAAGGTCACATAGAGTGGTCCTGTTGCACATATATGTTAGTTATGGAGGTCTACTTACATATATTAACTTGTTTTTATGGTCAAAAACCTCCTAGTTGCTGTGAACTAGCCGATAGAAATCCTCTTTTCTGACAGTGTTTTTCTGCTGCGAGATTTCAGAGTGAACTTTCACCCCCAGAAGACAGAGTCTTGTGATTGGCCAGTACTATCCAGCACATCCGTTCTCAGAAGCGCAGCGCCCCCCTCTGGAACGGCGGATGCACTGCTCCTCATTATCAAAACATTGGTTTAACAGTGTTTAAAAATAGCTTCATCACGACTCCCCGCCTCAGTCCCTTTAATGACTTTAAACCGAAGTCAGACCCAGAGTCAGAAGACACTGTTGCTCGTGAAACACCTCCACAACGGACGTTATTCTTCTTCTGCGGTTCAATGTACGCAACCGGATGTGCCCGGACTACCGCCCAGAGCAGGACGATCGGTTGTTCAGGAGAACCGCTGTTTACGTAACTATTACGGGATTTTCAGTGATCTCGTTGAGCCCCGAGATTACAATAAAACACAACGTTCTCAGCAATGGCTGAACTGTTTGTTTCGAACCGTCAGGCTTCATAAACAAGGTAATGACGCAGATACACACCAAAAAAAACAGCGATAATAGGAACTTCCGGTCTAGTTCCGCTTTAAGTACTAAAAGTACAGGCTTTCGGTACCCAACCCTATTAGACACGATAGGTAACAAAGCGAAGGACTGTTTATGTTCAAAGCGTCACTTAAATTGAGGCAGAATGTTCAATGAGCCATACATTTTTATTACCTTTTATCTGACTGCTTGTATGTATTCTGTCTCCCTGGCTTTTTTTCTCTCTCTCTCGGTGTCTCACTAACGCCCGTCTCCCTCTGTCTCTCTCTATCTGTGGCAGAAACAAAATATTCTCATTCAGCACCAGCGATTCACAGAGCAATCACAGGGAATATGCAATTAACGGGTAAAGCCTTCGGTCAATAGCACGCCGTGTGTGCTCAAACACCTCACCTACCCTCCACTCTTCCCTCATTCACTCCCCTCTGCCAACTCATCCCCTCCATTCCTCCAGTGTCCTCTTCTTGTTTGCCGAGTACTTTTTCTACTTGTGTTAAAACCTCGACCATCGTGGAAGAAGCTCCTCTCCTCCTCTCCTCCTGTTGCTAATCATTTCTTATTTAGCCACATCTCATCTTCCCTTATCGCCGTCATCACCACTCCCCTACTCTCGTTCATCCTCTGCTTCTTTTTCCACTTTACAGTGCCTCTCTCCATCCCTCCACACTCACACACCCTCCTTTCATCACCATCATCACACCTCCTCCCAATCTGTTTACTCTCTAAACATCTCACTTTCCTCATTCCCTCTCCCAGTTACTCAGTTGCATCCTAATTTGCAATATTCTCCGCCCTTGCATTTCCACCACCTACATTTTTTGTCTTTAATCCCCAGTGTGATTGCAAAAAGGCTCGGAACCATAAAACGTCTTAATATCACTTGAGACAGCTCCCCGGATGCTGCTAATCATCTCTAAAGTTTCTACAAAGTTATAAAGAGTCCATAAAAATAGGTTCCTATTTCAATTCTTACTGACGTCGACAGAGTTTTTTGCTTTATGGATTGCGGCTTTTTGAGTGTCAAGCATGTTCTTAAATGTTATGTTTAATTCCGTCCTTGATTTTCAGCCCAATTTTTTTGTGTGTGAGCTCTTTAAAGATGATTAGAGAGACCAGGATGTGTATATGTACATCATTAATGTGTCACCAGACGTGGTTTGTAGTCCTGAAATGGAATCAGTTCCTTTCAATATCATCATTTTCTTTTGGACACCTTTAATTGTTATTCTTTTCTTTCTCGCTTTCATTGCTTAATCAGTCAGATTTTCCAAGACATGAGACTTTCAACCTGGTTATTTTTCATTCCTTCAGCTAATTAAGGAGTGGTATGTAAAGCCAGCAGGTGTCTTCAAGGTTGATGAGTCACTGTTGAATTTTTTTTTTTGCTGAGATGAGAAAGTAAAAACAACTGAGAGCTGAAGTTCCAATAAGAAAGGAGTTATTTTCCTCCTTTTAACTCTTCTCTCTGCCTCATCCTTCCCTTCTTTTTTCTTCGTAAATTGTAATAGTAGTTTCAAACCTCTTCCCATTTATATTTATTTGCCATTAACCCACAGGAGGAATAGTGATCTTCTATGCAGATACCCAAACCATTTTATTTGAATTTATTTGCAATTAGATGTAGATGTTAAACGTACTAGCTTTTTCCTGTTTTGTTGCAGCAGTGTGTTCAGTTGTGCGACTACTCGCCACTCAGATAAAATTGCAAAACATTTAGAAATTAAGGCTCGTTTACACAAGGACGCTTGCAATCTGAAACCACCCTCCACAGTGGAAAACTTGAATACGCTCCACTCAGGGAAATAAACAAGCATGTCGGCTTATTTCCATGCAGCTCTAATACACGTATAGTCTTTCCAAGAAATGTACAGGATATGTGCTATGTGCTATGTACTATATACTACTGTAATACCGGCGGTAGCCATGTTTTGGTTTTTGCAGCGCAGATAAGAAGCGAAGGAAGATTTCTACGCATGTGCTCAGACATGGCAGTGTTGTCTGATAGTGTATCACTGCCCCACCTAGCCGCCTGACATGCATACCCAATCAAATCCCACACGCTTTTGCGCCACCGTATGCACACAGATTTCCTCCCGAAGAGGCTTGTCTAAACACGGAAATAAAAAGTGAAGACGAGACGCCACTTTTGCGTCTTCTGTTCAGACCGTCATCATGTAAATGTAGCCTAAAAGCCAACATGGCTCTGACACCCAAGTTGTCACGTCAACATCCAAATTCAAAAAAGCCTTTTAAAGTTGCAAGGATTACCCTAAAAATGAATTGATCCCGCTACAGACAGGACAGGATAGACATAGTGTTATCCCTAACTTCAACCACAACCAGTTAATGCCTAACCATGAGCTTAACCTAACCACAATTCAAATCGTAGCCCTAAAGGCCACATTATACTTCTCCGACTGCGTAATGTGTTATCCGTCTGCGTCACCACGTAGACCACTCGAGCCTTTATACTTCTGCGTCGTGGTGACGGATAGGCGCTGCAATTTCCCGCCCGATCAGTAGGGGTCGCTGCGCAAGGTTGTTGTGCTTTTGGCTACAGTGAGCAATGGCGTCCGAGGGAGAAAGACTGTTGTTGTTGAAACAGCGGCCGTTTGTCACTTTTCTGTGTCCCGGAACGCAGTTTTAAGATAATTTGAGGCGAGAAATTGGCCATTTAGAGTCTAAACATGTGCTGTGTGTGTTAAGATATGACGTATTTATAGTTTGGCAGCGACGAAGTCGGCGGTGTTCAGCTCCGCCCTCTGTAGACGCTCGCTGCTCACTGTGAGCCGGCACAGAGCAGCTTCGCTCGGCCTGTCCTGAGGACCAATCGCAGCTCTTGCCGTCTCCGTTGTCCCTTGACGGAGTGACGGACACTTAAAAAATATTCCGTGCACCCGGAGACGACGCAGAGGCTCTTCGACAGGTTCTGCGTCGACGCAGAAGACTCTGCGTAGCCTACGCAGAGCACTTTACGCAGGAGTATAAATTGGGCTTAACCCTGACCTGTTCCTCAGAAATGTGGCTCTGCCATATAAGGACCAGATTTTGGTCTCCGAGAAGAGTGCTGGTTGTGGTCAGTGTTTCTGCCCGCAAAGTTCCTAATGAGGCAACAAATACAAGTGTGCACACACACACACACACACACACACACGGCCTTGTGTGGGAAGCAACTTGGGCATGGTCCAAAGCAGTCCACCGTTCTGCTCCCACATGAATGAGATGTCTTACAACTATCTCTGTCACACTGAATAAATACATTTGCTCACCTTGAGACCCATGCTCATTAAAATGTGCTGTTTTTTGACCTGCGGGGACTTAAGTCGAGTCAATTAAGTCTCTACTCCACTGACCTCGGCTCAGTAAGATAAACTGTACCCGACTATATGTCTCAAAGGGATTCGCACACAATAGGAGAAGCCAATGCACTCTAATGGTGCTTTTGTCGTTTAGGTAGCAGTTGTGAACAAGTCCCACAGCACAGCTTGTGGCTGATGCAGAGTGTAATATAATTGGGTGTAGATGACACTAGTCTGGTTTAACTGCAAAACATTTGAAACAACTCAACATTCTGCAGTGGAGAATATAGTTAATTCTCTCGGGTTTTCCCTCAGGTCCCTGCCATCCAGTCTCACCCTGCTCTCACCAGACTCCTAAGTTTTTTTCCGATGGAAGGTTAAACCAAGTTTCTTGACAGCCACCATCATGGCAATATCAAGATCTATTTGTGTCAATGCCTTTAGTTTATTTTAGGTGCTGCTGTTAGTGAGTAGTGAGAGAAGTCGCCAAATGCTGTTTCCTCATACATTTACAGTGATAATAAAGTATTCATGACATTCTTTCTTTTACCATGTCAGCGTATGAGATCTAGAATGATTAGTTGACAAACTGTACATTACTCTGCAACTATTTTGGTCAGCAATAATACCTACATGGATGGATAAGTTATGTTTTAGATGTAACTAACAATTTGGAAGATGGCTATTTATTCCAAAACAACCTCTTGATTAATAGAGTGATGTTTTATCAACCTGTTACAAAACAAATCCAAATCCTCCCCAAAGGCATGTAAAATCGAATGTTATATATAAATTCAGTTTCCATGAATTAAACAGTGGAATGCAACCTCCTATCAGCACCAGTTTTAAAGGTCCAGTGTAGTGAGTATTAATGGTATCTAATGGTGAAACTGCAGATTATAACACACGGTGGACTCTTTTGCAAGAATGACAGTAAGCTACAGTAGCCGTTGGATTTACTTTTTACATGTTAACATATAGGTAGGTTTGACCAGTGTAAAACTGCACTAAGTCAATTTTGGCACGATTTGTTTTTATTCTGGAAAAAACATCAAGACTTTTAAAACATCAATGTTTGTTGAGTCAGGCTGTTGTTCTTGTCTGGTGCAGAGGGCATGAATCATAAAAGGCAAAGAGCTGTGGGAATCGGACTCATTGGGCCAAGTGCTGATTGTGGCCTGTTGTTCCCCAGAAATATCGAAAAACTATTTGAAAGGGAGCAGTTTTTATTAAACGCTGAAATACCTGTGCGTCTGAACTCAAAAACAGGAGTAAAGGGAAGTGTGGAGCTGAAAGGATTCCTTGGTGCCGATGGGAACTTCGAGGGAACTGATTGTTGGAAGGGAAAAAAACATTACTCGAGCGTTTTTTCTTTTTATTGATTATTGCTAACACTTTTAATTACAAGCTGTAATCAAACACTTACACTAAAACCTTAACCAGAATGAGCAGCTTCTCTGCTCGAGCATCTCATCTGTCTGTGGCCAGCGCGATAGAACAGTGGTGAGCACTGGTGTCTCAGATTAAGGATGTTTGTATTTTGAATCCCATGTAGTTCAACCTCGACATTTCTGCAGACCTTTTCTCCAGTTAATTTCTCTTCCTCGCGCAGTCCAAACACACGTGGTTATGGAGAATAAACTGACTTTAAGTGTGATTATGATATGTAATCTATATATGCAATATTCCCTGTTGGCGTCACCATGCCATTTAACTCTCTTATGACCATCATGATATTGAGGCCGCTTGGAGTTATGGCTGTAGAATTGTCAAAAAATGTTCAATGAGTGAGTGTTCTGCTCATTTTTTAAAGATAACTTTCAATATCTGGCAGTTATTCAACCTTCTAGGAATTATAGTACTTGTCTGTGATTGTGGTATCTTGCCTGTCATTGGATGGTCGTTCCGCAGTAGTCCCGAGGGCTACCGTAGCGACAAGTATATGGGCGCAAGCTCTAGTCCATAGTTTTTGAAATAGTCTAGCTATCCCAAACGGTCTAGGAGTTACGGTAATGAGAAGTATGCATGCCAAATCCTGTCAGTGATGACAGGATGCTAACAGAAGGGTTAATATGTGTTTCCAGTGTATTAGCCGTTGCATGTATTGTGCCTTTTTTTGCGTTCTGTGACTAAAAAAACTACAGTTAGCAATGAGGGCTATTTAGCTTGTTTTGCAAGATGTGAGAATGTGGCCTAATCGATGTAGCTCACACTTTTCACAGTTTTAATGTTTACTCTTTCGTGGCGAGTAAGCTGAATTGCCGGGAGTCAGTAACTAACAACTACAATGGCAAAGCTCTGAAAGGGAGAAATAAATTTTGACCGTACAAGTGGCTGACGCTAACACACATGCTTTCGACAATGACGCTAACTAACATGCTACCGTTCCTCTCGTCCCGTCTTTCGTTTTATCTTCTACGCGTTGCTTGTATTTTCATTGTTTTGTATGATTCCAATGGAGGCATTCTATTCTATTCTATTCTATTCTATTCTATTCTATTCAATGGACAGAACAACTGAAAAAAACACTCACACACACCACACAAAAATCAGTTTACTCGGTGCAAAAAAGGGTCAGTACACAGGCAGTCATTACAAAATGGCACCAGTCTTAAAATAACAGAAACTAGAGATTAGATCGAAAAAAAAAAACCCCACCGCCCCCCAAGAAGGTCAAACATGAGGAAAACACAACAAAATGCTGGAATGCTTACTGAATGTGGATAAGATGAAGCAACACAAACTCAAGGTGAGTAGTCGGTTTAATACTGAGGCGAATCGAAACTGGCGAGTGGAGCGTTTCACTCGTACAATAACCTATTTACAGAGAGTGTTTTAATTTACATCACCTCTCTCTGCCAGTTGTGTCCTTTGCCATCACATAATACTGTTTTCTGCATTTGTGTAAGCACATGTCGGTGCTTATGTGTTACAGTAATGTGCTTAACCACATGGCGAAGGCCAATTTTATGTTGTGATCAACACTAGCTAGATTATTATGGGGGTTTGTGACGCCATGACAATGACAACCTCTAATTAAAGTGCACCTGCAATTAAAATGTTGTATTTAAAAAAAACAAAGCAAAAAAAAAAAAAACTTAACTGAGGTAAGGGCCTATAATTTTGTACATTACACCCATTACGTGTGTTTGTTTCCTTCTGTGGGTGAAATGTAACTCTTATTGAAGGGTCAAAGCAAACAAGAATACACTTCATATCTGATATGTATAATTATACATAGCTCTAGGGGACAGATGTGGCCCGCCACGTCATTTTATGTGGCCCACGAGTGATTAATTGATCTTAAAAATCTGTGTTAAAATAGGTCTATGCTGCTTTGACCAGGCGTGCATTGACCATAAACTACATTTCCCACAATGCATTTCGATTGTGTTACCCGCAAATTGACGGCATCCTGCCGCTAGATCGCAGTGTATCATTGTATATGCGTCATGCGACGAGTGAAATAAGTAATAAATACAGAAAGTTATTTATCAATATGTTACGGAGTAGTTACCTTTAGTTTACATTATATTTGGTTACATTTAGTTACATTTATTCTGTATGACAATAACATCTGGCACTTTGAGGGTAACCATTATGCTGATGTTGCCCTCAGTGAAAATGCATAGAATGAGCAGAGCAGTGACTTAAAGTATTCTTTCAGGTGGTTTCTCAGTAGGTACGATCTAAAAGAAAGCAAAACAAAAGAACAAGAAGTGAAGTGAGCTTTGGTTGTGAGTGACAGAAATGCTGTTGTGAGGAAAACACATCGTCCTCTGTTGCAGCTTTGTTTCTGTTTACATGAGTCAGGACTATAAAGATTAGGAGGAAACTTCTCGGTGTTTGCAGACGGGGGACATCAGACTTTCCCGAGTCGTTCAACCTTTTCTCCACTCCTTGAGCTGGGTGGGAGAGATTGTAGTCACTTAATATTGTGCACTTAAAATGACCTGAAAACGTGGTTTAACTGTGCACTTCGCTATACATATAGACTGTTACTGTTACAGAGAACTTAAATAAAAGTTGCTCATTGTTGTAAAGCTGCGTTAAGTCGACCCAACTTCGACTTAACGCCATAGTACCAACCATTCCTTGCCGTCTCGCTTTACTAGCGAAGCGGTTGTGTTTCCGCCTTACCTCCATCAGTCGTGAAGTAAAAACCCCTCACTCTGTGATGTGACATGATTAAACAACACTGTTATGCAGCGAAACACAGAGCGAGCGAGAGTCACGAGGAGCTGATAGGCTTAATCGACACTGTGTGAAGTCATTTGTTTTGCAGTTTAATAACACTTTAATATCAGTGCTGGCATATTTCTTCATATGGTACCGTTTTTTCCCTCCACACTCTTGCTTAAGGATCACAATTCCTTGCTGCCAAACGGTAAATAACATAATTGTCTTCTTCTCTGTTCACAATAAACATAAAAGCCTGTGTGATTTCATTAGTTTTTAAGTGCACATTGTATGTTTGTCTTGATAATGGATATAGTTTCGTTAGTTAAAGTCCTTTCCATTAACATAGATCTTCGGTTAGATCTCCAACCTGCTAAGCTGATATTATGGCACAACTATTTCTAGTTAGTGCATCCTCATACCTTACTGCAGTGTTGTAATCACACAATTCCAGCAAAGACCATCTCTGTGGTATTACAGCATTAATTTAGTGAAACTCTCCGTTTACCCCGGACGTGGTGAAGAATAGTAAATCAGGACTTGGTCCACTTTTGACCACCTACCTCATCTCTGTTTCCTTGATCCTGAGATTCCTGCCATGAATGAGAATGAGCGCAGAGTTGCTCCTGGTTTAGTTAAACCTGTGAGACACGGCTGATCCATTCAGACTCGGTGAAGGCTTTGTGTTTCACAAATTTTTACAATGCCGTGAAGGCTGGTACATTTTAGGTTTTTCATGTAGCCGTGACAACATGATGCACATCAATGCACTCATCAAGTTTATTTTCAGTTCTGTTTTTGTCAAATTAACATCCAACATTCACTAATATGTTATTCTTTTCCCATGTCTTTGAAGTTGTCTTTCACTTGCAGTCTATCTGTGATCAGTAGATGGCAGCCTTACTACACCCAGCTGTGGAGAGGAACTATCCATGGTGCTGAATTGATACTTTCCATTAGAGTTTGGCTTACGGACTATCCGTCTCTCTGTCTATCTGTCTAGTAGCTATCTCTCTGTCGGCCTGTCCCTCTGTCCGTCCCTCTGTACAACTAGATCTTTTGATTTAGTTGTGTGCGCAGTCCCACAACTTGCATTGTGTGTTGTCAGGCTTGAAAACCACAATCTTTTTCGCAGCGTATGCTGAACAGACACCCACCAGTTGATGAAGAAAAAAAAAAAAATCATAAAAAAAATGTTTTTACTAATATATTTATAAAATGACTAACCCAGGCCAATGCACAGAGAGCTACCAGCTTGACGCATGACTCACAGTAATGCTGTGAAAAAGCTCAACCCACACACATACACACACACACACGCACGCACACAGCCACTCACTGCAACACACACGACACTCATACTGACACATGTAGCACGACACACGTACACACATGAACACACACACACTCGTGTTTGCACAGCTATTCTACTTAGGACTCTCCATTGACTTCCATTCATTTGGACTTATCCCTGACCTTAACCATAAAACCTAACTAACCACAATTCAAATCTAAAAGCTCAAACCACTTAGTCAGAAATTATGTTATGTCTCGTTAGGACCAGGTTTTGGCCTCTTTGAGGACTACTGGTTCTGACGAGGTCAGGGGCCGATTTTCTTTCCCAGTTGACCCCTGGCCATATGTAATTGGTTATAAAATGTCTAAAAGTCTGACTGAGAGCAGTCATTGGCCCACGAGCCAGACTTTGGACATGCCTGACATAATGCATTCCCTTTCCCCTTTATCATCCCCACTGAATACCTAACCCAACTTATGCTAAAATTCCTGTTAAAATGTGGTTATTTTATTCACGGGGCTCTTTCAGAGCCTGAAGCAAAATGAGGATTACTTTAAATTCAGACGTGTTGCTGTTTTTTTTCCCCATAGAATCATTTATGTGGTTCCAATTAATACATTTGTTTGATGGACTCCAGAAATGGTTTCAAGTCGATGCTGGACTATGGTTCGCCCACTCACTGGCTTTTTCTTTTCATGGTGTGGTGGATGTATCGGTGACACCTGCTGTGAAACACTGTAATGGGTCACATCCACAGTGAGTGACATGTGCAATTTGCATTTGCCTCTAAATGGAGCCGCGGCTGGCCGTCTCGGTGGATCAGCGGGCTAAGTCTCCACGTCATGTTTGTATCGTTGTAATCTTGTTAACGTGAGCCTCTGCACATTCCGCCAGAGACGGGGGGGGGGGGATCAATACGTGGCTCTGTTTGGGGTGCGGGCGCGCACACCCACACACTGTACTTTCAAGTACTCATCCAGACTACTTTATTTATATCAAGAAACATCATCACTCTGCTTCATACCGATCAATCCCAGTGCCATATAAACACCCCCCCCCCCCTCATCTCTACTGGACCACACAGGTGCATGGCTTTTTCACTTTATTAGGTACACCTGTTCTACTGATTATTTATGTAAATATCTATTCAGCTCATCACATGACAGCCACGATCGGTGCATCTAGGCATGTAGACATGGTCGAGATGCAGTTTTGCAACCAAGTTGGAACGAGGGCTCTTCTCCCAATGTGTGTGGGTTTTCTCCGGGTTCTCTTGGTTTCCTCCCCTAGACAAAAAACATGCAGATTTAAGAATTGGTAAAGTTGGACACTCTCAGGGTGCTTTCACACCTTCGTAATGGAACCCTAGTTCATTTGCTCGGAAAGTCCAATTTTTCGCTTGGGGAAGTGTGAATGTGCAACCGAACTCTGATCCGAACCAAAGAAGCAAACACTGGTCTGCCTAGGTCTTGTGGTTCGCTTCAAGCAAATGCAGGAAGGGGACTACAACGCAGGGCATTGTGGGTACAACACAACCAGAACATACCAGTTTATGTTTGCATAAAACAAAATAAAAAAAAACAAGACCGAGAGGTTTTGATCCAGCTCCATGTTTTGCTCTTATGTGAGCGGAACCAAAAGTTGCCCTGCATTAACAACATATAAGCGAGTTTTCTTGTTCAATGTTTGTCTTGTCTTCTTGATAATTCTTGATGCAGCGCCTCCTCAGGCGAGGAGGGGGAATACGTTATTCAAAAGGTTTGGTTCGTTTCACTAAAGTGCAAAAGCGTGAACGCAAACTCAGACTGGATGAATGTTGCCTACAAGTCGCCAATCGTAGCGAGTCTAGCGGGACTATTTGGTGTGAAAACGACCTTAAAATTTGACCGTAGGTGTGAGCGTGAGAGTGTTTGTCTCTATATGTGGCTCTGTGATGGATTTTTTCGCCCTACGTCAGCTGGGATTGGAACCGTTGGATAAAGTGGTAGGAGACTGATGGATGAATGGACGGTCAAGACGACCTGCTGAAGTTCAAGCTGAGCTTCGGAATGAGGAGGAAAAAAAAAGGTGAAGTGAATTTCTCTGAATGTGGCTGGGCTGTTGGGTTGTTGGTCTGAGTATTTCAGAAACTGCTGCCCTTCTGGGATTTTCACACGCGAGCACGTCGATGGAGAAAATATACGGAGAGCAGCAGCAGCAGCTTCCTGCGCGGGCAAAAATGCCTTGTTGTTGCCACAGGTCAGAGGAGAATAAAAAGGTATCACCTGTAACTCAAATAACCACCTGTACGAACTGAACATGGCTGCCTCCAGGAAGCAAGACCCTTGCATTAAAAGTAGTTTTATGCTCATTTTATCCTTTTCTTCGTCCGTCCGTCCGTCTCACCACCTTCCTTTATGACTGCATCTTTCTATCACTCCCTCCCTCCCTGCTTCTTTTCTTTTCCAACACCAGCTCTCTCGTGAAATTGATTTTTCTCCCATCTTCCACCTCTCCCTCTTTCTTTCTTTCCCTTCAGAAAAAACCCTCCCCCTTAACTCTCATTTTCAATGCTTCCTCAATCATCTTTCTCCACTCTCCTCTGTTCTTTCCGATACACCTCCTTCCTTCCTCTTTCATTGGCTTCCATCAAAAATGGCCTTTTTCCCTCCTCTTCTTTTCTCTGGTCTCATTCCTCTTTCCTAACTCAAATGTTTAAGCCCTGGCCACTTTCATCCCTCCTTTATCCTTTTCTTTTTGTCTCCTATCTCCATCCTGGAATCTTTCCTGTTATCCATCTTTTAGTGTTTTGCTCCTCCTGTGTCTCTCCTCTTATCCCTGGAATTCTTCTTTCCATTTCCACCTCTCATTCTTTTATCTGTTTTCCCGTCCTTCCCTTCTTCCCCCTCCATTTCTTTCCTTCCTCTAACACGACAAATCCTTCTTCCCACTCCTTTCATCCTTCCTTAAATCCATCCCTCTATCCATTTTTATCCCTTATTTCTCCTGAATCAGTTTTCGTCTCCCCCTTTCTCTTTCACTCCTCCGTTCCTCCTTCGTGTCCCCGTAGCATTCATTCATTCATTCATTCTTCCTTTCCTTTTCACTGCTTTCCTAAAATCATTTCATCTCTTTATATCTCATCCATCTCTACTATTCTCTCTTCCCTGTTTTCCTTTCCTTGTATCTCCCCCTCGCTTTCTCTCCTTCTCCTAAAAACCATTCATCCTTCTCTCTATCCCTTTCCTATCCTCCTCCTCCCCTGAGTGCATCCTTCCTTCCATTTTTATCCCTCCTTTCTCCTGATTTCTTGGCTCTACCTTTTCTCTTCCACTCCCACGCCCCACCTTCGTTTCCCTGTGGGGCGTTCCATCGTTCCTCTTTTGTTTTTTATTGAAATCATTCCATCTCAACCTTTATTATTATTCTATATTTTTCTCCCTGTGTTACTCTTTCACCTTCAGTCTTTCTTTACCTCCTTTTCCCACTTCCCCTTCTCTTCTTACTGTCTTTCCTTCCTCACTTCTTTATAACTCTTCATCCTTAAGCTCTTTCATTTCCTTTTACTCAAATAGTCAATTTCTCCACTTTCCTCATCATTTATTCCCCGTCTTATCCTTCATCTGTCTTTCTTTTGTCATTTTCTTGACTTGTTTCTTCCCTTCTTCCACATCCCTTACACTCTCTCCACACCCATCTTTTACTTACTTTCCCTGGCATCCCCACTTTCTCTCTCTCCTCTCTCTCTCTCTCTCCTCTCCCTCCCATGCTGTCTGTCTCTCTCCCTCGCTCCCTCTCTCAGTCGTCGCTCGCTCGCCGTGCTGTGCGGACCTATTCCGAGCACCTCTCTCTCTCTCTCTCTCTGTCTGTCTCTCTCTCTCTCTATCTTTTCCTTCGCTAAAATCTCTTCATCTATCTTCTTCTCCTCCTCCTCCGGTCCACCGGTCTCTGCTATGACAGCTCACACCAGCGGCGCGTTGCCCGATGTCAGACCGTCAATCCGTCACCGGTTAACCTGTCCAAACCTCACTGTGTGTGTTGGATATTCGTGATTGATCCGCGGGTGTAACATTTTTTTTTTATTTTTTTTTTTAGAAATATATTTATACAAACATTTCTTTTTATATATTTCAAAGAAAGGAAAGGAGGAGTGGGGGCGAACGTCCTCTTTTTTTTTTTGTGGTACCCCCTCTCCGCTTCCTTCAGCCAAGCAGAGCGGTGAGGTGGGGAAAAGGCTTTTTTAAAACTAAGCTCGCTTGGATTTATTTAACAGCAAAATGACGGATTGGGGAGCGACGCCGCAGCTGCTGCTGCTGCCGCTGATGATGATGATGAGGACGACGAGGAGAGGGAGGCTCAACGCGGAGAACACGGGCAGCTTGAGGCGCGACCTCCCGCTTCTCCTCCTGCTGGGGCTCCTCATCGCCGGGGATTCCTCCTCGTCCAAGGGTGAGTTTCTGAAGGTTTTTTTTTTTTTTTTTTTTTTAAAGATCTTGTGTGTGTGAGCGCGGGCGCGCGTATGTATATGTATGTGCGCGTGTGCACACTGGCAGGTGAAGGAAGGAAGGTGGTTCATTTGTGGCGTTTGTTAATGCAGACAGCGCTGCGGTGTGTGTGTGTGTGTGTGTGTGTGTGTGTTTGTGTGCGTGTGCGTGTGTGTGTGTGTGTGCGGTACAGAGAGGGAGTTTTACGCATGTGCGCGTGAGCCCGCAGCTCTGGATATGACGTGCGTGTGTCCTTTTTTTTTGTGCGCGCGTGCCTGAGATACTGAAAGTGTTAAGGAAGGGAACAAGAGGTAGCCTGTGTGTGTGTGTGTGTGTGTGTGTGTGTGTGTGTGTGTGTGTGTGTGTGTGTGTGTGTGTGTGTGTGTGTGTGTGTGCGTGCGTGTGCGTGTGTGCGTGTGTGCGTGTGTGCGTGCAGTGCCCAACTTCGACACACTGTCACATCTGGAAAACAGTGTGTGGAATGTAGGCATGCTGATTTATTTATTTATTTACTTTTTTCTTTGGGAGGGGAGGGGGGGGCTCTCCATCTCCAATGTGCAGAAATTGACATCAAAATACACCTCGACTCGACTCCACGTCAGTTCATTGTAAGTGCGAAGAGCAAAAATGCCTCACACCAGATCTTATTTGTTGAGGCAAATAACTCAATAACTCCGTGTTAGCCCTAAACAAAATAAAGCGGAGACACCACGGCTCCCACACACACACACACAGACATGGACACAGGGATATGGGGTGGCTGGCAGGGGTGAAATTTCCCCCCCTGGAGGACATGCAGCGAGGCATTGCCATGCTCCTATTGAAACATGATTCTGTGGAGTCACACTCTCTCCGAGTAGCAGTGTAGTCTCAGACTGTGGAGAGTCTGATGATATGACAGGGATTTACGCTGTGTGTCAGGAGCAGCCGCCAGTGTCTGTGTTGGTGGTGGTGGTGGTGGTGGGGGGGGATTTCTGTGGCCGTGGAGGTCGGGCCGTGTTGCTGGATGAATGGACCTGAAGACAGTGTTAACATTCCCCTCGTTTGGTGGGAGCGTTACTGTCACTCTGTTTATCAATAGCCTCTCTGTGTGCACTTCTTCTCTTTTCTCAATGCCAGTCGCTCTGTATTTCTCTCTTAATCTCTCCCTCACACACACACACACACACACACACACACACACACACACACATACGTTTGAGCAGCTATTCTTCTTAGGACACTAAGAACATTGACTTCCTTTCATTTGGACAGCATAAACAAGGCTTAACCATAACCAGTTAACAACTTACCTTAACCCGCAATTCACATCTTAGTCCTAAACTTAACCAGTTCCTCAGAAATGAGGTTTTGCCTTCATTTAGACCAGATCGTGGTCTCCACGAGGACCTAACAAGGTCAGTGTTTATGCCGTCTGAAAGATGCACAACATTTGTAGTGAGGACACTCATAGACCCTTACTCTAACCTTAACCATCACAAGCTTAACCCTAACCCTAACCCTAAACCCATGTCGTTACCCTCAAAAAGTCCTTTAAAGGCAGGGTTTCTCACTCCTGGTCGTGAGGAGCCCACTGTCCTGCATGTTTAAGGTGTTTTCCTGCTCAAACACACCTGATTCAGCTCGTCACTAAGCTCTGCTGAAGCCTGATAATGACCCGTTTATTTAAATCAGGTGTGTTTGAGTAGGGGAAACATCTTCAAGGGGTAACAGAAGAGGAGGACTAGCCAAAACGTTTCCCCATACAAGAACACACACACACTCTACATCTCTCAGGTCACTCCCCTCCTGCGATAAAGGAGGCAAATACAGTTTCAGTGCTAAAATTCCCTCTTAATTGTCTCTTTTTTTATCGCTTTCTTTGTGTTTGTTCCTGTGCCTTTAACTTCAACTCTGCAGAGGTAGAGCTGCGCGTGTATTGGTTTTGTCGTGTTATCTTTTATTCCTTTCGCCGTCTCTATTCAGACTGTCAGCTGAAATGAAGGTGAAGTGATTGGAAATGTGACTGTGGAAGAATGGCTGCGTGTTGATGAATATGATGAGGGTGCATTTAACCTGGTTGTGGTTGAAGCAACTGCCTCTTATCACCTGCTGTATCTTTCACTTCGATCTACGCATGGACATGTTTTTGTGTGTGTGTTCGCCCCTATATATATATGCTCTAACCCACATTTTTTCCTCCCATAACCAGGGTTATAGTTGACGCTCCTTGGTTTTTCAACATGCAATCTACCAGTTTGATATTATTTCACAGTGTGATATGCGACACACTTATTTTTAGCTGTTGAAGTGTTAAACGCACAGAGAGGCGTGCAGACGGACAGACAGCTGGAAAGAGGTTTGCAATAATTGATTTCATCCAACCTCAAACTCTAGATGGCAACTCTCGATGGCTGTCACATTTCAAATTGCAATACGCAACTCTTTTGGTTGTCTGGGAAAATGTTATTTATAAATGTCTTCAGCCATGAAGTGAAGTGCCCATAAAAAAAGACAGATGTTTGCAGATGCTTCCAGGATGGTGTTGATTATAAGACCTGTCGTCTGCACACTGAAATCATACCTTGATTGGGTAGGATATCTGTAAATGATGTTAAAGAGAAGGTTGGTTGAAGACGCAGGTGTGTTGCAGTGCTGGTTGGACAGATGAGAGCAGCTGACAAACCAAACCCCATGACATCTAGGCACAGAGAGGAGATGGAAACAGGAAGTATGAGAGTGAAACTTTAAATTAAATCTTCTTCAGAGTAGTTTTTCCAGACTGATCATACACTCGAGCTTCATTCCACTGAGTGCGATCTCTCTGGTCACCTTGTTAGCCAACATGGCTAATATTTAAAGAATGCTAAAGCATTCAAATGCAATTATTAAGCCAACAATAAGGTTAAAATACCAATTAGGAAAAAGTTTGATTGATACAGCATTCTAGCAGTGACATGGTGTTAGGGAAATTTGTTGTTTAAAGTTTAAAACCAGAATGAACTGGTTTCCTCAACATTCACTGGAGCACAAATCATTGTCTGACATTTATCGCAGTAATAATTATATATATGGACTATTTTGAAAATCTTAAATTGTGATGTGAATGCATTTGGCCGTCTTTTATTTTGTAGCTTTTGCCGCATCATTGTTCGTTATCCATTAGAAGAGTAAAAAAGGCAGACAGCAGCCGTGTCGTGATTGTTTTTTTTTTTAATAAGTTATTTATAATAATGTAGTACAAATGTTGGTCTGTTGTGTTAGGATGTCTCTCTGCTAGCGTTGACATTGATATGAAGGATTATGGCACGAGCGATACCTTGGTGGCACCAACTCCTCGTCCTCGTCTGTCGAGATGATGAGACTCTTTCTCTATGATGTGATATTTCTCTGCTGCTACAGTGAGTACACACAGCTTTTAATTTACAGCACTAGCTCCTAAATAACTACCTAAATAAAAATTGGGAGTGTGAACCAATTGTTTTCATGGGAATATACTGTATACCCATTAAAAACAAGCTTCAGTGCTGCTTCTTTATAAAAAGAAACAGATTCAGTAGCAGGTTGTTTGTTTAAACCAAGAAACATCCACGTGTCCAACTGTGATGATAATTGACATAAAACCCAGTTAGAGCCTATGTAATTAATGTATAGTTAATTACACTCTGCAGGGAACATTATGAAAGACTTACTTAAGTATGTGCACACACACACACACACACACACACACACACACACACACACACACACTCCACCACTCTCTTTAGCATTCACAAGAAATACATTTAATAAATGGTTTGTAATTCAGTTTAATGTTATGAGCAGATAGGCTGCTATTTTGAAGTGGTCAGTGTTGCACAGCAGTTGTCAACATTTGATGTATTTATAACCGTTTTTTTTTTTTACTCCCTTGTCAGACATTATCTATTTATACACCAGCTTTTACTAATAGGTACCTTAATAAACAACCTTGTAGTGTGTTATAAATACATTTATAATACGTTTGCTCATAAATTCTACACTGTGGAGGCTTAAGCCCAATTTATACTTCTGCGTAAAGTGCTCTGCGTAGGCTACGTAGAGACTCTGCGTCGACGCAGAGACTGTCGAAGAGCCTCTGCGTAGTCTCCGTCTGCACGAAATATTTTTTAAGTGTCCGTCACTCCGTCAAGGGACTACGGAGACGGCAAGAGCTGCGATTGGTCCTCAGGACAGGCTGAGCTAAGCTGCTCTGTGCCGGCTCTCAGTGCGCTCCGGGCGTCCTGACAGAGGCGGAGCTGATCCCCGCCGATAACGCCGCTGCCGAACTATAAATACGTCATATCTTAACACACACAGCACATGTTTAGACCCTAAATGGCCAATTTCTCGCCTCAAATTATCTTAAAACTGCGTTCCGTGACACAGAAAAGTGAGAAACGGCCACTTCTTCAACAACAACAGTCTTTCTCTCTCTTTCTTTCTCGGACGCCATTGCTCACTGTAGCCAGAAGCACAACAACCTTGCGCAGCGACCCCTACTGATCAGGCTGGAAATTGCAGCGAGTGTCCGTCACCACGACGCAGAAGTATAAATGCTCGAGGCGTCTCCGTGGTGACGCAGACGGATAACGCATACGCAGTCGGAGAAGTATAACGTGGCCTTTAGCGTTACGCTTTCACATCCTTTTTCTGTTTGTTTTTCCCTCTGTTTTAAAAGTTCATGCAGTCAATTTTCCACGCGTGTCCTCCATGGCCTCCTTCTCTCCTCACCTGACCTCAGTCATGTGACAACAGGTGGTCACATATGGTCGGGGGGGGGGGGGGCGGGAACAAATGGTGTCTGATTAAGTTAGATTCACTGAAGAACACTTAAGTCGGTTTCCCATGTGTGTTATATCAGAATGTCAAGTAGTGAGACGGGCAACGAGAATCAATATTGTGGTCTGGCATTGTTCAGTGTCGTGTTATGGTCACCATGGGCATGACAATAAAAGTGATTGAAAAAAAGAGAGACATTTAATCAGAATGTAATGAGAAAGGAAAGAAAATATGTCTGTGTGTGTGTGTGTGTAGCAAGGACACACTAAAAGGCACACAACTAGACACTAGACTAAAGATTTCTCCTTCAGTCTATAAACCGCACACATAATTTGAGCAACCTGAGACTGGAAGAAGATACAAAGAAAGACTCACTGTGTGTGAGTGACACAGTGAGTTAGTGAATGAGTGTGAGGTATCTCCCCCCCCCCCCCCCCCCCCATGTGCTGATGATTTTCGGGTACTTCAGAGTCCTTGGAGTTGTCCAGAGAGACCCAGAGAATACACAGGCACACTTCAATACAGTTAAATACTGCTGAGTACACAGTTCAATGGAGAGCAAAGAGGTAGTGTTCGAATGTGTGTGTATAGAAGAAAGAGACTCGCAGAGAAGAGGCCACAGAGAGTTGAACTGAATTCTCGAAAAAGCCATGAACCATTTGATTTCCTCATTTTTCTGAAATTTAGATACAGAGGATCTTTTTAATAGGGGCCTCGCACCAAGAGGGCTCTCTTGGTATCAGTTCAATACCAAGTACGGTTAATACTTTGCCAGTATCACCGAGGCCCGACACTGTCACCAATACTTTTTTTTGTGTGTTATAATTGCAGTAAAGCTGCAACTAACTTATTTTTGTAATCGATCAATCTGTCGGTTATTTTCTCGATGAATCGTTTGCTCGATAAAATGTTGACCAGTGTTTGTCCAAACCTGGAAATGACGATGTTCTCGAATGTCTTGTTTTGCCCCCAAACCAAAATGATTCAGTTTTAATGGTTTCTTTGTTATGTGGAGCAAAGAAACAAAAAAAATATTCACATTTAAGAAGCTAAAACAATCAGAAAAAAGCTTCAAGCCGATTATCAATTATCAAAATAGTTGAAGACTAATTTAGTGTCATGATTTAAATAGGTAAACATCAATATGCTGAATCTGATGACTTTTTCACTACCACTAAATGTTAATGTTTCCGTTGTTAATTATAATTGAATGTTAAACCGCAAGACAGCTTTTAAGCAAATACAACTGAATATGCATGAAATTTGCACATACTTGTTAGTAACAATTTATGTTTTAAATTGTACAATTCCTCTCCGTGAGGAAAAAAATAAAAGCCTCTTGCTCAGTAGCTGGGATTGGCCGCAGCTTCCTTTCAAAAGCCTCAAAGACCTCGCTGTATCGTTGGATTCATATATTAGGCAGAAATTATGAAGTGACATAGTGCTACTTTTAGGCAAAATCCATACTGCTCAGATTTCATTGAAAAACGCATAAATTCTGCTCCACATTATGCCTGCCGTCCACACTACACTGGTGCTTTGGAGCAAAAACATTGCTTCCTGAAACCAAGCAAACAACTGCTGAGGAGAGAATAATGCTTCTGTTTACAAATAAATGGTCACATTATGTATGTTTTTAGGCCTGTTATGGATACAGCGCACATTTTAAGCTGAATCCCTCACATGCAGGCAGATTTTAAACGAAGTAAATGTCAAAGAACAGACTTAACTAGCAGAGAACACCAACAGTACGAGTTAGACGCACGCAGGATCATCACGCTTGTGATTTGTGGAAAGAAAGAAAGAAAAAAAGGGCTTTCAGCTCTTCCCGTTGACACGAAAACGAGTGAGAAATATATCCATTCGAATGACAAAACTTTTAAGAGAGCCATGGCCTACATACAGTTGACTAATGCAGAGAGGGAGGGCGGTAGACGAGATGCACACAGAGGGGGAAAAAAAGAGAATATGTGTGAAGAAAGAGAAATTGAGATTGAGACAGAGATCAGAGCAAGTGTGCTAAAGACAGATGGGGGGTGGAGAGGAAGCAGAAGCACTGCGATGAACTGAGAGATGTAGTGAAAGCGAAAATTAAAATGTATTGCCCGGCAGACGCGATTAATCAGGAATGACTTTTCCATCTTGTGCTGCTCAGCTAGTAATGTCTGGCATTAAGTAATGACATCATAACCCTGTCTGCCCTGAATTTATACCGCAGATATGGAGGGAAATCCACCGGGCTGACCTAAAGGCACGAGCAAACGGGGCTCTAAAATCTGTTGATATTAATGACTGGACTCAAATATTTCATGCCTGCTGTAAATACCGCATCACACGCTGCAGCATCATGGATCTATCCATCATTTAAAATCAGAGAGGACAGTGTGGGAAAAAAAGTGGGGAAGTAAAAATAAAAGAGCATGTGTGTACATCATGTGAAACGGCGGTGACAGAACTCGATCATAAAAGTGCCGTCTCAAAGCTCGTCCGATTGTATTTTTCCCCCTCTCTTCGGGACGCACGAGTAAATGCGACGTCTACTAAAGTTGTCAAGCTCCGTCTGAACCGCCATATTAAAATGTACACGGGAAATATATATGCATGCTCTTTGTGAAGATGTCCCAGGCGCAGGTTAGTTTAATATGCAGGCAATATGGCATGGAATAATGTACAGGAACATCTGTGCTGAGTATGAGCTGGGAAGCCCATGGTCACCTCCAAAGGTGGTAGATCCACAGATCCAGACTGAAAAAGTAGTTATGGCTGCTTCTGACCATCAATATGTCCGGGGCCGGGACATACTGGTGGTCAGCAGCAGCAACCGCAGCAGCAGAAGAAGAAGGCAGATAGATGTAGCAACCCGAAGTGTAAACATCAAGAGTAAGGGATGTACAAGAATCGTAGAAAGTTTCATAATCTGTCTGAAAGAGTATGAAAACTTGTGAAAGGAGAGGGTCAAAGTTGTCCCGGTGGTAAATGTGGCTCCAGCAGATTCAAGGAACAACTTTCAAGGTCCGTGTCCGTAGAAGAGCTCTGTCTTAAGAATAGCTAAGGTGATGTGTACAACCCTCAGGCTACCAGGCTCCTGGTTAAGGATGTGAGCTAAGGAGGTCTCACACCACAAGTGTTAGAATAACCACAATAAATGAATATTCAATTTACCACCTTTATTGAAACATGCACATGTATATATTAAAGAATGTGTGATGTTGATTATATCGTGTTCTCCCCGTGGTGTGCGTGGGTTTCCACCCACAGTCCAAAACATGCAATTTGGGTAAATTTTATCCTAAATTGTCCATAGGTGTCAGTGTAAAGGTGGATTTTGGCGCGGTCGCCGTTGCTTAATCGCTTCCATTCTAATCAATGTGAGCATTTCCACCAGACGCGCTGTGGGCGTGTCTCAGCAGCGTCCCAGAAGTGGCTCGCCGCACCGCAGCGCTATCGATAGGTCGCAGTTCTATTTTTGCTGTTGCCGCTGCTGAGTCGCGGCAAGTTAAACAGAGCAGATCGCACCAGACAGGAAGTCTGTCTGCCTGTCACAACTTCACATCAACAATATGTCGTGACCGGTGCCACCAGGTCAACGGTCAGTTAATCAGAGCATCTTAGAGAGTCATAATGTACGACGAGAGACTGATTGTTGAAGTGGAGAAACATCATTTATGACACCAGATCAACAGTTCTTCCATGTCGGAGAATGAAAGAAGCTGTGTTGTTGTTGTTGTTGTTTCTTTTATACACACAGTCTATCGCGGGATCTTGCACACTCGCGTCCGTTCAGGATTATCACGCGATCTTCCGTGAATACCGCTGGCCCCCAAGGCACCGCTGCCATGCCGTAACGCACACCCGGTGGGGATTGAAGGCGGGCAGAGGAAGAAGCAAAAGTGCACCCCTGACATGCCGAGGCTGCAACGCGCCCAGTGGAAATCCACCTTAAGAGTGAATGCTTGTTTGTCTCTATGTGTCCCTGTGATGCACTGGTGATCCGTCCAGGGGGTACCCCCGCCTATCGCCCTATGTCAGCTGAGATTGGCACCAGTGCCTCCCCCCCCTGCAACCCTCATGTGGAGGATAAAGTGGTACAAAATGGATGAATGGATTTTGATTATATCTAAAAACAGGATGGTTGTTTGTCTCCGTGTGGCCCCTGTGATGGAGTGGCGACCTGTCCAGGGTGTACCCCACGCCTTTCGCATTATGTCAGCTGGGGTTGACACCAGTGCCCCCCCCCCCCCCCTGCAACCCTCATGTGGAAGATGAAGCGTTTTATGGATGGATATCTAAAAACAACACATGTACTCCCAGTTATGGCCAAAATGGTAACCGTTTTGCTAAATAGTGAGACCGTGATTATTTACGTGATTGCAGCCGTTCACAGTCTCATACATTGCCCAGCTTCAGTGCTCTGAAAACTGCTCTTGCTCGTGTGCAGCAGTTGGTTTCTCATGAGGTCCAGAGTGCTGCTGCATATAAAGGGAGAGCATGGATTACAAAGCAGCACCAGCTGTGACAGTTAGCCAAAGCCTGCCCCGACACTCGAGGATTTTCAAATCTGACTTTATTTTTTTTAAAAACGTGGGAGACCACAGACGCAACGAACTTTGCAACCAATTTTCAGAGTTTTTAATCCTGAGAAGGTCGAGACGCAGGACCACACACTTGGCATTTAATCAAACGGTTTCAGGGATTTGAAATCGCACAGAAACTCGCAAAGATTTAACGTGACTTCGTTATATAAGCCAACATGGAGGCGGACTGTCGGAGTTGTCAATCAATAGCTGTGTGTGTGCAATGTTTTGTGCTGAGAAACGCACACAACTGTGGACGAAGTCATGGCTGAGAAGACGGAATCTACTTGGCTCGTACAAATGATGGCTTAAACAAAAGTACACCCATCAACTCGCTCACTGAATCGCTGCTCAGTCGTAAACGTCAAACATGTTGAATACTTGATGCGTCCGATGATATTTAAACCGTGTCTGTTAACCCCTCATGCTGCAGGATAATTTGGCCAGATAATCTGTTCAAATCAGCCTAAAATCAGAAGAAGAGGCTTAATCTGCAACTGGTTTCATGAGCCATCTCTGTTCTTCTTCTTCTTCCTCATGCAGCTGATCCATCATGGTTGGTACTCGGGAAGAAGAGAGGACCTTGACTTATGTACATATATTATAGCAATTTCTCTTTTTCAAACAGACTCAGGGGTCATATATTCAATTTCTTGCCCAAATATTACCCATTGGACCTTTTAAATCTTGTGCTTCATAATGTATGAACGTGAGCGTTGGCCTCAAACCTCATACCTCTGAACATTGGGAAGCTCGGCTTTAAGTGTTTGGCTTCTCTGGATCCGTTCGGCATCTGAATGCTATCAAAACCCCCACATACTCCTCTCATATGACACGTTGCTGTAGAAAGCTATAAACGCCTCTAATTTATGTTACGAGTTGGAACAGTATGAAACGGTAATTTCGGAGGCATAAGCCTTTAAAGCAACCACTTAAGAACAGCAGTTTGTTGCTGTTTGCCTGTACCTTGTGGTGCAGACGCCTCGCTGTGGTGGGAGCTGAGGGTTATTTCATAACACAGGATTACTCAGCCAGCCTGCTCTAAAAATAAGCATGAAATGAACCTCTCGACTGGAATTCGTAATGAAAGCCCGGTCGTCGTGGCTATAAGACATCTGTGAAAACCAATATTCAAATTTAATTGGAGAAATTATTCAGAACGTCAACAGCAAAGTGTCATTATTTTTTCCCTCCTCCCAACTCCAGTTCAGTAAAGTACAGTAATTCTCACCACTTTCTGTTCATGTTAACATCGGTGCACACAAGAAGCTTTGCCGAACATTGGTCACTATGTACACGATTAATCTGTCTTTTCTGTTAAATGATATTAAGTCCTGTTGACCCACAGAACAATGCCGTTTCCACCGGTCACGAGGGCCTTAAAGGGGAAATAATTAGTTTATAGTGCCATCTAGAGGAGAGGCTGAAATTTACAACAAAGACCTGCTGCTCTGCTCACCCCCTCCCTTCCCTGAGCGCTACGGTATCCGCAGCTGGTCAAATGTCGTCCTCGTTGTCTTTCTCCGTGTCAACAGATGAGGTTCGTGAGGCGAGGGAGAGGGCGAGCTACCGCGGCTGTAGCAGACGAAGCGGAGAGAGAGGAGGCGGGACTTCCGCTACAAGTAAAGAGACGCTTGATTTGTTCTCTTGCGTTTGTCCTTACAGGCTCCCGTAGAAACATGGCGTCTCGCTGCTAACAGTGGCTATGCAACTGCGGTCCGCGGTCATGTTATTTTACATGACTTTTTGAAACACTACGAAAATGAAACAAAAACTATTATACAGCGACTAGACAATGCAGGAGCACATAATATGTATAAAAAAGTGGATTTTGGGTTATATAAACCCATAAATACTACATATTGTACCTTTAAGTTACTGTAATTCTATATCTGTAGTATTTGTTTGCTGCTGCTGCAATCTTTAATTGCAATCCTTGATAAAGAAAAGACTGCTTGAACATTCATCACCATTCTATCACTGTTTTGTTTTTAAAATAGCACGTGGGATGATGATGATGATGATGATGGGAAGAAAGTGATCTACTTGGGATATTGGACTGTATGTCGAGGAGTATAGGACAGTCATTTAAGTTGGGATTTTACCTTTTATTGTGTTTTTCTGGGGTGAAAACTAGAAAAGCAAGCTGTTGTTTTAAACCGCTACAGTTGACTGTTAACTTGGATTTGGTTATATTTAGATGTGTGTGTGTCTTTAAGGAAAAGGTAGCATAATTTCATCATTGCACACTGGGAATAAATCAAATCCAGGCAGGGGGGTTACTCAGAGATTTCCACCACAAATTAAAAACAAAATCACTAACGTAACATAGCCTTGGGAAAGCTAAATGCTAATTTAATATAAGTGCTACTTCAAAATTTCATCATGTAACATACTATATTTTAATTAAGAGGGTTGATTTTCTCAACAGCAGTGAGGTGAAATTGTTAGCATTAGCCACCAAACGGTGATTGTGATTTATATTGCGCAGAATCAAAGCTGAGAAATCAGGCTTTTTCCTCAGGACCACCCTATGTTGTTTTTTCTTTTCTTTTTCTGCCCTCTGAGGTGGCTTTACTGCATCAGCAATTTGGTTGCTATTATATTCTTTGATGCAGTGCTATTTCCAGTCTGTACATAAAACCAATGCCTTAATGTGATGTCATAGCTCAGTCTTTAGAGTTAAAATAACATGGACAAATGTAATATGGTAATTACTAATCCAGGTTGGGAAAATGGCTTTTTGATGATTGAGTGCAGGATCAGTCGGTAGAACCAGGAAGGATCCAGTGTTTTGCACAGGGCGTCAAAATCAGGGTGGTGATATTCGGCTATTTGCAGCTGGATGACACCGTCCGTATACTGTGACATCCTTCATTTTTATTTTTTTTACACATGTTGGTGCGTTGCTGTTATCTGAAAATAGAGGCTAATGCATCTCTTGATAGTGCCCGGCTATTTCTGCTACGTCTCTCTGCCAGCGTGACATTTTCTATAAGTTGAAAGCTAACGGCCTGCTAGCGGGCTAACATTAAGCCGGTTAATGTCTCCGTTAATGTTACATTAGAGTTATTTCAGCTTTACACTCAGTTAGTTCCATGGTTTCAGGGCACTCGCATGTCTTTGCATGTAAGATACTGTTACAGCTCACCTACACTGTACATGCACGTGTGTGTGTGTGTGTGTGTGTGTGAGTGTTGTACAGTAGGAGTGTGTGCAATGAGTTCCATTTCCATTTCAAAGCGACGAGTCAGCAGCAGCAGAAGCTACTTTCATCCATTAATGTAATTTTTCGTGGGAAAGCGAGACAGCGTGACACGCGCACACACACACACTGAAAGAAAGGGTAATAATTACTCTCCACGTTGGCAAAGGGTTCATCTTGCGTCTCTGTCTCTGTCGTGTTCCTCTTTCAGTGATGAACACCTTTCCCTCCGTCTCCCTCTGGGTTGCCTCGTGTGCATGTGTACTCTACTTATCGGCTGAACAGCTCAGTGTTGCCGTGCGGCTGTCACTCACATTAAGTGGCTCGCTGCTTTGCAAAAAAAAAACGGGCAAGTGTTGTCTTACCAGTGTATGTGTAAAGGAAGAAAAAAAAAAAAGAAGTTGATAAGTCTGCAGAAGATGAATCATCTTAAAGAATAAAACAGTCCGAGAGTGTGGGTGTTTGCCTCGGCCTTTAAGAGAAAAACCCTGTGTGTTCGCGTTAGCTCTCTGTGTGTGGTTTGCGTGAGTTTGTGTGTGTATTTGTGCCACCTTCTGGCATAAACACTGACCATGTCAGGACCAGTAGTCCTCATGGAGAACAAAGCTTGGTCCCAATGTCTGAAGAACTGGTCATATTTAGGGTTAAGGCTATTAATGAACTGGTTGTGTTTAAGGTTAAGGGCAACGCTTTTGTTTAAACTCTTCAAATGAATGGAAGTCCATGCAATGTCCTTCGAAGAACAGCTGCATAAATGTGTGTGTGTGTGTGTGTGAGGATACATGGACAGGATTATTTTGTGCTTGAGTGCCCTTTTGTGTGTAAATGTCCATGCGTAAGCTAAAAGTGTGTGTTGTGTGCCTTTGTGTCTAAAGCTGCGTGTGTGTGTATATATGCACAACTTTTTTGACACAAAACCATCCCCACAAGCCATGTAGGGTTAGTCTAATACAGCAAGTTCAAAGTGAGTGTGTGTGTTTTTTTGCATTTGTTGATTTATGTGTGTTAGTATTTGCTTGTTTACATAAACCTGGATGAGTGCGCGTATTTGCTTGTATGTGTGTGTCCATGTGAAGGAATTTAAACTGTGTTTCCATACAGATGAAAAATGAGCATAGATGGATAGCTGTGTACGAGCATATAAAAAAAAAAGTTGTTTTGTGTGCTCCCGCATTTGCATATGTGGCATTTGAAGCATTTTTATGCATGACCGCGTTAATAACCTGCTTTAATGCACGTGTGCGTGCACTTTCAACCGAGCATGTGTTTGTGTTTGTGTTTGTGTGTGCGCACGTCGGAGTATAAACGCGATGGCCACGGGCTATTGTTGCTCAAGTAGAATCGTTCTTATTCTATCCATTTTTAATGATCGGTAATGGTCGCTAGCAGTGTTGAACCAACATCGCAAGGACAGGGCACAGAAAAAAAAAAAAGTTGCCTGTGGTGCACAAAACAATGAAAATGGATGAAGATGGTGCGGGAAAAAAAGGCGACTTAGGGGAAGATGAGATACTGCGAGGATCTTAATACGCAATTGCTTGTGGGAACCAACATTATGGAATCTGTGCTGCTGCAGTAAGGCATCACAGGGAAGACGGTGGGTGAATGAGGAGGTGAGAAACCGGCCAGAAGGATGACCGACTCACTGAGTGGCTGACTGACTGACTGACAGTTAGATTTACTGATTGAATGGTGGAGTGGTTGTTAAGCTGATTGACTGACTGGCTCTGTGACTGACTGAGGCTCTTTTTGTAAGGACTTTCACAAGGTTATCTTTTTAGGGATGAGCAGATGCAATATTCAGTATTAGGGGTGGGTATCGCAGTGTAACTCACAATACGATGTTCCACAAAACCAATAAGAACGCGATACAACGATTCTGCGATGATTGCGAGACAATAATATAGCGATACATCACGATATCTATCTAACTGAAGGAGACTAAATGTTTGTGTTAAGTTAAAAGTGCATAAAGTCTATGTATTGAATGTGGATGGGGCATCTCTTAATGTAGCTGTAAACTCCCTCTTCTTCGACCAGGTAAGTTTCCCTTAGTCGTTTGAGTAGCGCCACCATGAGGAGACATGAACTAGTGACGCAGGGACTGTTTACCTTAGAGCGCCTCAATTTGTCAACTAAAATATCTGCATTTGCCCTGGTGTACCACAAGGAAGGACGACGATAAATCACCAAATCGATATTTTGACCCATCCCTATTCCATATTGGAATCAGTCTGGTTAAAATCAGTGGATTGGATATTTTAAAAAACCCCATCAAATAATCAGTCATGTACATATCTGTGACACTGCAGGTCACAGATATATTGTAATTGACAGACACTTAATGTTGCGATATCAGTATCCGTATTGGACATAAAAAGTGGTATGAAGCTATCTCCTTCTGTAGTGACATGGTTAGAGAGGAGGAGATAGGAGTGAGCAGATGAGAGATGGAGGAAAATCAAGGCCTTTTTTTTTTTTTTTAAATGAGTTTAAACCCTACCAGAGAGCTTTGCAATGGGTTTAGTGGGTCCAAAGGCCAAGAAACCTACTTTGTAAAGCACATAATGGTTGTTAAAGTGTTTCTTATTAAATTTTGGGTTCATAAAGACCACAATGTGCTTTATTGCTTCCCTGTACCTTCCTGGGGGTGGGGATCGGCCGAATGTTATCCACTGAAATCTATTGGAATCAAGTAAAACTAAATCAAATCAGACTAACAGTAGGTAAATGCAAACATTTTAAACAATCACTAAGATCAGGTATTTATTAAAAAGAAAAAAAGGGAGAAATTGACTTTAAAACTGGGGCTCTGAAGTTTAGAGTAAATATGTCTGAATGTGTAAACGGAGCAATTGCACTGCATGTCCACTGCAGCGATGAGCCAGAGAGATGGATGGAGAAAAAAGGTGAGGAGTGGGGAAGGAGCAGTGAGTGAAGTCGGCAGGGAGGGGATTAAAGACGAGGAGGAGGAGGAGATGGTGGAAGGAGGAGGAGGAGAGAGGAGCGGGGAGAACGGGAAGGCCTTAAGCAGCGCGATAAGGAAATAATAAAGGAAAGGTTGTAAAAGGCTCCAAGACTCCAGCCGTGGCAATATCAGCTGCACACACATACACACACATACATACACTTTAACACACACACACACACACCTTCACTCCATTTTTCCCGCTCTCTCCTCCTTTCAATCACAAACACACACAAACACAGCTGTATGAAAATTGATGTTGCAATGCCCTTTATAGGCCATTAAATCTGAACAACGGCATTCACTTACTTCTGTCT
This sequence comes from Microchirus variegatus, assembly GCF_963457635.1. NCBI lineage: Eukaryota > Metazoa > Chordata > Actinopteri > Pleuronectiformes > Soleidae > Microchirus > Microchirus variegatus. The sequence goes on along the minus strand of NC_139815.1, from coordinate 24,560,012 downwards.
GACAAATGACGGCTAAATAACACAGCTTCTGACTGTCCGCCCACCTGTCTTAAGTCTCGCAAGCAAACGCGTGTTTTCGTCCGACTTTGTTTTTCACAAACATTCTTGACTCGTGTTTTTGTACTTTTGTCCAAGACGGGAGTCGTCTCGTCAGAGTGGTTTTGACGAGCGCTCGAAACAATCTTTTGACCAGGTACGGCTTTGGTTGTTCGCCGATAAGTGCTCCTTATTGGACAGCAAACAAAAAAAAAAACATGTATGCATGTATATACTATGGAGTTTCGCTGCTTATAGATTAGCCAAAACCTTGATAGATGTGGGGAGGCTTGTTGGACTATAAAAAGGTTTATTACGAAGAAAATGGGAGTCTTGGCCCAAAATATTGGCTCTTGCCTCAACAGGCTAAAGACTTAAGCCCAATTTATACTTCTGCGTAAAGTGCTCTGCGTAGGCTACATAGAGACTCTGCGTCGACGCAGAGACCGTCGAAGAGCCTCTGCGTCGTCTCCGTCTGCACGAAATGTTTTTTAAGTGTCTAGTCGCTGTATAATATTCTTTGTTTCATTTTCGTAGTGTTTCAAAAAGTCATGTAAAATAACATGGTCGCGGGCCGCGGTTGCATAGCCACTGTTAGCAGCGAGACGCCATGTTTCTACCGGAGCCTGTAAGGACAAACGCGAGAGAACAAAACAAGCGTCTCTTTACTTGTAGCTGAAGTCCCGCCTCCTCTCTCTCCGCTTCGTCTGCTACAGCCGCGGTAGCTCGCCCTCTCCCTCGCCTCACGAACCTCATCTGCTGACACGGAGAAAGACGACGAGGACGACATTTGACCAGCTGAGGATACCGTAGCGCTCAGGGAAGGGAGGGGGTGAGCAGAGGAGCAGTTCTTTGTTGTAAATTTCAGCCTCTCCTCTAGATGTCACTATAAACTACCTACTTCCCCTTTAAAGGGAGCCAAATTGCAACCCATTCAGTTGTATTTCAGTTCAGTGATTGTGTCATACGGAGTCTGTGCTCCGGTCATGCAGGAAGTACTGAACTAATCTTTTTAATGAAAACACACCGAAAAGTTAGTTTGCGTGTTTGTATCGCAGAACGACCGTCCACGTTGAGGAGGTGAAGTGTTTGGAAAAAAATGACCAAAGCGAGTTGAGTGGAGAAGTACTAGAACTTTATAATGGAAAAGTGGCTTCAGTCTTCTGTTTGTTGTGATTGAGAGCCCCCTAGTGGCAGAAATGACTGTGCGTTGAAAAGCACCTGCACATTTTGTCTTATAACGCAGACTCCTCATATTTATGTTGCAAATGTCAGCTGAAAACATCTTCTCACTCTTGCTGCAGTGCCACATCGGCCACCTCCGTTTCTTCCACTGACGCCGTCTCTCGTCCTCTCAGTAACAGTTAATTCAAAGACTCTTCGCTCCTTAATTATATCAAAAGCTTAATCGAGTTCTTTCATTATTAAAAGGAGGGAAAGGGAGCAAGTTTATGAATATAAAACAAAACGATGAGATTTATGCATATGTAAACTGAAACCGGCGAGATCTGGTCGGAGGTGTTTGGTTACCTGGGTTACCGAACCTTGCGATCGTCACAAGACTCCTGTGTCTGTGACAACGTTCAAAAGTGTCAAAAGTGACGCAGACCGAGCGCTTCCGAGAATGCTGCTATCACGTCCACTCAGCACATCTTCATTTTATTTGACAATAAGCATGAATTTCCATGAAGAGTGTCAAGCCCGTCTTCTTGAATATCAAGAAGCAAGCGATTTCCTCGCCTCTTTTTCGCCCCCCATTGTATTTCCTTTGCGCTCCACTTATCCACTCTTGCCTCATCTCTTGCCCTTTTTCTCCTGCATCATGTCTTCTCATCTGTTCATCTGTGAGGGTTCTACTCTCCCACTTTGCCTTCTTTCATCCCCTGCTCCCTTTTTTCTTTTTACTACTCATCTGTCTCGATTTTATTTCTCTTCCCTTGTGTTGCTCACTCTCTCCTGTCCTCCCTCTCTTCCTTCATCTCTCTCGCTGTCCCTCCATGTCCTTCTCCCCTCATCAACTTCCTCCTCCTCCTCCTCCCTTTTTCCTCTCTTCACCACCCCACTTTTGCTCAGCGTCTCTCTCGCTCGCCTCTCTCTGCCCTTTTCGAGTCCTTTGATTAGGTTGTTGGCATTTTCATTGAGATGTCTATATATGACCACTGAAATTACTCTGCTGTCACAGTTTCATCTGCCCCCCTATCCATTTATTTCTCTGCCTCTTCATTTTCCACTCCTGCTCCCCAGCATTTCCTCCTCTCCTCTTTACCAATCTTTTATTTTCTCACTTAGTTTAGTCGTTTTATCCCTTTCCTGTGCTGCTTCTCTGCCAAATCCTCCTCAGCTTGTAATCTCTCTTTGTTTTTCAGTATCTCTGACTTTCTCCCTCTACGTCCTTTTCACAGTTGTGCACCTCAGTATCGCTATCTTTCCTCTTTTTTTTGCGATTTTTTTCCCCCTCTCTCTTCTCTTTTGTTCTCCGTGCCTCTCTACAATCATTTCCGCTCTCTATCTCCTCAGCCACCTCCATAGACCATTTGTCTGAATGTCAGATGGCCACATCAGCGACTGTTGGTATTATAAACAGCATTCTGGTCAATACCACGGAAACGGGAGAGAGCGGGAGAGATTGAAGTGGTGTGTGTGTGTGTGTGTGTGTCGGGCTGACACTGCAGTTTTCTTGTGTTTCTGGCAGTGAAGAGAGAGTAGATGATGTCTGAAAATGGAGAGAACATGTTTAAAAATGATATGGGGCGTAGGGCGGGTGAAAGAGGGGAGCGATAGAGGGGAAAATGAGATAAGAGGAAGAGGCAAGGAGGCAAAACAGGGGGAATAAAGAGAGAGAGAGAGAGAGAGCCTGTGTGTCTACATGCCTCTAATCTGTTGATGGTTGAGGGGAAGCAGACTATAAGGCATTATCTGTCGGAAGACTTAGCTTCGGCTGCAGCAGCGTGGCACTGCGCACTGCTATTGCCAAAGCAGCTTACGGCACAGTTCTGCACCCAGGATGCACTGACACCCAAACAGGGAAGAGCACGGCTTATCAGCACAGAGTTTAAGTAAGTGAGATGATAAGTAATCAATAAGCAGCTTAGTAGCAATCGCAGATGATACGACACGACACGACACGGAGAGAGAGAGCGAGAGACGGAGACGGTTTCATCTCTAACGACGAGGGGGGAAACGTACTAATTCGGTGCGCTACGTCCGTCCTGCGGTAAACGGCTCTTAAATGACGACTTTGCGTCGAAGCTGATTCGCGGAGATGCTCTCGACGGTGCGCCGATTCCGGAGGATTTAATTTGTGTTGCCGTCGAGTCGGAATCGGCGCCGTCTCTGTCCCTTAAGCAAAGCTTCAGTGATCTAAATTAGGTGGACACAATAATAGAAGCAGCCATCTGTAAGACACACTTCACGTCGAGAGTCCTCACAGACATCACATTTATAGTTATACAGCTAATTACCAGCAACAAATGCATACAGATGTCTCGTCATTTCATGGTGGCGCGGTGGTTAGTTCTGTCGCCACAGCGCAACACATTTTCCAGTTTGATTCCTCCTTCGACCATGGCTCTTCCTGCATGGATTAGGTTAATTGGAGTGTGTTGTTTGTCAGTGTATGTTATTGGCTGATGAACTGTCAAGTACTTTGTCTCTCTTTCAATGTCAGCTGGGACCGACTCCAGTTCCCCCTGCCAAACTCAAAGGATTAATGATAGAGGGATGATAATATGCCATTTGATTTCTTAGCTGTGGTTTTGGAAATTCTTCATTAAAGATGCTTTAGCACATCCCTACTGCCACCTGTTTACAGGTGCTATAGCATGATTTTTTTTTTTTTTTATTATCAAAAAGTAAGTCGTCCTGATATAAAAATCCAAAACTGACTTGAAGCACCGAAAAGGAAATGGCATTTATCCAAAATCCTGACCTTTCTCTTTTCATTATCATTATTATAGCCTTTATTTAACCAGGAGAACCTCAGTGAGATCATAAATCTCGTAAACATGAGGGGCCAGGACAGACAGAAGCACATAGGACTATGACAGACAGACAGACAGATTGTGATGTTTTTATTCTTTTATTTGTTGTATGTTTTTTTCTCACTGTTTAAAGCATTTTTGGCAAAATTAGTTGTTTTTAAATGTGCTGTATTGCACGTGTCACTGATGCTCCTCAATGTAATCATCCCTTGCCTTTTAATAATGCAATTTTGTAATATGCTGTCATGTACAGTGAATGATATCTTGTCTTTTGGGGCAATGCACGATGCATTCATTCATTCATTCATTCATTCATTCATTGACCTTGATATAAAAGAAGAACAAAATAGATGATACAGGCAGATTTACAAGATTCATTTAAAAACATCCGGTACGAAACCAAAGTGCTTTCATTGCTTTTAGTGCTTAAACGTGACCGCACACGGAAATCAGCGTCATCAGACCTCAGTCTTATCTACTTTGTTGACATCCTTCTCTCCGCGTTGCCTCTCTATCCCACAAACCACCGTCATACCCTTTCAAGTGGTCCAAACTTCAGCACTCACTCCTCTCTCCACAAAGCCCTGCCACTGACTATAACTCAGACAGCAATAAAACCTCTTACATTAAGTGTTTGGCAAAACAAATTGGTTTACATAACCATTAATTTCAGGATTAAATATATTTAGTGTACAAACACATAGGAGGAGAGTCGGTCTGACTTTGAGAGATCTAACCCTGTAATTAAGTTGTTTTGTTCATTTTAAAAGTTGGAATTTAGCACAGCACGAGCGAGATATTCATCGGTGTGTTCATAGGGTGTAAAAGGAAGATGAAGTAGTGAAGTGCAAGTGATATAAAAATATTTTACTGGTAAGTAAACAAGCGTAATGGAAAGGTTCCATTCTTTGTTGTTCCTGAGAGGTTTAAAAAACAGCAACGACAGACAGAAAACTAATGCTGTTTTCCATTACTCTTCCACATCAGACTTTAATGTATCTAATATTGTTGCATCAGGCGCTGTAAAGCTTACAGTTTTCCTGTATTGTTATTAATAATTAATTATGAACCTGGTGCACCTCCATTTGCAGTTAAAACTGAATGCTAAAAACAAAAAAGTGAATGTACTTCCTTAGGTGGTGGTGGTGATGCTTCTTTCTTGATTTTTTTTTTTACAACGTTGCTATTTCTGTTATTTCCAATGTATTTGCATTAGTTTCATTGTTGTGATGTCTCCGGATGAGTCAGACAATAAAGGATTAAAAAGCACAGAGGCACTGCCACAGCACAAGTTTCATTGCCAGGTGCGCCGAGTTGATTTTTATGTATTGTTTTGACCAATTATATCTGAGTCATGCTCACTGTACGTCGCTGCTTGGAAAAGCAACACCATCGTTTCACTTTGCTGTTCTAATTAAGCCATTATATATAATGTGTATATGAGTTGTTGAACAAAGTGACATTTTCAACAAGCCTGTATATTATACACTGCGGTGATCAAAAAAAAAAAAAAGAAGCAGAAATGTCTTCTAAAAGAACACGAAAAAGAAGAAAATCTACTTTCCATGTTTGCTTTCTGATAATCTGTCTAAGGCTGAGTCTTTGCTGGTCTGACAAACAGGAGGGAGGCCAGATTTGACACCAATGCTGTTAAAAAGCTGACGTCACAGCACTGACTAAGACAGAACAGAGAGAGGTGCCACACAGCAACTCTCTCCTCTCCTCTCTCTGTTTTTCATTCCAGCATTCATTTTGTGGCATCCACTGGTGTGGATCTGTTTAGAGGGCATGAAGTGCTTCCTAAATGATGGCTAAATTTAACTAAATGACTTCCTGCACTCATATCTGATATAATGTTCTCCGCTGCTCCTCTCTGGATCCTTCTTTCATTGCTTCATCCCTTTTAGCCATTGTCCTTTTTCCCTCTCCTCTCCTCTCCTTCCCCCTCTCTTTCTCCATGTCTTTGATGTGTGATTTCTATTTCTCAATCTCCCTCCCAGCTACCCCCTCACCCCCCTCCGTTTACCTTTTTTCTTCAATTCTTTGCGTCTTCTTCTCCCTCCTCCCCTCACTTCCTTTCTACTGATCATTTTGTTTTGTCTACTTTTTTACTTGTGTGTGTTCTCTCTCTGAATCCTTCACTGTCTGAAGTCCAAACAAGGTGGCCTTGGAGGGAATTCATTTTAAAGGTCACATAGAGTGGTCCTGTTGCACATATATGTGAGTTATGGAGGTCTACTTACATATATTAAGTTGTTTTTATGGTCAAAATCCTCCTAGTTGATGTAAACGAGCCGATTGAAATCTGTCCTTTTCGAAGCGCTTGTCAGTCGCGCTATTTTTAGCCATAAATCTCACCCGAGAAGACAGAGTGTGTTGTGATTGGCCAGCCAGCGTAGAGCCTTCCCACCTGTGTTGTGATTGGCCAGGTATCTGGAAGTGACGTAATCTATCACGTCAGCTCTCAGAAGCGCAGCTCCCTCTCTAGAGCGGTGGATGCATTGCTACTCATTATCAAAACATAGTTTTAACAGTGTTTAAAAATAGCTTCTTCACGACTCCCCGCCGCAGTCCCTTTATGACTTTAAACCGGAGTCAGACCCAGAGTCAGAAGACACTGTTGCTCGTGAAACACCTCCACAATGGACGTTATTCTTCTTCTGCGGTTCAATGTACGTAACCGGATGTGCCCGGACTACCGCCCGGAGCAGGACGATCGGTTGTTCAGGAGAACCGCTGCTTACGTAACGTTAACGGGATTTTCAGTGATCTCGTTGAGCCCCGAGATTACAATAAAACACAACGTTCTCAGCAATGGCTGAACTGTTTGTTTCGAACCGTCAGGGCTTCATAAACAAGGTAATGACGCAGATACACACCAAAAAAACAGCGATAATAGGAACTTCCGCTCTAGTTCCGCTTTAACATGACAAGTCGGCAAACCAGTCATATCAGGTCTGTCTGTCTCTGTGATCGATTCACTTTGTCTAGCGTTCTGTCTGCCGGCTGCATCTTTGTGTCTTTCACTGGGAGTGGCAACTCGTTTACCTGAAAATTACAGTCACAGAATTGGATGAAGAGCAGCTGCTCGTCCATCAGAGTCAACGGCGACTCGGTCAGTAACCACACCTTTCATCCACCATCTCTAATTACCTCATTTATATGTATAACACCTAATATTCTTTACATTACCGTGTATATTGTGTTACCGTGTAATTATGCTATAATGTAATATAAGCAGTCTGTCATTAATATTTCCTGATCTGTGGTATCCAATTACCTTGTTTTTAAGTTTGGGATTCGTGTATTAATACAGTCCCACATATCATGTTGGGGCAGACTAGTAATATAATAATACATCAAAGCTCTAATTTAGTTGAATGTATTATTATTTTATGGGCCCTGTGAGCCATAGAAATATAGTATAAACTATTTAATTAAACACAGCTTCAGTAATATAATATGATATAATATAATATAATATAATATAATATAATATGAGCCCTCTTCTGAACCAATATGTTACCCGTCCTAACTTCAGTTGGGCAAACTGAGCAAAGATTTATGTAAAAAAAGTTTTATTTAAATATAGGACGCTTGTAATTTGGACTATAATATTTTGTCAGGGAAGGAATCGTACTCTCTGTAGAGCAGAATAACTTTGCCCTTAACTTTATTTTCCAAGTGATGGATATTTCACTGAAGAAGGAATGACATTTACAGGTCAAGTCCTGGGTTTAAAACACATCTATTGAGTTCTTTGCTGAGAATTACAGTAGATGAGAAAACTTTGATACCACTCTTTTTAAAAAAAAAAAAAAAAATCATAATCACAGTTTGAAACGATGCAAATAAGCAAATCAGAGAGCCTGCCATGACTTGATTTATCTGCAATTGTTCTATATTCTATGGCAATTTAAGATGCAATAGTTCCTGCGGTGAATATTGTAAATACATTATTATATCACAACTCAAATTTGCAGTATACGTCTCAAAAATCATTATGATATGTTACCCAAATTGTTCAGCTCTAACTTTTTAAGTCCATGACTGGGAGCATGTGCTCTATGTTCAAAAGCCCACCGACCACAAACAACTGTGGGAAAAAAATCACTTTAAAAAGCAGAATTTCTGCTCAAACTGGATCCATTTTCCTGGTCACATCAGCTAAATATTGATTCTTCACCAGACACTCAGGTAAAATCCTGGTGCATTTATTTTACTTGTGAAAAACAGTTCCAATCTGTGAAATAAAACAATCAAATAAATGGAAATCATATAGATGGAGTGTATCTTATGGAGAGAGCGGGTTCGATCTGTGCGTCAGTCAGGTACAGTAAGCTCGGCTCAGCGGGTTATGTATTATCTCTGCTTTGTTACCGCTCTTTGCTTCGTCAACATGACTGATATTTTAATTGAAAAATTTTCTTTTTTTTGGTTTCTGTATTGCGCCCGTTTCTATGTAATCATTTAAACGTCCGACTAAATCACGAAAACAAATTGGCCCTTTGCGCGGCAGCTATTTTGACAGGTCACGATAGGAAAATCACAGGTGTAAATAATCGAAATAATAATGGCCCAGTTCCATCGCGCTTCCTGTCCCGACTCACACGAGCGGTACGCAGCTGCGTGTCAAAATGGCCGCTGTGCAGAGGGCCCCGTTTTCGGTGCCTCCGTTCATTTCCTGGAGCCACAATTTTCCTCTGCAGCACCTGGTTCTCGCGTGTCGCCGTCCAAGAGCTTGCAGATTTGTGTCACCGCTGTGTTGGTGATTGATGCGAGCTGCAGGTGGACAGCGGCGCCCAGAGGGATGTCTCGTGTTTAATTTGTGTCCTTATTTATTATGCACAATTAAGATCACAGGGCCACGGCAGGTAACAAACACAAAAACATACTCACCCCCCCCCCCCCCCCCCCGTGCATGTTTTTCCTTTGGCTTTAAGTTTGTTCTAATTATTTCATTTGTTCCGTTGACTACATTCCAATCACTACAAAGTTGTTGAAGTTATAAGTCTTAAAAAAAAAGTCCATTATTTAATGTTTGACATTTTTTCTTCTACCTTTGAACCAGTGGATATCAGAAAACAAACGCACACGCACCTAAAAAAGTATACACAACCCCGGTGCTGACAAATATTTATTTAGTCTCATCTTCTAAGCGCAACAAAGCATACATAATGTGTTTTTTGCAAATATGCCCTTGCTAGAAGCTGTATGTGGAAAAAACAAACCCTTGAACAAAGTCACAGACGAGCGTCTTGGTGACCTTCTAAAAGGCCCCGGAGTCTTTGTTGCATCTGTTTTCTCCTCGTAGCTCTCATGACCACATTAGAAGCTGTAGTGCATAACTATTTGTAATTTTTTTATTCCTGTTCGTGTGTCTTTGTGAACGGAAGTGACGGAAACATTATTTGTATGCCGTGTCCTTCACTTGAAAATGGGCTCTGTCAAGCAATACTATCAGACCTGACTCAGGGAGTTGGACAACAAGGTTTTTGAGCAGTCGACATAGTGACACTCTCATACTTCATCCTTTCATTGATCAATTATTCATTGATTACTAAATGAATCATCAACTATTTTGATAATCAGTTAATTGGTTTGAGTGTTTTTGAGTGTTTTTTTTATAATTAAACAAGGTTTTCAGCTTATTAAATGTGAATATTTTCTGGCTTCTCTGCTCCGCGTAACAAGGAAAATAATCATACTACATCATAATTTTGCTTTGTGGACGAAACAAGACATTACAGAACATCATCATTTCCAGGTTTGGGAATAACCATTCAACATTTTATGGACCCAAGAAGTACTCGTTTAATCGTGAAAATAGTCGTAAGCATTTAAAAATGACATCATAGGGTTCAGAGTGAGTGCCAAAACAAGAAATTCAACAATAACCTAATAGGTGCCATCTGTTTTTAATGAGCTATTTAGACGTATAATTACCCTGAGATCATTTATTATATTTTTACAGCCTACTGACCTGCCTGCTCCTCACAGTGCCGACAGAGCCACTGTCACTTTTGCCACTGCACACATTTTTCTGGCTTCAAGGCGCCCAGAGCGGCCCAGAGTAATCATGTATCCATCCTAAACTCTGCACTCCGCCTACTGCACCTGCACCTGCTGCTCTCACCCTCCACTCCGTCTCTGTCTCAGCCTAAGCGGTATCAATACTCCCGTATCCTCTGTGGTACGGAGGGGTCGAGGAAAGGTGCGATGTTTTGCGCGTGAACTCGCACACTGACGTGCTTTCATATTTGGCCTCGCGTCTGGCAAGAATTCCAGGTTTTATTGACTTTGTTAACCCGGACGTCGTCGTCTGACACGGCAACGTATCGGCTGTTGTGCTGCCGGATGGATGTGCTGTTGATGTTTCCATCTTTATTTTGTTGTAATATCCCAAATTAACAGTCAAAGAAAACCTCGCCCATCCAGAATGATGCGTTGGACAAATAATTTAGGTATTTAAAGGGACAATATGTAGTATTTATGGGTTTATATAACCCAAAATCCACTTTTTTATACATATTATGTGCTCCTGCATTGTCTAGTCGCTGTAAAATAGTTTTTGTTTCATTTTCGTAGTGTTTCAAAAAGTCATGTAAAATAACATGGCCGCGGGCCGCGGTTGCGTTGCCACTGTTAGCAGCGAGACGCCATGTTTCTACCGGAGCCTGTAAGGACAAACGCGAGAGAACAAATCAAGCGTCTCTTTACTTGTAGCAGGAAGTCCCGCCTCCTCTCTCTCCGCTTCGTCTGCTACGGCCGCGGTAGCTCCGCCCTCTCCCTCACCTCACGAACCTCATCTGCTGACACGGAGAAAGACGACGAGGACGACATTTGACCAGCTGCGGCTACCGTAGCGCTCAGGGAAGGGAGGGGGTGAGCAGAGGAGCAGTTCTTTGTTGTAAATTTCAGCCTCTCCTCTAGATGGCACTATAAACTACTTACTTCACCTTTAAAAAAAAAAAAGACATTTATAAAAAGAACTTTATTTAATATGATATAATTTCCCTAATACATGCACATTGTGCTCCATATTTGGTTTAATTAAACTCCTACTGTGGCTATGTTTATATATGTGATATTGTATCATCATATAATCACTCATCCATATGATGCGTATAAAACTAAGTCTTAGCAGAGAGTATGTGGCCTTTTCTCAGTACAGTTATTGCACTGGCTTTGGCATTTTATAGATGGCCATTATACGTTTTTACCATAAAATAGAAAATGAACACGGTCTCCTTCTTAAATGTCACATCTGAGGAGGCCACCTCTGCTATGTTATATTTACATCCAAATCCACTATAGTTAATATGCGCTCAAGGGAAACAAAGGTAAATCGCCATATCTCCCTTTTTTTTCATTGAAGTTTTTAATGCTCATTTTCACGTGGGCCTAGGAAATTAAAGAGAATGGTGAAGTATAGTAAAGCTGAATGAGAGTTAAAGGGGACATATTATGCAAAATCAACTTTTTAATCATTTCAATACATATATTTGGGACTCTGGAGGCCCTATGAGTAGGCAAATTGTGAAAAAAGATGACTCACTCATGTTTTTGTGGTCCGCCTCTGTCTAAGTACAGGAGATGAAACAAAAGCGATGTCGACTTCCGCACTCATTGTTGCGTTACAATGAGACATTCCTGGAATTGTTGTCTCAAAAAAATGTGAGAGTGCCGGCGAGGGCAATAGTATCCTGAAGAGCAGAAGTCCACGAAGTGTTGTCTTCTTGGCTGCACAGTGCAGCACGGAGTTCTACACAAACTTCCAGCCTCAGAGGATTTACGTGTCCAGTGGATACATTTTATATACGACGGCAATGTGCCGGCTAAAGTCCGCAAATGATCGCTTTTCCAAATGCTAACTGCTGTTAGCTGCCGGAGCCTCAGTGACGCTGACGTAGTTTCCTGTGTCTCATTAGCATTTAAAGAGACAGGCACTCAAAAGCGAGCGTTCTGAACAGGGCTGTTTTGGCAGGGTGATTGAACTGCTGTGGTGCTTCATCCTTAAGGTGTTTTGAGTAAAACATGTCACAGACGTGTTCATTAGGACACCAGGGAACTAGGTTAACTTGGAGAAATAGGGTGTAACATGTCTCCTTTAATATATTCAGGACCAGTTGTAGCAGCAGTGATATTTGACAGAGGGGTCTGTTCAGTGCAGAAAATCGTTGACTCCACATATTTTTTTTTCCTTATTTCTTCGCCCACACCAAGATATTACAACATGACAGGAGTCGCAGACCTCTGACCAGCTGTGCCGCTGTATTACTCAGAATACAACTGTCAACGTTCAAATCCAGCGTTCTCTCTCCTTTCCAATTCCTTTTTCTTCCTTTAATCTACCCTCGGCAGCAATAAAGAGCGAGCTCTGTTATTGCCGGCGTAGCGTGTGTGCATGCACCGTGACAATCCATGTTCAATACATCACTGCATGTGAGTCACGGCTCTGCAGCCCTGTAGGTTGTACAGAAATATTTTTGGCTGATGTATTTAAGTCCGTGGACGAGCGAAGACTGATTGAGTTATTGCAGTGTGTTCCTCAAACTGGTTAGCAACACGTCGCTACCATCGGAGCTGGAGAAACAATGTGATGACGCATCGTTCAAATTACCCAACCGGTCCTCCTCCTCCTCTGCATTATGTTCTATAAAAAAGTTTTCATTTTGGCACGTAGCAGGAGACGCATATGCCAACGCAGATATATGTGATAGGCCGGTATCGACTCTATGATACCATATATCGCTGAGGCCTTTGAGATTGATCTTATCTGCGCTGAGAGCGAGTGAATATTTCAAGCGGTGGCAGGAAATATAGTTGGTTTCTTGTTTTGGTGTAGCTGCGAGTTGTAAAACTAGGCGTCTTTGAAAGATTGACTGTGCGCCTGGACTCATCGTCAGCAATCCCCCCCGCGTTACATATTTCTACCGTTATCTGCACAAAAAATGAGCTGCAAATGTGCTGTGTTGCCTTGCTCAACAGCACTTCAAATGTCCTAGAGTTGGTTATACTAAGGGTTTAGAATAGAACAGTCAAATTTGAATACAAACCAGTAACACCATGCATGTAGCGCTGAAACAATTAATCGATTACTAAATTAATCGTCAACCGTTTTGATAATCGATCGGTTTGATGCTTTTTTCTTTATTAAAACACGATTTCTGATCGTTTTATCTTCTTAAATGTGAATATTTTCTTCATTTCTTTGCTCCATTTAACAAAGAAATCATTAAAACTGTTTATATTTAAAAGTTATGGACTACAGTTTTAACATCATGTGTATCACTTATGAGAGCGTTTATATATTGAAAACCTTGTATGTTGTATGATGTACTGTATGTTTCTACAGCAGTGAGACTCTGTGTTATCCAGGTCATTTGATCATTAAGAGTGTAGATACACTCTTAGAAATAAGGGTTCCAAAAGGGTCCTTCTACAAGGGCTGAGGTTCTACCTGGAACCATTTGCTTCTGAAAAACCATTTCCCAAAAAGAGGGTTTTTCAAGGGTTCTTGGTAACACTAATGGTTTCAGTAAGAACCATTTTGATCCAGAGAACCCTTTAAAACCCCTTTCCTGAATAAAGGGCTTTAAAAGGGTTCTTGGCGGAACCCTCCAAAAGGAACCTTTATAAAAAGGTTCCACCTGGAGCCAAAAAGGGTTCTCCTATGAGGACAAGCCGAAGAACCTTATTTGGTTCTACTTATTATCTTATTTATAAGAGTGTACAGGCGACTGGACTTGCTTGAGTTTTGTCAAATATGTCATTTTGTCAGTCTCATCATTAGATTTGACTAATTCTGTCACACTGGAATGTCAAGGCTGTTGTGTCAGGCTGTAAAAAGAGTTTGTCAATCATTTTCAACCCATAATGTGTGTTGAAGTAATGAAGGCTGGTGTGAGGTGGTGGTGTGAACCAACACTGACCTCATTTATCACGATGCTCAAGTGCTGTGAAACTTTTCACCCTTTTTCTGCTCATCAAATAGAAATTCAGTAAGTATTTTTATTTTTTTATTTTTCTATCCACACTACTGAGTCCGTGGCCTTGTCTTTGTCTTCCGCTGCATTATCAAGTACTCGCCTTCAACTCATTTTAAACAGTCGCTCCTCCGTGAAATGACAGCTCCTCTGAGGACCTGGTTTGTTTCAGAGAGGAGCAGGATGCGATCTATATGTGGATGATGTGGTGTGATAGTTATGCAGCTGACATGTTCTGTCACGGTTATCTTTGCCAGCCTACATCTCCTGGGCCTACGCGTGACAGTGTTAGTAATGGCTTCACAAATGTATTGCTGTGGTATCTCAAGGATTAAGGGTGCACATCTACCTGGTTTGTAATTGATAGTATTCACATGGTAATATCAAGTAGCTTTGGTGTTTCTAGCAGTGGACACACAGTAGGAAGACCTCTTCTCCCCGTCGGCGGGGGCCAACTTGTCATCCTTGCTGGTGATTTAGTGGCCCTACCACATATTCCCTCAGTGGCATTAATTCTGAAAAGAGACAAGCAACAAATCAAGCCACTTCTTTGGCGTAATCTAAGAGAATCTCACCGAATCTGAATGGACGTGATTAATACGCACATAAACATACGGCTCCTCAAAGCATCTCTTTGGAGAAAATCTTTAAATAGTGAACCGGCACAACATGGCTTCTCCTTTTTTCTGCACAGGATGATATTTTACTCCTCGAAGAGAGGGAGGGAGGGAGGGAGGAGAGGGGAGCTCTGCCACTTTTGATGACGATGATGATGATTCAAATTTAAGTTCAACTTTCTGCTTCTAATATAGCAGAGTAAATTGATTATGGGGGGGCCCCAATTCAATCTCAGAGATTACATTATTGGGCGTAATTGACTGGATTACTTGACTCATTAGAATTTTTAACAAGGAAATTGATGACACTTTTAGTTTAGTTTGCTCCCCCCCGACTTTATGAGAGGACAGTTATCCGATCATGGAAGGTGACTGTGACGGCGGCTGGGATGCCTGCCTCTCTGCAGCATCAACACTGCACCGCCATGAAAGCGACGCTTATGCAGTTGGCAAGTCATTTTGTGAGCATGCATCTTGTGAATTGTCACATCATAAGATTAGTGATTTTCCATTCCTTTCCTTCCCTTTCCTTCCCTCTCCTCTTCTCTCCTCTCCTCTCCTCTCCTCTCCTCTCCTCTCCTCTCCTCTCCTCTCCTCTCCTCTCCTCTCTCTACTGAAGGCTAAATAATGTATTGTGTTATTGCTTGTTGAGGCAGAGTGAAGCACTTGGACCGATCTTATATGACTAATACAGTTATGACAGATTTAAATTCATTGTACTGCAGTGACAGTAGCTGGAATATCTTCTGTGTGTGTGCGTGTGTGTCTTTGCAGCCTGATTCTGTCACAACTTGCAGACAAATATCACAACTCCAGTATCTCCGATGTAGACAAGTAAAAAAAAAGAAAGAGGGTTGTTTAGTTGCCAGTGTACAGTAAGTGGGGGTGTGTCAGTGACTGGTGTCACAACCCAGGTTTGACGTCCTGTTCTATAATTCAGCTCGTCACATGCGTTTTTTTTTGATTGCTGCGGGATTGTGACACACAGTCGTGCAGGACACCGAAATCCTTTTTGCACCTGTCACGATGCATCATAACTCAAAACAGAAGTCGCCGTCGTTGTCGGCGAACGGAATCATTAAACTAACGTTTCTACGTCGTCATTTAATGCAACGTTTGCCTTTTGTAACGATCACAAAAACACGGTTTAATTTTGTTAAATAAACCTAGCAGCGTAGTAGAAATGTGTACGCTATGTTGTTAGGAGAGTTTTATTCCTTTTTGTGAAAGCATGCTTCTGATCCAGAGCAGCAGGAGAAACAAAAAAAGAAAAGAATGTGTTGACATAGCTGTCTTTGGCCTTTGAGAGCGGTTGAGTAATGCAAATGGAGACATGCGTCCGCTGGGGATTTGCAAAACCTCACTGTCAATGACAAAATATTTTAAGAGGTAGTGTTTACCTCCAAGGACGCAAGATGATCAGAAGTTTTTGAAGTACGTTTTAAAATCACACCGTGGAAGCGCTGACTCTCTGGAATAAGTTAGAAAGATGATGATTTTGAGAAAACATTGGGGGGGGTTTGTCTGCCTATTTATGACACACTGTCATTTTTTACTTGTTTATTTGTTTTGGAAGACTGAAGACAATCCAGTATTATTTTACTGATTCATAATTGCCTCTGCCAGTTCCCCTTTTGGTTTTCTTTCATCAAGCCTAGAACGTGCTGACACACAGTTTTAAAGCTGAAAAAGTTATTGATTATTTTGCCTATTTGATAAGCAATTTGTCACCTAACCTACGATATATAAGATAAAAGCCCATTACATTATTCTTTTATCCGTGTTCCAAGAAAGGGGAAAACAAAGAAAGGCAGCAGATCTCCAAATTTGAGTGGGTATAATCGATGGCTTTTTGGAGTTTTGCCTGTTCTAACAATCCATTAGTGACCAAAGTTGTTGCTCCTGCAAAGTGAATTATGATTTCGCTGCTTATCTGCAATTGAATTTTCGAGGCAGGTATAATAAAATTAAAACCATTTCTTTAGAAAATCACTCTCGACTCCCGGCTAAAACAAACACGCAAGCAGCCGTTCTGAAACCTGGAGTCACTGCACAAATGCAGAGTAAGCCTTTTTTGTGAATGTGCAAGCTTCAATCACCAATCATTAACATTTTGCCAACAGCTCAGGGGGTCACGAGTGTCAACTTAAACTCATCCATCCAGCACTTTTATGAGTAGGACATTAGGCCGTCTAGAATAAAGCCTGTAAGACAACACACTCAGTCTTCACTCCACCAGCTCTTTCCCCCCGTGGAGGAGGATTGCAGGACCCCAGAGGAGAATGAACAGATATAAAAACTCATTTGTTCCTGTACCCGGTACCATTTTTTTTTTTTAATGCCAGGAAGTAGTACTTGTGGGCACTGGCAGTGTGCTCTTTAAATGCAAAGGCTTTTATAGACGTACTGTACTGTACTGTACACTCACTTGCAGCAGTCTGGCATCCTGACCCAGCAGCTACAGTATTGTGCTTGTCATATGGACGCTGTATGCTAATGATTTATTATTTACTGTGTGTATTAAAGGAGGGAGAAATCATCTATTTTGTCGATGCGTCGCTGTCTGAGCATCGAATCAACCGAACGTTGAAAGTACAAAGTACGGCCAACGTATGCGTCACTGCTGATACGGGGAAAAAGTTTGCTTCGATAAAGTACGAAGAGGAAGAAGTGACCTACACAAAAGCGTCAAACACAACTAAAATAATAATTTGAATGCTGTCGTTTAAGGACTGAGATTGGAACCAAAACATTTGAGCATGACTTCCATAACTGTTCTATCGCCCCCTGTGGACTTCCAACACATTGGATTCTAAGTCCCAGTTTTCTTTTTCCTACACCTCCAAGTCACACACACACACACACACACACACACACACAGAGAGAGAGAGACGATGGCAGATGTAGAATCAGGGCGGTTAATGGCTATAAGGTTATGTGTCGATGATTTTTAGCCGATGTTTTGGCATTTTGAACAACTCTATGATCTGTTTCTCCATTGCCTGTATTGCAGTACACTTATAAAGTTGAAATAAAATGATGTGTCAGCCAAAATTTTAAATTAAATTAAATTAAATTAAATTAAATTACAATACAATTTACAATTTAAGTGCTAAAATGACCATGCTATGTCATCAGAGATTAAGGAAACGTGTTAAATTGAAAACCTGGCTTCACTGATGCATCATTCATTCTTAAACTATTTAAAATGTAATTCATAGTATACGTTATGTTATGTTGTGGAAAAGAGGTATGCGCTCCTCATACATCTGTCTTTCAAACATCTGTTTGTGCAGGATTGCTCCCTCAAACTGGCAACCAGTGCTTTTTTGCACGATTTTGAAAATTGGATGGGGATAATATAAAAAAAATCACAAACAAAGAAATCCGTCTTCCTCTCGCTTGAACATACCGTACATATATACAGGCTTGAATTTGCCCATATAGGAAAAGAACATCACATGTCTTTGTTGTGCTCGAGCGTCTGCACACACGCACAGACAGTGTGTGTAAGTATTTGTCTGCCTGTGCATGTGCGTTTGTCTCTTCTGCTGGTAATTGATGTGTTGCATCATTTAACAGAATGGCAGCCATTTTCCCTAATGTCCTTTTTCCAACATGAGAGAAAATAGCGGGCATTTAGCCAGCACTTTACTATGTGTCTCAACCCATTAACCAGCAGCTTAGATATAACACCACACCTTCATTACCAGGTGCCGCAACCCATTGCCCAGAAACATAACATAGACGGCTCAGCTCACTTATGTGTCGGAATTAATTAACTCGTCTCTTATTATTAGCAGATCATTTGGTATCTGCCTGTCTTGTTAGGTTCTGGCATCGAGTCGTAGAATTTAACTAATGAAGGAAGAAGTAGAAGAAAAGCGAGCGATCCTCCCGTCTTTATAAAGCAAACGCACACTTTCTTTGAGCTCATTACTGACAGCCGGCTATAAATTCAAGCACTTTAAATGGCAGCAAATACACTATTTCTATGTGCCCACTCACACATGTCAATATGTAGCATACGGTGAGTCCAGTATGTTTTCAATAATAATTAAAACAAGTTTTTTTTTTACTTCTTAAACATGAATATGTTCTGGTTTCTTTGCTCCGTATAATAAAATAATTAATTAAAACTGAATTATTTTGGACATTTGAGAAGGATCAAACTATTACTACACATATTCACCACTAACTAGGTGCTTACCAACATATATAAGTAGCATACTAGCCCTTTATTAGTAATCATTAAGCACGTATTAACACCTTATTCTACCTCTATTACGGCATGAATTAAGATTTTTTCTACATAAGGTGTTAATACGTGCTTAATATTTACTAATAAAGGGCTAGTATGCTACTTATGTGCATGTTAGTATGTAAGCACCTAGTGAACGTGTGTTCCCTAATCTAAAGTTTTACCAAGAGCTCTTCTTCCAGAGAGTCCTGGTCAAGATGGCAGCATAAATGGTACAAACGGTTACAGAAACGTGACAATTTCAGATATACAACTCAAAACAGAGTATAAAAGTTAAAATGAGGTCATAAAAGAGAGATATAATAAAGTGGAGTGCAGAAGTGCACATGCCATGCCAACAAGTTCCTTAATCTGAACCCCTGAAAAATGTAAAACCTGTTTCTTTCGTGAATTTAATTTCAAACACTAAATAAATACATTTTTGCTTAACTTCCATCATGTTCCAAAACTCCCCTCAGGTGGCAATTTGTGAGGTACACTAATGTGAAACTTATGCCACACTCCCGCCAACAGGGATTAAAGTTGTCTGTTGCGATGATGGATTTCTGTCAATCAATGTTTCCATTGTGCATATACCATAATTACCCTGGTTGAGGACACTCTTCCCTCCCTCCCGAAACTTCAACGTGGTTGAGTTTCAGGATGAGGCATTTGCATGTTCCTCGTTACTTCCTCGTACAGTATATATGTTTTTTATATTTTATGCATTGTGGGTTATTATTATTATTATTATATGTCTAGTCTCGAGTCAACCTTAAGTGATTCTTTCAGCTTTATAAGCGTTTGCTTGGTTTGGTTAAAGTTGCAGAAGTCTCTGGTGGTGGTTGAAACATGTTCAGCTGCCACAAAAGAAACATTGAATAATAATAATAATAATACTAAGTAGTACCAAGTGCAGGTCACATTAGAGATAAACAACAACAAGATGCTGGACAGTATGAACATGCAGCAGTTGTACAGTATTCCTGTCCCCAGTAAAACCAACACAAGATACACTAATCTCAAAGCCCTGGCATCGTTATTTATGTGCTCAATTTTTAAGATTAAACAGTCAAGTGTACGTGATTTAACGGGCGAGTAAATCTCAACGGCAGTGACACGTGTATCCTGACACATGGGCATGCATGTTTCCTGACCGACGTTGTCACTAAACAGCTGTATTTATTACTCACCACCAGGCAGCGGTCCAGTTTGGCTACAGAGTGGCCTAAAGCAAATACCAGAGACAAAGAGAAAATTAGGGTGCAGGAAGTCAAAGGCAGTGAGCGGGTTAGGCAAAGAGAGAGAGGCTCAGTGAGAGAGAGATGGAGAGAGGAAGAATGAGTGTGAAGAGCAAACGGAGAGGGTTGAATAAAGCTTCCGGGCCCCAGAAGGCTGAGCTCTCAGACATTTTAATCAATAACCGCAGCTCTATCAAAGGACAGCTGATAGACCAGAGACGGAGGGATTGTTCTGCACTCACAGCTTCACCCCTGAGAAGTGACTCGACACACCGGGGGCCTGTGTCCACACCGAAATTAGTGTAGGTTTTTTGTTATCGTATCTGTGTTTCGTCCACCTGGAAAATCTCAAAATGGCCAAAAAAACGCCATCGTCCTCGTATTTTAGTGTTTGGAGATTGTGAAGCCAAATACTTTTAAATGAAAAGTAACTAAAGTCGTGACCTCGGCGAGTTCAGAGACACGGGAGTGAAAAATCGGAATAAGTGGTGAAGATTAACAGTGAAGCTGAATCGTAAAAAATCAAAAGGGAGGAGAAAACAAAAGCTCTTATTACAGACACTAGTTTTACTTGAATGAACAATATAGATTAGTGATTGTTCCGCACACGGTCATCTGTACTGCACATCTGCACTTGTTCTTGTCAGTGACTCTGTGCTTCTGTCTCTCCCTCCCTCGCTCTCTGTGTCTCCAGTCAGACCGGCTCTCTGTCAGCAGTAAATACAGCTAAGATGAAGCTCACTGGTGCGGCAGAACCATGGATAGAACCGCTGATTTCCTTCTTGGAAAGTAGTTGGCAGGGTTCCCGAGTTTGTGAATTTGCAGAAGGCCCTTCAAAGTTTTTGAAAGTGCTTGAATTTTGTGTCAAGTTGACATTTTGGGAAGTGTCTCCCTTGTCCGGTACGACGCCACCGACTTCTTCATGCCCCCCCACATTACTTGATGTACGTAGACTAGGCCTACGCTGGACAAACAAAGTCCAGTCATAATTACTAAAGCCCAATTTATACTCCTGCGTAAAGTGCTCTGCGTAGGCTACGCAGAGTCCTCTGTGTCGACGCAGAACCTGTCGAAGAGCCTCTGCGTCGTCTCCGGCTGCACGGAATATTTTTTAAGTGTCCGTCACTCCGTCAAGGGACAACGGAGACGGCAAGAGCTGCGATTGGTCCTCAGGACAGGCCGAGTGAAGCTGCTCTGTGCCGGCTCACAGTGAGCAGCGAGCGTCCACAGAGGGCGGAGCTGAACACCGCCGACTTTGTCGCTGCCGAACTATAAATACGTCATATCTTAACACAGCACATGTTTAGACTCTAAATGGCCAATTTCTCGCCTCAAATTATCTTAAAACTGCGTTCCGGGACACAGAAAAGTGAGAAACGGCCGCTGTTTCAACAACAACAGTCTTTCTCCCTCGGACGCCGTTGCTCACTGTAGCCAAAAGCACAACAACCTTGCGCAGCGACCCCTACTGATCGGGCGGGAAATTGCAGCTGCCTATCCGTCACCACGACGCAGAAGTATAAAGGCTCGAGTGGTCTACGTGGTGACGCAGACGGATAACGCATTACGCAGTCGGAGAAGTATAATGTGGCCTTAACAGTGTCGTGGACACTTTCCACTGTCTCTCTGCAGTTCTTTTCAGAACATTGCACGAGTAACGTAAAGCAAGAGAGAACAAATGACGACATGATTCCTGGGAAATGCAAAATCCCAAGATCTCTATCTCGCCAAAGAAAATAACATAGACTGGCTTTGATTAAGATCTCAAGGACAACCACTTCGTCCAGATGCTGTGTGTGTCCCGCAAATCAATAAAAGTGTAATCTGCGGGCGAATCGGCTCTTACAAGTAGCCCTCCCATCTTGAGCTGTGTCGGCACATTCAGTGCTTGAATTTGAGGGAATTGGTCCTGGAAAGTCTTTGAATTTGATGTCAACCAGGGTCACGTAAGAAACGCTAAATATGGCAACAGTGTTGTTTGGTCTGTTTGCTTTATGATCACGGATTTTCCTTCCGTTACCCTGGCTTGGTTCTTTCTCCCTCTGTTTCTGTGATTGTATATGTATTCTTTTTTTTGGTGTAGTTGCGTTACAGCGCCCATTACAGGCCTGGCATATATATGTACTACTGCAGCGTTTCGCGTCATTTTGAGGCCGTTGTGTGTGTGTGGATGAAGACATTTCCTAAAACAATGCCTAAACTAGAAAGAAAAAGCTGGTCTACATTTAGTTTCTGTGCGGAATGAAGTTGAACGACAGATGAATGAGAAGAATGACGAGGGATAAAGGAGGGACAGGTGTCAGAGGGAGGAAGAGAGAGCAGACATCAGGGATGTGAGTCAAGTTTTTTTCGATACAGTTCCTGCTGGTGTTGGTTACTTTCTGTCACCGTAATTTAGACTATGTACTGGAAATGAGTTTGTTGTTATATGTGTGTGTGCATTTATGTGACGTGACAGAACGCTGCTCGTCGAATGTTAATGTATTTATTGCTCTGTCTCTGTGGGAGATGGAGAGTATGTTGAAATAACATTTTTATATGCGTCGTGGTAATTCGTCACTCTGCTAAGTTTCACATTTGTCATAAAATTCGAGTCAAAGTCTCACAAGTGCCCTTAAAAAGCGGTTTTTATTTATGGAAATTGTCCCCCCTCTTTATATTTGCCAGACGGAAAAGCCCTGCCCAAAGCTCTTTGAATGGATGTGCACTTCAGTGTAGCCCTTGCTCTTTGAAAAAAAAAAGAGAGAGCAAATGCTTACTATTGTTTTAGTCAATACAGGTGGACATTCCACAGTACTTCATTTCCTGTTTAGATGTCCCTCTGCTATAGTTCAGCAAAGTAACACTGTCTGTGGAACCATGGAGACAAAATTAAATTCTTAGATGACACTCGCTGTTAATCATGGACTGCTCATCTTAAAGATATAGTTCAGGGTTGTTGTTTTTATGTGTGTGTGTGTGTGTGTGTGTGTGTGCGTGTTTGAGGTATTAAAACAGTCTAAATCTCCTTCACTGAAAAAATTACAAGAACAAAATAGATTTTCACCACTGAACAAAAAGGCTCAGGTGAGGTGTATATCTGTGTAAGTGTACCTTGGTTGTTTGAGTGTCTGTTGCCTTTCCATCATCTCAACAAAAAAAGTCTGGTCATTCTCCTCTGACCTCCGGGATCAACAGCACAGATCCGTGTGCCCGCTGGTTATTTTCCTCTTATTTTACACTGTTCTCTGTAAATCCTAGACATGGTTGCGCTTTCAAATCCCAGTAGATCAGCAGTTTCTGTAAAACAGATCGGATGAGCACCATCTGGCACGAAAAACATGCCACATTTTTTGAAAAAGAAAAACAAACCACTTAAATCGCATTTGATGCCCGGTTTGATAATTCTGCAGGTCATCTCGACCATGTCCACATGTCCCTAAATGTACTGAGCTGTTGTTGAGTCATGCAAGAGGCTGATTTAGATTTTTGCATCAACCTGTCGGTGGAACAGGTGATCTTCCTTTGGCCTTATCCGTCCAGTTTTGTTTAGCTGGACATCCAGCAGAGAGGGATTTGTTGTAGAGGATTAACCTCACTGATGTTTAAGATGTTATCTGACTCGTGACCTTTCTCCTCTTTGTGTTCTTCTTCTTTTTTTTTTTAACTGCGTGACTGAAGAGGCAAAACAATAATAATTCTTTTAAAAGTTCAAACTTTTCTGTTTTTAAACTAGAGATAGACCAATATGTTTTTTTCAGGTCCGATAACCGATATTTGGAGCCGATTTTCATTTGCAGTAAAAGTGAAAATATTGGCGTCAACATTTTGAATAACACCAACACTTAACTTTAACGTTTAAATGCCTTTCAGCATATGTTTATTAAACAGGTTTTCAGATTTTTTTTTTTTTTTTATCGTAGACAATAGACACCTTTGTTTTAAAATTCGAACACAAAGTAAAGGAAGCCCCCAGGCTCAGCAGCATGTCTTATAAAGTTAAATGAAAACTTTTCTACAATAAATAAATAAAGTTTGCCGATATGTGTCAAATGCCGAATATCGGCGCTGATAAAAAAAATACATTGTAAGTTGTCTGTGTCTTTTCAACTGAATTAGGACCGTTTTGCACCGCTGAATCCAAAAATGACATCCATTTGTCTCAATCAGTTCAGGTTTTTATGCTAATTTTATTTTGAAAAATCCAATCTTCTGACTAAATTGATAACATTTCTGTGACATTATCGGTTGATTTTCGTTAATAATATTTCTCATCCAAAAAAAGGTTTTCGGAGAAAAAAAATTGTATTCTAACAGAATCCTGTTAGGAACAATTGTGTATTCACCGCTGATGTAGCAGAAAAGTCAGGCTTATTTTTTGCAAGATCTTCTCGTCGAAGCCGTTTCATTCACTTGTACTGTGTATGTAAAAAAAAAACAATTAGTCATAAGTTGGCAAATGCAAAATCGTCAGAATTCTGTGACCCTCATGTGGACGATAAAGCAGTAGAAGATGGATACTGGGAAACGGAGAAATAGAGCGACCAATCACCAGCATGTCACGCTAATTCCTAAACTGTTGAATAACTGTCAGAAAGTGATAATTATCTTGGAAAAAAAGGGGTCCTTCTTTTGGCGACCTGATTGTCATGATGGTCATAAGAGGGTTCATCACTGCTTCTTTTTTTTTAAACAACTTTCTGCTATTTCTTTTGTGTGTGATTGAAATCCTCTGTGAGGAATAAGCAAGTTTGGAAGTGTTACAGTGTTGGTGGTTAAAAAATGCAGCTCGTCTGTTTTGTGTGCATGTGTGTTCGTGCGGTGATTAATTGCACAGTCGCGCATCCTGCTGTTGCAGAGTCGCTAAACACCGCTGTGCGTGTGTACACACACGCGTCTTTGTGTGTGCGTGTGTGTGTACACAGTAGGTGTTTTTGTGTCATTGACTTGGCTTTGTCCAGGGCTCTGTGATCACTCTATTGGCCTTTTTCGCCGCAGACATTTAGACGTGTCACAGTAGGAAAAAAGACCAGGTGTAAATAATAGCGGTGTTACAGTGAACACAGTTTCAGTGGAATCTGTAGTCACAGGACCTTTGATAAGGTGCAGCTGTGTACAGAGTGCCATCTTGAACAACAGGAGGCCTGCTCTGCTTACAGAGCACGCTGCACATCCCTGTTATGACAGTGACACAAATAAATGGCAGACTGCAGGTGTCGGTCTCACACTATAAGTGCAACACACACGCACACACACACGCACACACATTCTTGTACTTGCTGCATACTGAGGACTGGGTTGCTGGCAAAGTAGGGACCATCATTTCCACTTTATAAATCAACATAATTACAAATATCTACAAAGAACTACTGGTTGCAGTAGCATAAAATGTCTGCAGGTGGAGCCCCAGAGCAAAAAGGGCTGGAATTTTTTTTTCGATTTTTAATTTTTGGTCCAAAATTTGACAAAAACATCATACATCAACAAAAAATTTTAGTTCAAAATTTGACAAAAACGTCATACTATACTATGTTGTCCAAAATTTGAAAAGAAAATTTGACCCAAAATAAAAAAAAGAAAATTTGACCCAAAATTTGAAGAAAAAAAATTGACCCAACATTGGAAAAAAAAAATTGACCCAAAATTAGAAAAACATTTTTTTTACCAAAATTTGAAAAAAAATATTTGACCCAAAATTTGAAAAAAACATTTGACCCAAAATTAGAAAAAAATATTTGACCCAAAATTTGAAAAAAATATTTGACCCAAAATTAGAAAAAAATATTTGACCCAAAAATGTGAAAAAAAATTGACCCAAAATTTTTGGCCAAAAATTTGACAAAAACGTCCTGTCGTCCAAAATTAAATTTTTTTTTTTTTTGACAAATTGAGTATAGCATGTTATAGCAACCTAAGGAAGTGATTTCAATGAAAACAAAGTGAGGACCGGACAAAATGTCCTCACTCCGTAAAAATTACCTCACTTTGTTGGTTTAAAACCCTCACTGGTCCTCAATATGCTGCAAGTACAAGAACACACACACACACACACACACACACACACACACACACACACACACACGCACACAGCATACTTAGCCCAGTTAAGTACCTGGCAATGAGTATCATCACTAATGCAAGCTAGAGGTCAGAACTTATAGTCCCCATGACATCAAAATCAACATTTTAGTGCTTTAATCACGTATATGTTGCTTGAAATGTCACTTCCACACTCGTATGCGACCGAATAAAATCAAAATAGCCATTTTTCCTGTTGGACTTTGGAGATTGCAGTGCCCTTAAATCCACTTTGAGATTTGTAATCTTGTACTCTTGTGAGTGAACTAAGTTACATCCAATTAAGTCCATACTAGAGCTGAACATGATTATTTTGTAAACATATATAGCTCCTTAGCGTCATCCTCTTCCTCAGAAACATCACTATCGGCTTCCTCTTTGATTAACACTGCAGATATAGGCAACAGTGGCTGTTGTAATAGCTGTACATGCTCATTCACAGTGCTATTAAATCCTCTAAACACCAATCTGTAATATAACAAGACCCTCTCTCTCAGCTTGTTAAAGTATATCAATATGCATAAATTAATTTGTGCATACCATGAGCCGTACTATGAGGACTTTAGAGACCATCCCTAAACATTAAAGTCTCGTGTTTGGGAACACTTGAGTTTTTCCCTCCTCTAAAGTACATTAGAGAAGAATAAGAGGATAAGAGCAGACAGCTGTGTGTGCCTGAATTGTTCAGTAGCAGTCATGTACAGTATGTTTCCGTGAACACGTCAAACTTGGTAACTTTCTTGGAAATGGCACCGACACGAATGTGAACATGAATATTTCACAGATCGAATTGCAGATGCTGCGCTCTTTTGTGTTTTTTAACGGCGTCATTGTTTTTGTCAGAGCAATAGATAAACATTAGGTTTATGACAATAGTTGTATGACATCAGACTTAATTTCTTCATTTTGTGATGTTTTTTTCTCTGTTTCCATTCATCTCTTTCCGGTGTCATGACTCAGATGTACTGTGGTTGTTTATTGATCAGAATTCTAGTAGGTTTTGATCCCTTGTTCCTCCAGTGAATGTTTAAGTGTCCGTGAGTAAGACATTGCGCCGCGTGTTGCCGCCGTCGCTCAATGCCACATGAGTGTATTTAATGCACTAACGCTTGACGTTAACGGTTTAAGTTCACGATAAATGAATGTTTTGTGGTGTGACTTCAAATGTGAGGGTGCACATCATGCCTACACCGCAAGGTAGTTTCTTTTTGTCCAATGTAAGCTTAGCTCAGATCATTTCCCTGTGATTAATCCTGAAGTATTTCATTTATTCATACTGTTATTATGGAAATGAGCAATTAAAACATACAAATAAAAAACCCCTTTTGAAATAAATCCAATAAGAGAAATGCACTTTGTCGCTGTCCCTGAGATGAAAATGTATCAGAATACATGGACATAATCAGGTTAGCTTTATTCCCGTCACATCATATCACGTGTGCTTGTCATTCTGTTGCATCCCTCTGCTGCTACCACCTCCGTATGATTGTCAAGGTGTTTGTTCCACATGTCAGATTCTCACTAAAAGCTCATTATTTCTTCCATGCTCCATTAGCAGTTAGCTTCACACCAGGAGATGCACGCGCTCATCAATGTGAGTGAACGTTTTGACCAATTATCGCACCCGTATGGCTGTAGTCAAGTCGGCTCTGTAATTATACAGGGTCAGATATCTTAGGATACCAGGAGACAGAATTGAACTGTACTAGACCTTGTTCAGACCTGGAATCGTTTGAGTGATCCAATCACACGCAGACAGACTTTACAGAGGCATTCAAATGTGTTACTCTGCATCTCCTGTGACCACATGCTGTATGATCGTAGACAAGAGGAAATCAAAGCTGTACTGTACTGTGCTGCTGTAAGATGGAGTAAGTGTTAACTATTCGAAAAAAAGAAAAGCAGCCACATGACGTTCTGCAGTGGCTGCAAATAAATTAGCACCGACGAGCGTAAAAATGCGGTGTAGAGAAGTGACGTCTTGATCAGAACGTGATCTCACTGCTCTGTACATATATACCTCTATACCTCTATTTTAGGATGACAGGTCACTGGCATTAGTGGTCAAAATTGGTTTTGGTTTAGTCTGACAGGTATTGAATATTGGAGCAGAACCTGAATATGAGATATTCACAGAGACTTCTAGGAAAATTAATACTTCTGCATGGACTTAGTGGATTTTTAAAATATCATGAGCTTGTGTGTAGAGTTGAGGGCGTCGTCTTAATGGAATTGTCCATGGATGCACTGTAGGATGCAGCCCAAGAAAGAAATTCTTATTTTTTTGGTGAGAAGCAGGTAAATAAACAGATGTGGCCTTGGCAGTGGTTTGGTTCTGGCTCATTAGTTTTCTTTTTGGTATAAATTGTCTTGTCTCTTGAGAGATAATTTACTTCTATTTCCAGTTCTGGTCTTCAAACTTGTTGTTTGTCCTCTTATTACTCACCCAAATACTGGATACTGCCCTTGTCAATTAATTCTTTACCATTTCAAGCCTTTTTTTTCCACAGTGTATATCCTTGTTTTCTTGATCTCTGACTCTGCTTTTTTTGGTTTTGTACTGTTGCCTGTGTTTTTGTTTTCATAGTGCTGCAGATCTTTGCATATCCTCAATTAGGCCTGGGACATTCAGAACTACACACTTAACACGATCACTGAGAACACACCTGTTGGCTTCTCTTTCCAGTCCAGTTGTTGCTTGAGAGGAAGCAAAGCGCCTCCACTGGTATCCACACATGCACAAGTCAGTGCTCACAGAATACACAATTAACACAAAGGAAGGTGAACTCCGTGGGAATACTCCTTTCTTCCTACTATAGGTGCTGTTTTGCATTTCAAGTGGCCTCTCGTGAAGGGCTAGTGCGACGTGTATATTTCTAAAGAGAGAGAGAGGAAAAAAGGTTAACAACAGATGTATTGGAAAGTGTGGATAAAAACGGAGACTTATAGATTCACAAGCGGACCTCCTCTTGACCTTAAAGGGACAATGTGTAGTATTTATGGGTTTATGTGACCCAAAATCCACGTTTTTATACATATTATGTGCTCCTGCATTGTCTAGTCGCTGTATAATGGTTTTTGTTTGATTTTTTGTAGTGTTTCAAAAAGTCATGTAAAATAACATGGTCGCGGGCCGCGGTTGCATAGCCACTGTTAGCAGCGAGACGCCATGTTTCTACGGGAGCCTGTAAGGACAAACGCGAGAGAACAAATCAAGCGTCTCTTTACTTGTAGCGGAAGTCCCGCCTCCACTCTAGTAGCTCCGCCCTCTCCCTCGCCTCACGAACCTCATCTGCTGACACTGAGAAAGACAACGAGGACGACATTTGAACAGCTGCGGATACCATAGTGCTCAGGGAAGGGAGGGGGGTGAGCAGAGGAGCAGTTCTTTGTTGTAAATTTCAGCCTCTCCTCTAGATGGCACTATAAACTACTTACTTCACCTTTAAAGAAGAGAGAAGAGTATGAAAGGGAATATTAAAAGGACCGTAAACACGCACTTATCCCCCCCCCCCCCGTGTGTAGTGTCGGCTCTGTGTTGCTTGTGTTTATTACAATTAATTCTTCAGCTGGGATAAAAAAAAAATAAAGCAGAGAAAAAGTCAGGGAGAGAGGAAGAAAGACGGACAGATTGCGGGATAGAAGGGAGATGTGAAGGTGAAAAAGGTATGGGAGAAGGAGTACAGTGGTGGGGGGAGGTAAGTGCAGGTGAAAGGTAGACTTATCTTGTGCTCCTCATTTTCTCTCCACTTATTTAGTGTGAAGCCTTGATAACGTCTTCAGAGGGATACACACACACACACACACACTGCAGAGGAGCTGCATGTATTAGAGCATCAGAGTGTGTGTGTGTGTGTGTGTGTGTGTGCACTGCTGTAAAGTGCGAGAGGAGACCCAGCTTTACAGCTCACTAACAAATATCCCTAGGCAAGGCAAACAAAAGCACAAGGCTACATGTGAAAACATATGCAGCTATGTGCGTTTGAATTACGGGCAGACCGGAATCAAAGCATTTCAAGGCCGTCACAGTATGGATGTGGTTTGTCATGTCGTGCGCTACGCATGTTGCCTTTCTACTTAGAATCGCTCTCACACACGGGCTCCGAGCGGTCGAGAGAAAGAGATTCCGATCTGTGGGAGAACGTGTAGAACTGTAGAAGAAAAACGGGGGGAAGATGGAGAGATGAGCAGACAAGTCGGAACTATTCTTAGCCCCGCTGCTGTTAACTGCCTTGGCATCCTCACACGCACAGAAGCGAACACACACACACACACACACAGACACACACACACACACACACGTGCGCACACAGGAACGCTCACACTGCAGGAAGAAGATACTGTGCATTCGTCATGCGTATAGACCTGCCAGAGAATGTGTGTGTGAGGTGTGGAGAACTGCACTGTAGTGGAAAGGAAAGGCGTGCAAAAATAGAGGGAAAAGGATGCAGGATGACGAGTGGGGAGTAAAGGAGACTTAACCAATGTTCTTGTCCTTGCATTGGCTCTAATTCTCCGTAATGTACTTGGTATTAAAGGAAGGGTTCACCCATTTTCGTTGACCTTGACGGTAGCACTTTGTGACTCTATGGAGATAAATAGTTGGCAGAGACGGTCTGGCTCTGTGCCAGCACTTCTTCTCAACGTCACTGTAAGGAAGAAAAAAGAAAAAAGAAAAAAGGGGAACACTTGTTTTATTGCTGCATATTTTACCCTTTCTGTCACTCTTGCACCCATTATTCTGTTGCCTCCTCTTCTCCGCTCGAACACATATGGACCATAAATCATATTTATGGTATTGAAATACGCGGGAAACATTAGAGGCATTTCAGACGGCGTGCTTTATGACCACATGTATGACACAACCTTAATGAAACCTTGGCGGTTAGTGTGACGGTCGGAGCAGCAGAAGACAAATGTGCTAAAGAAAAAAAAGAAGAACTGAACAAAACCCTGAAAGAGTTCAAAGCCTTTATTTAGCTCTGGTCTCATCAAAACACACCACACGACTCTTTGTCTCTCAATGTAGCAGTGTATAGATCTTTTGTTGCCTGGTAACATCCCCATTCTGCACATAGTGGTTCATTTTACATCAAGAAAGACGGAGGCAACGGCAATATTGTGCTAGCAAAGCAAGGCGACTGCAAACGGGTTGGAAAAATGACTGAAGACGCACAAAATAAACGCCCTGCGCTCCTGGTGTATACACACAAACGCTCCCTCAGTTCAGTCTGATAGTATTGCTTGACCGAGAAATAATACTATTAACAGCAGCAAAAAAAAAAAAATCACTATCATTTGACGGACTGCAGCTTTAATGGTGCATTTTCTTTTTCCATTAACAGAAAGTCACATTGATTAGCTGCTTGTCATACCTGCGCGTCCTCTTTTCAGATTCTCTGGAGGTAATAAAAGCAGAGCTAGTGCACTCCAGATGAGATCACTTAATTTTCCCACTGAATAAATGTCAGCTATACAAGCTTCGATAAAATTCAAATTTGTCCTGTACACATACGTCTCTCAATAGTTCAACTATATTTCAGCTTTTAGACGAGTCTGTTAAACTGGCGGGTGCACGAGAAAAAAGGACAGGAGGTGAGTAAAAACAAATCTGGGCTTCAAACTCGTCACCTTTTTGAACTGATGAGAAGTTTTTGGTGAGTCATTTTGTGTAATTTGTTTGTGAAGCACCTTTTTTAAAGGGACAATGTGTAGTATTTATGGGTTTATATAACCCAAAATCCACTTTTTTATACATATTATGTGCTCCTGCATTGTCTAGTCGCTGTATAATATTCTTTGTTTCATTTTCGTAGTGTTTCAAAAAGTCATGTAAAATAACATGGTCGCGGGCCGCGGTTGCATAGCCACTGTTAGCAGCGAGACGCCATGTTTCTACCGGAGCCTGTAAGGACAAACGCGAGAGAACAAATCAAGCATCTCTTTACTTGTATCGGAAGTCCCGCCTCCACTCTCTCCACTTCGTCTGCTACGGCCGCGGTAGCTCCGCCCTCTCCCTCGCCTCACGAACCTCGGCTGCTGACACAGAGAAAGACGACGAGGACGACATTTGACCAGCTGCGGATACCGTAGCGCTCAGGGAAGGGAGGGGGTGAGCAGAGGAGCAGGTCTTTGTTGTAAATTTCAGCCTCTCCTCTAGATGTCACTATAAACTACTTATTTCACCTTTAAAAAAACAATTTGTCAAAGTTCTCTTAACATAAGGAGATAGCCATGAATGAAAAAAGTTGGCCTGGCCTGTTTCCATCTGAAAACACAGGCAGATACTCACATGTTGTGCTCTTCATCCCCCACACACACTCACTCACACTCTTGTGTCACTTACCTCTTTTTTGATGATTTTAATTAGAACGACATTTTGCTTTTCCTCACAAATTATCCAGCCTGCCAAGCAAATGAGTAATTATCTGTCACTACAGGAAAAAATGACCAAATTCAGATTTTTGTCTATTTAAAGCTGCAGTGCGTAACTTTCTGTCATTTGTTTACATTGGATTTTTTTGTTGATGTTATGATTCTGCCTCTGTTCAGAGCAGGGGGGATTTACCCTGTCAAACTGCTCAATGACTGCATTTTTTAAGCAATAGAATTTCCTTCTGAAACATTATTTTTTGTTTTCAGTCATACTTCAACCAGACATTTTGCTTCAGTGGCGTGCACAGACATTTGCAAGGGCAGGGGCAGACGTTAAAAGGGCACCTACTGTCCACTGGTGGGGCAGATGCCACTAGTATATGATTTCCAACACTCTCGTACTCCTGTGTATACTTATACAGGGACATCCTTTACAGCACAGCATCACTTTCTATCACCAAGATGGTAAATATCCTTTCCTCTAAGGGCACCCTTTTTGATCATAAGGGCTTCCATAGGAAACGAAGATGTTGGAGCACCTTACGCATCACTTTTCTCCACTAGAAAAACACTCCTTTAGAAACAATCAATTTATATTTTTGCCTCAGAGACCACGTATGAATGGCAGCCAGTCGGTCACTTGTTTTTACCTCTCTAGAGAGTAGTTTAGCATGTGTCTTTAGCGTGCAGCGTTTTTTTTGTCCATTAGGGCACCGAGGGGGTAAAGTTGCCGCTGCCTCCATCTTGTCTTGACATAAAACAAATCAACCACCTGTGATTGTGTGATTTTTGTGTCCTGGATGACACGTACATCTGAACGCTACTGTACTGAGAAAAACAGTATGACACAGTTAAGGCGTTATCCGTCTGCGTCACCTCGTAGACCACTCGAGCCTTTATACTTCTGCGTCGTGGTGACGGATAGGCGCTGCAATTTCTCGCCGATCAGTAGGGGTCGCTGCGCAAGGTTGTTGTGCTTTTGGCTACAGTGAGCAATGGCGTCCGAGGGAGAAAGACTGTTGTTGTTGGTGAAACAGCGGCCGTTTGTCACTTTTCTGTGTCCCGGAACGCAGTTTGAAGATAATTTGAGGCGAGAAATTGGCCATTTAGAGTCTAAACATGTGCTGTGTGTGTTAAGATATGACGTATTTATAGTTCGGCAGCGACGAAGTCGGCGGTGTTCAGCTCCGCCCTCTGTGGACGCTCGGTGCTCACTGTGAGCCGGCACAGAGCAGCTTCGCTCGGCCTGTCCTGAGGACCAATCGCAGCTCTTGCCGTCTCCGTTGTCCCTTGACGGAGTGACGGACACTTAAAAAATATTCCGTGCAGCCGGAGACGACGCAGAGGCTCTTCGACAGGTTCTGCGTCGACGCAGAGGAGTCTGCGTAGCCTACGCAGAGCACTTTACGCAGGAGTATAAATACGGCTTTACGCAGTACAGTGTTAACACAGTATGGTTAAATAAAATCCATCGGGCAGCATCTTTGCCTGCTCTGCAAGAACTGGCTCAACGTGAAAACGTGATCATGAGGGTACCCGTGGGAAGCGAAGTTGCAGGAGCATCTCACTTTTCTCCACTAGAAAGACACTCCGTTTAGAAACAATCAATTTATATTCTTGCTTCAGAGGCCACATGTGAATGGCAGCCAGTCGGGCACTTGTTTGTACCTCTCTAGAGAGTAGTTTAGCATGTGTCTTGTGACTCGAGGGCTCTTTAGCGCACAGCGTTTTTTTGTCCATTAGGGCGCAGAGGGGATAAAGTTGCCGCTTGACAGAAAACAAATCACTTCCTGTGATTTTTGTGTCCTGGATGCCACTGTACTGAGAAACACAGTAATGTGTAAAAAGTTATACAGTGCAGTGTTTGCGTTATGCACAGAATGATTAAATAAAATCCATCGGGCAGCACCATGGTTGTGTGTGTGTGCCTGCTCTGCAAGAATTGATGCAACTTGAAAATGTGATATTGCTCTTTTACCTTGTACTTGTGTGTGTGTGTTGGCATGCACATGATTAAGCAGCGCTTGTGGAAGATGAGCTGTGTGTGTGTGTGTGTGCGCACATCTGTGTGTGGGTGTCTACTGTGACCAAATGAGGAAGAATTGGACCAGATCTGAAACAAATCATCAGCACCATGTTTTTTTTTTTGTTTTTTTATTTGCTGCAGTCGTGTGATTCAGACTCGCAGCCTCGTGCGTGTCATCCTTTCTCCACTTCTCCGTACTGTATTGTAATCAATGAAGCAAAAATGTCATTAACGATTTTTCACACACCAAATCACTTAATAACTTAAGTTCCTTAATAGCCTGTCATAAGAATATTAAAATGCAAAAGTAATGTTATCTCTTTAAAATTTATGGATGGTTTTATTCTTTGAAAGGTGGGACACAACGCAAAATAAATCAGACTCGTATCCTAAGCCTGCACACGTTCTATAACCGTCTGACATTCCCCCCCCCCCCCCAAAAGTATTTTGTATTTTCATTTTTCACGTCACACGGTGATAGATCAAGGCTAACATTTTGTGTAATATGTGTCCAGATTTGTTATCCTAGCATCATCTGTTTAGGCCGAGGCCTGCATCAGAAACTGAAGGCGAAAAATGCGCGTGATGAATTGCAATATGAGAGAGGGTATAATGAGAATCCCAGGTTGTTTAGAAATGAAGGGCAAACACAAAACTTTTATGCATTTGCCACAGTGAAGCATGGGGTGTGAGCGTGGAGTAGACATAACAAGGCTGCATCTGTTTCTGTTGCATTATTCAGATGTGGCTTTTGTTTTTTCTCCTTCTTCTTCTTCTACGTGAGAGAGGAAATAGATGTGGACACGGTTATCACCGGAATTTGAATTACACACAGTGGCTCACTGTAGAGTTTGAAATTGAACTTTGGTAACACTTAGTGCATTGATTTGTACCCCTTTTTTAAAAGATAACATCACAGATCTCTATGAAAAGGTCTCCTTAAAATGTTTTGTATGAATGTAGTCACATGGCACCGTGTGTGTGTGTGAGTGACTGATAGGCACAGCATGTTTCTAACATCCAGGCTGCTGCAGAGTCTTAGGGACAATTCCAATTCAAATCTTAACCCTCAAGCTCAACCCTTAATCTTAACTGGCCCTCAAAACCATGTGTTGAGGGTTATTATATTTTGTCACTTAGAAATGGGACAAACCCTTAAATGCAGATACGTCTTCAGACTGCGGGGGGCAGAATAACGCGAAAGCTGCGTCCAGTCTGTCAACTCCAAAAAAGAAGAAGAACACATTTACATCACGATTATTTATTTATTATTTTATTTCAGTCTAGTTATTAGGTTGTCAGTTAGTTATAAGATGATACTCATACAAATACCACAACCACGGACATATTCAGCTGACAGTTACCACACACCACGGCTTATTGAAAAGTAAACCATAGCAAACGATCGCTTGTCCGCACCGGCCGGCTATTGACAAAAGATCGTAAAATAAAAATAAATGTTACACAACAATGATGTAAGTAATCCACAATAAGGGCCTACACTAAGATAATACAATGGTTTTCATCATTTTTATATCTCTATTAACAAAGAAAATACTTAATTTGTAGCGCACTCGTTTCGCTGCTTTCGTCGCCATCTTTGTTATGTCAAAACACGCAATGCATTCTGGGTAGCCCTTGCTCCCAAGGGTGGTCTCGTTTGGTATTTAAAAAAAAATGTTTTGATAAAGAATTACAATTCTCTTGTGATGTGCGATTAAAAAAAAAAAAAAAGTGTGATATTTCCAGGAAAGAAATGGTACAAAATACAACTCAGTAGGTTTGCTTCCCACAGGTTCTCATGGCCATAATTTTTTTACAATTTAACCCACTGCAGTTTAATAATGCTGTAGTTACAGCTGCTGATATTTTAGCTCTGTGCTGGGATGCCCTTTGTACCCTACTTCAATTCATTCATTGGTTTTTATGTGGGTCTGGAGCTACAATATAGGACAAACATATTCTCTGTGACTATGTTAAAATAATAGACTATCCCTGTTGAGTTTATTTTTTTCTCATGCGTGTCACAGATGGCGTTTTATTGTGGATGTTTGCTGAAGAACAGTTCTCACACAGACTTGTGGGTAACGGTCACAGCAATTGTTCCTATGACATAAACATTTTTACTGCACTGTCGTTGTAAAGTGCTGTTTGTTTGCTTGTTGGAACACAATTTTGTTTGTCGTGCATGAATGTGCGTGCTTGTATCTCGTACCTCTTTAGGGCCTTCTCCGGCATAAACACTGACCAGTCGACACAATGGCGCCAAAAACTTTCACTTTCACCGTTATCTTGGGGAGCTCCGTATGGATTTGCGATGCAATGGACGCTCGCCGCAAGTTGCCATATTTTAAACGGGCATTTATTTTCACCATCAACCAAAACATTGTTGCGCTCTCTCTCTCTCTCTCCTGGAAACATTTGCAGAGAAGAAACCGTCATCTTGTGTGGTTGCACAACATCATACAGAGCCGGAATACAACATGACGTGTTTGGAAGCGGCTCTCATCCATCCGTGGAGCTCCAGATTTCAACAGCGAAACTTGCCAAGTTGTGTTCGGCTCCGTGTGATGTGTTGTGAAACCACACAAGGCGACGGTTTCTTCTCTGCAGACATTTCCACAAGAGATAGTGTGTCGTAAAGCTCCTCACGCGAGAATGATACGTTTCCCTGAGCGGAGTATGTGAAGTTATTTGGAGAATCTTAACGCTGATTGGCCATCGTGTGGTAAACTTGCGTCATGTCCGGTTGGGAACACGGCATTAGTGTGGTGGAAGCTCATTTCTGAGGAAGTGGTTGGGTTATAGAGCTAACTTTTGAATTATGGTTAGGTTAAGGTTAGGGTTGTATTTGCCTAACGATTGGATTTTTAACACCAAACTGGACAGTTAGACAACCTTAACTAAATCATTACTCTTGAAAGATTTATTTTCATATTCATATTCTTTAAATGACTAATTTCACCAACCCAAAAATACAACTACTCTGGAGTCGTAAAATATATAACCAAAAAACAACCAAACGGGAATGTTGTGTGGAAACCAAGGTTTAACCACAGGAGAACGTTTCAGTTTTTGGTTCCCTCAATGTTTAGGTAACGTAAGGCTCTGACTTAACCCTGAGGAAACGTTCTCTAAATGTTAGTTTTTGGTTTGGTTGTAACTAACCTTAAGGGAAGCTTAGGGAAATGGGTAGGCATTAACTGTTTATGGTGAAGGTTCATGATAAGGCTTTGGGTAGGATGTCCAAATGAATGGAAGTCAATGCAAGTCTTAACATGGATAGAAATACGAGAATGTGTGTGTGTGTGTGTGTGTGTTCTTGTACTTGCGCCATACTGAGGACCAGTGAGGGTTTTTAACCAACAAAGTGAGGACATTTTTACGGAGTGAGGACATTTTGGTCGGTCCTCACTTTGTTTTCATTGAAATCACTTCATTAGGTTGCTATAACATGCTATACTCTGTTTGTCAAAAAAAAAAAAAAAAAATTAAAATTTTGGATGACATAGTATATAGTATGACTTTTTTTGTCAATTCTTGGACCAAAAATTTTGCGTCAAATTTTTTTCAAATTTTGGACCAAACATTTTGGGTCAAATTTTTTTTTTCAAATTTTGGACCAAAAATTGTCCGTCAATTTTTTTTTCAAATTTTTGACCAAACATTTTGGGCCATTTTTTTTTTTCAAATTTTGGACCAAAAATTTTGCATCAAATTTTTTTTCAAATTTTGGACCAAAAAAATTGGGTCAAATTTTTTTTCAAATTTTGGATGACAGTATAGTATGACGTTTTTGTCAAATTGTGGGTAAAAATTTTTTTTCTAATTTTGGACCAAACATTTTGGGTCAAATTTTAGTAGATGTCATTCATGAAGTAGATATTTGTAATTGTTTTGATTTATAAAGTGGAAATGCTGGTCCTCACTTTGTCAGCTCTTTTACCCGGTCCTCAGTATGCAGCAAGTACAAGAGTGTGTGTGTGTGTGTGTGTGTGTGTGTGTGTGTGTGTGTGTGTGTGTGTGTGTGTGTGTGTGTGTGTGTGTGTGTGTGTGTGTGTGTGTGTGTGTGTGTGTGTGTGTGTGTGTGTGTGTGTGTGTGTGTGTGTGTGTGTGTGTGTGTGTGTGTGCATGAGCATTCATCACAGCCATGGCCTGCCAGCTGCTTTCTGCCGTGCTGAATCAGTCTGATGGAATATACGACACAGACATGCACACGCTATGCACACACAAGTGCACACACAAGTGCACACACTGGTGCGCATGCACACTCTAATCACCTAATCACTCACATGGCCTCATTCAAGTACTTAGCTCTTTATCAATGAGTGAACGGGGGAAAAAAAGAAAAGAAAAATCACTGTTCCTGAGCCTCGGCTGTATCCTGTAGTGTCGAGGAAGTGGAGAAACATAAGTATTATAAATCCTGTTGAACATTCAAATATAAAGCTGCTGACAGAATTATTTCCTCATGCCTCCCAGAGCAACGGGAAATGATTTTTACAGTCTGTTCAGAAATTGAATGTGAGGTGGTGGTGTCCACCCAAACAAAGGCATGGGTAGAGCAGTGGGACCATAATGGCTTCAAAAAAGAAGAATTTTTTTAACCCACAAAGCACTGAAATGAAGCACACACATACTAAGTTATACATCCGCACCATGCAGTCGCTCTTATAGAAGATGGATTTATACATTATGTTTCTGACATGAGAGCCTGCACCAGAGGAAAAAAAGCATCAGATCATTTAACAGTTAATATGTTCAAGAACACGTGTTCTGCTCCATTGTGGTAGTATATACAGTACATGCAGAAGTAATTTTACCTTTTACTGCTGATGACTCCAAATGTATTTTTAGTCTCACGATTTGTGCTGATGAAACTGCTCATCACGTCTTTTTATATACATTTTCATGCGCATGCATCAGTGTAGGGCTGCAAATAGTCGCTTAATTTGTCGATTATTTTCCCGATTAATGGAGTAATCATTTGATCCATGAAATGTCAGAAAATGTTGAACAGTGTTTCCCAGACTCTGGAAATGATGAATGTTTTGTCGACAAAACCAAAATGATTC
This sequence comes from Microchirus variegatus, assembly GCF_963457635.1. NCBI lineage: Eukaryota > Metazoa > Chordata > Actinopteri > Pleuronectiformes > Soleidae > Microchirus > Microchirus variegatus. Next base: position 24,520,376 of record NC_139815.1, on the reverse strand, counting down.
AGTTTGAATTATTCCCTTTGTTGTATGGAGCAAATAAAACTTCTTAAAATATTCACATTTAAGAAGCTGAAAAAATCAGAAAACTTGTTTTAATTCATCACTCAAACCCGAATAAATAATTACCAAAATAGTTCTCTGTTCCTCGAGTCTTTAAAGAGAAACTTCTCTCTGAAGTTTATTATTCTGATGATGAGAACTGATAAAAGATTCCTCTATATTTTCATATTAAATATACATACATTTAAATATAATAATAAATATATAAATGTAAATATACATTAACCTACAGTACACACCCAGTATGGGGTCCATTCAGTTACCTTTTCAGTGGACACATTGTAAAGGGTGTGCATGCTTATGTTAAACGATGGGTCATTTATCACAGTGTGGACCTCCTCCTGTGTGTGTGTGTGTGAGACCATACATATCAATAAAGGAAGGGTACATTTTCTGAAACAAGTGTAATTTAATTCAGGACAGACCCAGTTTAATAAAGGACTGACCGTCCTATAGTTTGCAGCAATCAAAGCCACGAGAAAAGTAAAAAATGTAGTTTTCTACCGTGTGCGTCTTTGTCAGTAAACACTTGAGGATACAGTGACGTGCTCTAAAACTGTCACCTGTAATGAATCCGAGCACATCGTGATGAACAGTGTTAAGGGGCCCTGATCGTATATATATGTGCTGCTGCGTCCATGTAAATCACATCTCTGTAGTTAAATGGAAATAAACCTTGTTGTGTCTATACAGTCAACAGTTCACCGAATAAATTGAGATTTACATCTTGGGGGGGAAAAAAAAGTGTCCCGATTTCAACCTTGTTTATTTCCCACATATTGTTGTTTAACAGTGTTATAACTAGCGTTATGTGAGGAGCGGTTAAATGGTGGAAGAGGGTTAGTGTTGTGAGCATGCATGGCTGTAAATATACAGTCCCCGGGGGTCTGTAAAGTCGGGTGGGGGGGGGGGATGTTACGTGCTGCTAATGTTGCTGAATGTCGATGGTGTCCCTGCCGATGTGAGCTTGAGCTATAGCAAGAATTTCCAATCACAGCGCTTAGATAGATAGATAACTTTACTTATCCCTGAGGGGAAATTGGGTCATTGTAGCAGCGGTACAAATAAATCAAAAGTACAAAAATACAATCGAGAGGTAAGGGCAAATATCGACATATTGACACAATATCGATAATAAATAGTGCTGGGCACGTTAACGGCGTAATCTGTGTCAACGTTAACGCACGCTACGTTTCCATGACGACTGACCGGGGAAAAAGTCTTACAACCTAATGTTTACGTGCTGCAGAACCAGAGTCCAGGCACCGTTAGCGTTAGCTCCTTTAGCGCAGTTAGCACGCCTACAGACGAACTGGAGCGGTATGTTTATTAAACGAAAAGAGCAGCGCTACAAATAACCAGCGTACCTGTGTGACTGCGTATGCGTGCCTCTGTTTTTAAAGTTTAGCGTTACTTTAGAGACTCATTTTAACAATCACAAATCATAGCGTAAAGGGCTGATATGCTATCATGCTCTAGCTAGAACCCTGAGTGTATGTATTGAATGAGTATGAACATTTCAGTCACTGCAGAATATTTTGTTTATTTCTTTTAATTGTTTCCAAGTATTGTGCAAATGTTCTCAGAAACTCGATAAATACTGTCAATACTTACCTTTTTCATCCAAATGTTTATTTCTGTTTGATTGAGAGACAGACTGTACCCGATGAATGCGTAATTAAATCATCGGCATCATATATTGGCCTCTGTCTATTCCTATTTCTAAAGATTGGCATCAACCATAGAAAAGCCAATATCGGTCAGCGTCTCCACTTTACGAGACACCTCATTAAACATGTCCTGTGCTGGTAAAGGTTTGTTTGATGTCTGGATCTGAGCAAAAAAAAAAAAAAAAATCCCTCCTCTGCTTCTGCCTCAGCTTTGTTGTGTTTTCAGAAAAGAAGGAAGATATAAGCTTTTTAGTTATTTCTACTGGATTTATCTTCCTCCCTTTTTCTTTCCTTTACTTCCCTCTTGTCAAACTGCCCATGGATGTTTTGGTTTGGTCGAACTAAAATCCGTAAAAAGCTCAACAACTGTTACTTATCATCCCATCTGAGCCGGTCTGAGCCCCTAACGGGAATAGAGTGGGCAAGAAAAAAATGGGATGGCAGACCCATGCTGGCCCGAGGTGATCTGTGATGACTGCAACTGCTCGCTCTCTTCGGATGCCAAATATGTGCCGTGTCCTGACGGTGCCTACATTTCACTGCTCCTCTCTTTCCCTTATTGGTAAATCCATCATTTTCGCCCTTTTCTTTATTTAAAGAAACACTTCTTTATACTTCTGTGCAGTCACATTCTGCCTCCCATGGGCCATTAACCTCTAAAATACCAGGCTTCAGGATTTACTGCAGCTATCTGTCATAAATGTTATTGTTTTCTCCAATCACTGCAAAACATGTGCAGCCTGGTGTTTTAGCTTCACGCTGTTTCCCTTGCAGAGACGATTTGAAGGCTCACATCTCTTCACCCCTCAACTGTGGCAATAGCATTTTCATTTGCATCAAACAAAAAAACCTCTCTATTCCCACTGGTACTTAGGTTTGAAATAGATTTTTAAGGTCTGATTATTGAGGGAGTTTCTCTTGAGGAATATCTTAAACCTTTCACTGTCAGAGCCCTAAACTCTGGAAGGAACTGCCTGAGGAAATGAGGTTCTGCGGAGTCAGTGACCTCTTTAAATGCCTTCTTAAAGCATTTTTGTTCTTATCAAAGCAATACTTTTCCCTTATTTTGTTGGCCAGGCCAGGGTACTCTATTCTAGTTATATTTCCGTGGATTTTATGAATTCGTATGGATTGTTTTCCTCATGATGTTTGGCTTTTACTGCCTGCCCTAATTACCTAAGTCGAGGATAAGAAAGGAAAGGAAATGGAATTGGTAGCTTACTGTACATGAATGAAATGTTGTCCTGGGCATTAAATAGAAACAGCAGCTCACATCCTCTCCACATCCACAGGTCTATGCACCGGATGACGCGTGTGACATTCTACATTTGGTACAACTCAAAAGAAAGCAAAAAGGGAAGTAGAAAAGCTCACTTTTTGACATATATTTGTGGAAATTTGCCACTGAAGCACGTTGTTTCCCCACTGGGATGTACAAACGCAAAACAGAAATAGAATAAGCAACATTGACCTGCCTTTTCTGTCTTCTAACTTCAACTTTAACACAAATGTAACCTGGAGAAGAACGACCAAAGAGGAAAAGAAGTGGAAGGGTGTGGAAGGTGTCAGGGCCAAGTGATTTAAACATGATAGGGATGAATGCAAGGCAAGAAAGAGAAGGAAGAGAGAGAGAGAAGGCAGGCAACAACAAGACGGATGTACACAGAATGAGGGAATTAGATGGATGAATAAAGCAGGGTCAAAGGGGGGGGGGAGGAGGAAGGGCGGCGGGGAGGACAGGCGAAGAAAATGAGAGAGAGCATGAGTGAAGAGAGGAGGATGAAGAGAAGGACACGGGGAAGGAGGTGATAATGAGATTAATGGCATGATGGGATAATCAGAGAGTGACGGCTTCAGAGGAAGAGAAGGAGGCAAAATAGAAGATGAATGCAGACTCGTAGTCGAGGGTGAATCCAGCAACACACACCGCCTCTTAATATATCTGTAGCCATGACATGGTGTCATTTAGCTCCGACTTCACACGTTATACATTTCTCAATGAATGAATGGTGATGGACGATGTAGCGTTGTAAATGCAGGAATCCGAAGAATTGTACACTTTTTCTTTTTAGAGAAGTATGTGTTTGTGAAATTCCAATTATTGTTCCTTTAATCAGTCACTCAGTACTTATTTATGGAATGTGTCACAGTAACACAAAACACATATGCACATTTCCCTCACAAAGACACACACAATCACTCACACTGGACGACATCGATCACTGAGTGAGAGAAGGCACGCAAACAGGACGCAGAGTAAACGTTTGTAACCAACAGAGGGTGGGATTTAATGAAAAATAAACAACTAACTATAAAAATAAATGGAGAATAGATCATATAAAAATCCTAGGAGACGGATGGAAAAGAGTAAACCAAAAAAAATATAGTATCAATAAACAAGATGGTTTTTAACCCTTTAACACCTACTATAGGTCTCAAAATGTCCACCTGGACAGAAAAATGTCCTATAACTAAGTGCTTTTGAGCATTTTTCCATAATAAGTTATTTACCAAATGTCATGCATGTTAAACTAGTGTATTATCAACTTTTTTTAAAAGTCTCAATGTGTGAAGTTTTCCAGCTCTCTCCTCTCTGGCGACAAAGAAGCCGACTTTCCGGCTTCTCAGCTTTCAGAAACAGTTGGAATTTTTTTCCGATACCACAAACTGTTGTGTAAGTGCTGCCATGCAAAGTGCACTCGTGCAAACGTGTCGTCTGTGATGGGCTCTGTGTTAAAAGGTTAAAACATACTGTATTATATAGCTCAATAAACCAATGTTTTCCTCATAGAAGAAATATTTGACACATTTTAAGCTGCAAAAAGGCATTGGTGTCACTGATGAGTTCAAGTAAGTCAGGACATGAGACAGTGAGGCAGCTAAATGGAACCCAGCCATCGTTAATTTGTCTTTACAGCAGTGCCGGGAACCTCTCAAAAATATAATTCATGAGAAAAAGTACAAAATAATAACTATTATTACTTGTTATTTCATTTGAACTCTAAATTTGCATTCTCTTTTGGAGGTCAGCGATCGTCCGCCCCGTTGAAGCCGCTGAAAGTCGCGATAATGGGGTCCAGATACATAGATGGCTGGCTGAACGTGTGAACAGGTGTCTGGTGTTAGCTGAGCCGAGTGCATGTGTGAAGGGAAGCGATGGTGTTGAGGGAGTGATGCAGATAATAGGTGACTCTGTTTGGGAGGTGCGAGACGTGGGGGCGGAGAGAGGGAAGCGAGAGAAAGAGAGAACAGATGGATGGACCGGAGCAGGGGGATGAGAGTAGATAATGGCTAGACATAATATCCGGGCGAAAGAGAGGAGGGAAGATGAGGGGGACAGGTAAAGTGAGGTAAAGCATACTAGGATGGATGGAAGGATTGGAGGCAGAGGAATTGAATGCAGATAATGGGGTTGATTCTAATGTCTGCGAGGAAAAGAGACGGCGACGGCGAGGTATGGGGCCGTTGTGCGCGCAGGAGTGCAGCAACGAGTGGAGATAATGGGCTCCGTCTAATGTCTGGAGAGAGAGGACAGGTTACAGAGATGAGACGGACTGATAGAGAGATAAATTGACAGGAGTAGTGGGACGACGCTATCTTCGCACCTGTGTGCGCCCGCGCGGCGTGAACACACATTGATAACAAACGTGTATTTGTTAACTGATTACGTCTCCTGGTCGTCGTGTTATTTTGCACTGACCTATTAGATGTAAATTGGACAGTGAGTGTGACATTGTTTACTGTGATGAACTCTCTGACGGTGTCACACAGAGACGGATTCCTGCACATGTCCTGTTTGGGACAAATAAAGTGATCCGTGTGTGTGTGTGTGTGTGTGTGTGCAGAATGTACATAGTGCAACGTAATGGCCTTCATCCAATGTCTGCGGAAGGGTAGAGCAGAAAGGAGGAGATGGAGGAGGGAGACAGGGAGAGATGGATGTGTTGATGGAGAGGACTGACGGGGGGGGATTGAGTTTAAAATATGGTTATGTAATGTCTGAAGACAGGGTAGATAGAGGTACGGAAGAGCTGAGCATAAATGATGATAGGTCTAATGTACGGCGGAGTTCGGAGAGGAGAGGAGAGGACACACGGGGGAGAAAAATGGGGTGAATGGATAGATTTTGGGACGCGATACATGGATGGACATGGTCCGGAGAGGCAGGAGAGGAGATGGATTGATGGGCAGTGCAGGGATGAGTATAGATAATGACCGCGGGCTAGACATCCATCTGACTGACCGAATTATAGCCCAGTTCACTTTTTACAGACTAATTACTGGAACACAGGAGTCTCTCTCGCTCTCTCTGTGTCTTCATTCCTCTGCGTCTCTGTCTTTCACTTCATCTTGGTACCACAGGTGATTTTGAGGGCAGGACGCCCATGCTGATAACACGCATCTGTGCTCACGCTACATAGCTCAGCTCACCTGCCCTATTTTCTCCTTGTTAGTGCGGATCCTCGCGTGCCCTGCCTCCTCTTAACAGATGGCTTTCCGAGGAAAATCCACTTTGTTACCCGCCCACCACCGCCGCGCGCATTTACCTTATTTCTCCCCTCTGTGCTTCCTTGTCAGCTGTCTGTTTCACGCCGACTCTAAAGAGGAGGAACAGCACATTTACAGTGTGCTATACTTTTGTTTGTTAGTGCCATTGTTAGTGGTCACACCTCTGGTTTAAGTTTATAGTTTAGACGCTAAAAGTACAAGTTCTTACCAGAAAATGACTTTGGTAGAAGTTACAGTCCCCTTTTAGAATATTACTTGAGTAAAAGTCTTAAACTACCTGACATTTACTGTACTTAAAGGGGAAGTAAGTAGTTTATAGTGACATCTAGAGGAGAGGCTGAAATTTACAACAAAGACCTGCTCCTCTGCTCACCCCCTCCCTTCCCTGAGCGCTACGGTATCCTCAGCTGGTCAAATGTCGTCCTCGTCGTCTTTCTCCGTGTCAGCAGATGAGGTTCGTGAGGCGAGGGAGAGGGCGGAGCTACCGCGGCCGTAGCAGACGAAGCGGAGAGAGAGGAGGCGGGACTTCCGCTACAAGAAAAGAGACGCTTGATTTGTTCTCTCGCGTTTGTCCTTACAGGCTCCCGTAGAAACATGGCGTCTCTCTGCTAACAGTGGCTATGCAACCGCGGCCCGCGACCATGTTATTTTACATGACTTTTTGAAACACTACGAAAATGAAACAAAGAATATTATACAGCGACTAGACAATGCAGGAGCACATAATATGTATAAAAAAGTGGATTTTTGGTAATATAAACCCATAAATACTACATATTGTCCCTTTAAGTATCAAAAGTAATTTTCTGAAATGGAAGCATTAGAAGTCAAAGTAAAAGTTTTGGTTGGCCGCTTTATTTTGTAGTAACGAAGATGGTTAAGGGAAATGTATTGGAGTAAAAGTACACATTTTATTTAGGAAATGTAGTGGAGTAAAAGTATAAGTTGTCAGAAATATAAATAGCAAAGTAAAGTACAGATATGTGAAATTTACAAAGCAATACTTTGTACAACAACAGTCCCATTACAACACTGGTAAATAGGTGTGGAAACGTGAAATGAGCACCCTGGTGCAAGCTCCTTAAAGAAATCAAAGAGGTATTAATGATGGGCGATAAGTGAAAAAATATGTATTGAAAGTGACTTAAGTGCCAACTGTTTCTCCTGTTAGCTCTTGTGTGGAATAAAAAATAAGTAGTGAAATGAGGGTAATGTCAGCATAAAGTGTGTTTATATGATGCAGAGCCACACGAGCAGCTTCATTGAGCCTTGGACTTTGCAAGTCTCTGCCTTTTATTGGGGGCATGGATACAGCACAACCCTTTTACAAGGAACTCCATTGTTCAGTGTTTTGATGGTGGAGAAATTATTTTCTTCAACAGCACTGGATGTACTGTTGTGTTTAGGTCTGAGGTTATAATTAGAGTCTGGGGACGCTCCGTGGTTCACTTTAAACCATTTTAGGGCCATTCAAACTAATCTCCGTTGCCCCGTGTTCTCGGCACATCTTCTTCACTTTGACAACATTTAACGTGCTGTCAAAGGCCGTCACAGTTACTCAACAATGCCAGGAAAACACCTAATGAGAGACTTGCTGCGGGAAACACTTGGCAACCCACTGTGACATCATAAATTGGTTTGTAAACTCCCGTTTGGAAGCTTTGAGATTTGCAGTTTGGTAAGTGCATACAAAAGCCACGCCCTAAACTAACTTTATCCACAATAATAACAATACAGAATTCTCTTTAGATGATCTGAACCTAGCGATTAAGGCCATTGACGACCCAAACTGACATAATTCACTTGATAATCGAGGGTCGTTTATTTTCCGTACCAGGAAACCGTGCATTTCTTATCTATTGTTGAGCATCATTTGTGATGAAACATATTTCCACTACCACTGTACCTGCTCAACTTAAACATTTATCTCTAATATAAATACATATTTAAAGTGCATTCTAATGTTTTGTATTGTGATTGTAATATCCAGATATCTTTAGTCAAATAATAGAGATACCCAGTACTGGTGAGATATATCTATGCAGTCCTCATATTTACTTAGGTTAAATTTCTTCTGTGATGTTCTGTCAAATATTTTAAATAAACATATATCTGTGGCCTGCACTTAAACTGTATATAAACATCCCGATGCCTATGATTTATATTAGTTGATGATGCCTGAAGAAACCAAAGAGCTCATTTGTGGAGTTCTCCCTGTGCCTGAGTGAGTTTTTGCCAGATACTTTGGCTTGCAGGTTCATTAAGCCCCGGCCCTGTGATAGACTGGCAAACTGTCCAGGATTTGCCCTGTTTCTTGTACAATGTCAGCCGGAATTGGCTCCAGGCCTCCATTGACCCTCAAAGGATGAGTGGTGTAGCTGTAGACTATTATGACATCAAATTCTTTGGATGTTAAAAAAAAAAAGTAATAGAAGTGAGAAAATGAGAGAGAAGAAGTGAAAAAATGTGAACTATTTATCACATCTTTTACCAAGTGCACATAATTTGTAACCCTATTAAATTTTTTTTTACAAGAAAAAAACTAGTCTTCCTAGAGTCTGGATGTAAAGCTGCCTTCTGGCAGAACACAATACTGCCACCAGTACTATAACACAGTCACACGACCTGCCAGGATGCTCACCCTGGGCTATTGTTAAGTTGATCCTCCACCATCGCAGGGGGTTAATCTTGAACTCTGCACGAGGAACTAACAAGAATCTGTTCAATCCAACATCCAAAAAACCTGCTGGTTTTATAAGACCAGAAGCAGTGACGGAGTAGGACTTCTAAAATACCTGCTCTGTGTCTTCCCCCCCTGTACTTTGGCTGCAGCATGTTGTTTACCTTTCTCCTGAGCAGTAGATCTGAATGTGACAGTTGCTTATGATGTGACAGTCATCCAGCATCTGCACCACAGCCCAGGAATCTCGTGGCCTCTGCCTCGGTATCTTTTGATGTTGCACAGTTCTTGAAATGATAATCAAGCAGACGCGCCATGTTCAGGAGGTCGCAAATGGCAGCGTGGTCTCATTTAGACGGATGGGTGGCTGATGGCACGAGAGCTGGGTAATCAAATTTAATGAAACCTAATGTCAAAGTTGTGGTGTTGTTTGACGTATTGTACATTTTGGGACCTAAGGGTTTAATCCCATCAGTGTCAGTGAGCCAGTAAGCATGCAGTGTGCTGTTTGACCATGAGCTACCAGTGTTCGTGACTGTCAGTTTGCGGGAAGTTACGACCAGAGACGGAGCTAACGGAGCTGCAACGACAATAGAAAGTTGTTGTCTTTGTTTAAAGGGACAATGTGTAGTATTTATGGGTTTATATAACCCAAAATCCACTTTTTTATACATATTATGTGCTCCTGCATTGTCTAGTCGCTGTATAATAGTTTTTGTTTCATTTTCGTAGTGTTTCAAAAAGTCATGTAAAATAACATGACCGCGGGCCGCAGTTGCATAGCCACTGTTAGCAGCGAGACGCCATGTTTCTACCGGAGCCTGTAAGGACAAACGCGAGAGAACAAATCAAGAGTCTCTTTACTTGTAGCAGAAGTCCCGCCTCCTCTCTCTCCGCTTCGTCTGCTACGGCCGCGGTAGCTCCGCCCTCTCCCTCGCCTCACGAACCTCATCTGCTGACACGGAGAAAGACGACGAGGACGACATTTGACCAGCTGCGGATACCGTAGCGCTCAGGGAAGGGAGGGGGTGAGCAGAGGAGCAGGTCTTTGTTGTAAATTTCAGCCTCTCCTCTAGATGGCACTATAAACTACTTATTTCCCCTTTAAATGGAAATATATTTAACAAATTAAAAATGTTGCTCAGGCATCGGTATCAGTCCAGCTATCGATGTTGATACTGTATCGAATATTTTAAATCGATACCCAGCCCTAGATGACATTGACCATAATAGTTTTTGACAAACTCAAGAGTCATCAGCTTCAAGATTGATTATCTTTTTGCTGAAGAGCCGCACAGAGCACAGTTTTCATGGGAACTCAGACAAAGAGCACGAGTGAAGAACAAGTGGGCGAACAACGTTGTAGACAGTAAATATGTGAAAATACATCGCGGTTATAACCAGTGGCTGAGCTAGACTTGTATCTATGGGGTGGCTAAGGCTATTTCATATCAAAAAAATCAGATCCACAGAAAAATCTGGAGCTGTTGGAAAGAAAACGTTTGGCCTTGGCAGAGCTCTCTGCTCCACTGACTGCCATTTACAGTGTATATTGCTGTACATGCTCCAGTTATTTTACCCATTAGCTAGGATTCCTGAAGATCAGCTCAGGTAAGGTCAGATGAGGTGGAGGAAAAAATGCTACGTTGAAAACCGGTGGTTCATTTCTGCTTGGCAGCTGCTGGATGAGAGTTTAGGCTTTCGCTGTCACCTCCAAAGTTTTGGGTCAGTAAATGGTGTGCCGTGCTTTTTTTTTTTTATTGTGAGCCACGCTCACGATAAGGTAATTTTCATGGACGAGGTCCCCTCTTTCAGGAATGAATTAGAAAATAGCCTGAAGCTGTCTCATAAATCTTTGTGACATTAATTAATGGCCTGTTATGATTCGGACCATAGATCTTCTAGATCCATTAGCCCAAATCTGCATTTGACCATATTTTATTTTGAAAACAGATAATTGAGACAGCGAGTTTGGGCAGTAATTTGTCTGCGGCTTAAGTGACAGTTCATAATTTAAAAACACCTCGGATAAAAGAAAAATCTCATGACATGAAAATAATGTTTCTCTGCAGCAGAAGTAAATAGACTGCTCTTGTCTGTGCGCCTGTCAGGGTGAAAGAAATACCGCTTTCCTTTTTAAAATGTCGTCACTGACGAGCATAATGCATGGCCACTGTCATGAAGAGAAAATATAGATAGTGTTTTCCAAGTGAATTGGAGGAATGCTTTTTTGTTTTTTTGTTGTTGTTGTTGAAGTAACAGTAGAGTCACTGTGCCAACTGGAAACTTGCAGCTAAATTGGCTTGAGTTATGAGGACAAGTGAATTTGGCTGGAGTTACCTCTCTGAGACCAAGTGCATTTTGCCAGAGTCACTGTCACACAGATGTGTTTTGTTGGTGCTATTCACAATAACTGTGCACGGTTTGTTTAAGAGTGTCTCAAAAGCATCGGCGCAGATTCCCGATCACGTCGCTGTGTTAATGACAAAGTTTCAGATATGGGAGCAGTTGTTGTGGCAGGTGAAGATTTGTTTGTACACGTTGTTGTTTTGTTCAAAACTAGCTGAGACGATCAGACGCCAAAGCCAAAGCAAAGCAGATCCAGCCAAATGTGATTAATAATTTAAACATGTCCTTGTACAGATGTGATAAAAATTGAAAAGGACCAAGAAAAAACTGATACCACTTCTGCTCTACAACATATTTTTAGTATTACCTTCACAAAAACTGTCCAAACCTGCTGATGTACGGAAAACAATATGTCACATCACCTTTGTTTTGTTTTTTGTTTTTGTTTTTTTTGCTTCAATGCAAAGAATAAAACACTTTTACTTTTTATTTTGATATCAAGTTTAGGAAAACAGCCAATTTTGTTAGTCTAACAAAACCTTACTGTTCCTTACAGTTCCTCCATAAGTGCTGCACGAACATGCTGTGCTGGCTGCTGGTTTCAGTTTAATTAAAGCACTAAGTGAAAGTACATTATGAGCTATGCTCGCCATGAGGAGACTATGTTCACCATAAACTGCCTTGAACGCAGAAACAACTTTTGGATGACTGCAGATATAACATCGAGGGAAAACCTGTTTAAAGAGATAAAGATCTGCTGCTTTTCATTCCTCCCTTTGAGACATTTAAGAACATAAGCCTCTGACATACTTCAATCAGCGGGCTGTTTACTGAGCATCACAGTCCTACAGTGCACATGAAAACACAGCGCAATTATGTTTAGATCCACGGTGGCTGATATTTTCAAAAATAGAAAGTGATTGTAGAACAGACTGCAAACCTGCACATTATCCATGCATGCATTGTCAGAATCAAGTATGTGAATTTGACTCTTTTACAGTATCCTACATTTAAAATGCATCAAGAATCTGAGCAAATGTCATGACATTCTATTTTTTTCACCATTTCACGTTTGTGTGTTTATATTTTAGTTGAGTATAGATATATACCGTATACATTTGTTTTAACTTGAAAAAAGTTGTTTAGGGGTTTAGTTACTCTTGAAGTAAGAACCAAAAAGAGTTTCTTGAACCACAGTTCTAAAGCCCAATTTATACTCCTGCGTAAAGTGCTCTGCGTAGCTACGCAGAGTCCTCTGCGTCAACGCAGAACCTGTCGAAGAGCCTCTGCGTTGTCTCCGGGTGCACGGAATATTTTTTAAGTGTCCGTCACTCCGTCAAGGGACTACGGAGACGGCAAGAGCTGCGATTGGTCCTCAGGACAGGCCGAGCTAAGCTGCTCTGTGCCGGCTCACAGTGAGCGCCGAGCGCTACAGAGGGCGGAGCTGAACACCGCCGATTTCGTCGCTGCCAAACTATAAATACGTCATATCTTAACACACACAGCACATGTTTAGACTCTAAATGACCAATTTCTCGCCTCAAATTATCTTAAAACTGCGTTGCGGGACACAGAAAAGTGACAAACGGCCGCTGTTTCAACAACAGTCTTTCTCCCTCGGACGCCATTGCTCACTGTAGCCAAAAGCACAAGACCTTGCGCAGCGACCCCTACTGATCGGGCGGGAAATTGCAGCGCCTAGACGCAGACGGATAACGCATATGCAGTCGGAGAAGTATAATGTGGCCTTAAGTTTGGGCAAACCAAAAAGGGTGCCAAATGAGCATGAGTTTGCATCTGTGTCAAAATGAAGCAAGGAAAAAAAAAAAAAGTGTAGTAAAACTAAGAAGATTTAATCTATGTACTGGAGTCTGCATTGGCTGTGCAGCACAGCTTGGCAGCCTTTACAGTTAAGGCCAAGCATCTCAGGTTGGCCAACCCCTCTTATTATTGTAGCCCACAGCAATGGAAACACACAGACAGAGTAAAAATCCTGCAACCTTGTACCTTACCTATCTAAAGGTGCACAGACACACACACACACACACACACAGGTGAATTATCATTGCTTTGCCCTCAAGAGCGCTATCATTCAAAATGTAATTCAGTCACCATTTGATATACTCCTGTGTGTATGTGTATGTTTGTGCATGTCTCTGTGTGTGTGTGTGTGTGTGTTTGTTTGTGTGTACTGTAAGTTTCAGCCTGTGTGTGTGTGTGTGTGTGTGTTTGAGCTATGTGTATATGTGCTTGTGTGAGTGGGTGTGTAATATGACGGCAGGCCAAAGGGGGCACAGAGAAAATAGCGGGAGTCGAAACTCAAAGGTATTCTTTAGCTTTTATTATCACATGATATCGCCGAGGGCAGCGTGAGACGGGGAGGAAAAGTGGAAGAGAGAGAAACGAGAGTTAAAGAGAGAGAGAGAGAAGGAGAGGCAAAAGATAAATGGAACGAGGAGACGGACTTAACCAGTGAGCAACACAAGAAGAAGAAGGAAACAGAGACAGCAATCTCTTCTTCCTTTGGGCTTGAGAAACAGTGCTCTTTGGCTAACCCCATCTCACAGCTTTATATGCCTGTGTTGTTTCTGCCTATAATAAAAGTAACTACCTCAGCTGAACTCCACCTTCTGTGAATCAAATATTTTTTTTTTTTTGTTATTGTATTGAACCAGCAATGTAGAAATGTGTCTGACTACTTTATGGCACAAGACGAATATAGCTGCTTTACAACTGAAACAGAGAGAGGGCACCATTGTCCCGGCAGAGAGGCAGCTCGGATTTTTTCGGCCTTTCTTGCAATGACAGATGGTGGAGCAACAGAAATGCTGATGGTTCGCCTGCATCAAAGCTCTGCTCTGATGCCCAAACACAGGCTGAGTGATAGAGGACCAGAGTCAATATTGCAGCATGATGATGACCACGTCATCCAGCAAAAAATGTCAAGGCCTGCAGCAGATTTTCTGATCCAAACTGGATCTGGATGAATGACTGGGTTTTTTTGTTGGACCTTCATGTTGTTTGTCAAGTTCTAATAAGCCTGATGAAACTGGAGTGTAACTTTGTCATTACTGGGTCCTATCATTTCGGACATTTTTCCTAATCACACCATCGTGTTGCCTTTTCTTGCTGTACTTTTGTGGCAGCTTGTTTACAAGTTTGTGTCTGAAAAGCCATCATGTTAAATCTACTGGCATTGTACTATGCCAAGAGGACACTTTTAAACTAAGAACAATTGTCCCTGGGTTTGTTTCTTTGGGTTTTTCAGTTTCCTCCCACAGTCAAAAATCATGCAGATTTGGGCTTTAGGTAAATTGGACACTGTGACATGATACGTGTGAGAGTGAATGGTTGTCTGTATCTATGTGGTCCTCTGATGGACTAGAGAGTTGTACCCAACCTTTCACCCAATGTCAGCTGGGATCGGCACCAGCAGCCCCCCTGCAAACCTCATGTGGAGGATAAAGCGGTCAAAGATGAATTCTGCCTGTGCATTTTTAGGTGCTTGAAACGGTAAATGCACCAAATGAAGACAGAAAACTCAGTTTCCTGGTTGTTGTGTTGGATGAGCCTCTCCGGGCCTAATGAGAGGAACACAGAGACACATGGTCATGAGGGTCTCATAGGCTTTGTGCCTATCAACGTGTCCCACAGAGTGAGTGTAATTGCTGGAGGAGCAGTTCTAGGTAAATGATTCAGAACGTGAAGATCATCTGGTGCACTAATTGTACAGGATGTCATGCTGGAATGTAAATAGTCTCAGACCTGTGGCGCTATACGCACACGTGATGCTGTGCGCAGCACTAACGTATATATCGCCGAACGCTGTGTTTGTCGGACAGAAACGGGAGACTGTACGTCTTTTAAAAGCACTTTGAAAACAAGGATGCATCAGCAGGCCTTTTTTGCTGCTCAGCCTTCCCCTCTCACTGACTTAGCCTGAATTGCTTTGTCCTCATTCTCGTAGCCGTAGACGCAGCTTTGCCCTAAAATAAAACGGTTCATTTGTAAGTTTTGATTAGGGAAATTTACTGGGTTTGTATTTTGGGGAATGATCACAGCCAGTTGCGTGGTTCCTTGTATTACAACATCATTTTGTTTAAAGGTATTTTAGTCATTGCTGAGTAATATTTCCTAGAAAAACAACTTTCAGCCGAATATAAATCAAGGTATCTGTAAGAGAATTGTGCTTCTGCGTCTTCTCTAAGCTCAGTTTACAACTTTGGGGGAAATCACAGGGCAGTTCAGAGAGAGAGAGTTCTCTTTATGGTTGTTCTGCATGGACATACTGTATTCCTGTGGTCGAAAAGTTTACTTAACCATCACTGACGACCACCGTCTACTCTGGAAAGCGACCGAAAAACATGAAATATAAACACTAACCTATTTTTAAAGCATGTCAGAGATGGAGAGGATGTATTGTATCATATGTCACATATGAATCAAGAACACACCTGTGGATGACTACTTTTCTAGTGCGCATGCAACTTGCTGCACCTTAAAAAGAATCAGCTCAACAGGCACAAAAAAGACTTTGCTCTTAAAGATGTACACGTGTTTCATCCATCCATTTCTACCTCTTTATCCTCCACATGAGGGTTGGGGTCAGTGGTGTAGTCTACGTGATACGCAAGTATACAGAGTATACCCACTACAAAAAGGCCAGGATTTCGGTATAACCTCTTAAAAATGGGCATTCATTCATACGTATCAACTCTGACAGAAATGATAGAAAATGACGTATGTTTTTTTCAAATATAGAGTAGAGATGACTGTCGTTTTCATTAAAAACACTTAATATAATAAAAGTCATCATGTGCATACTCTTTTTGTAGGTTATTGTGCTGCTGGTCTGGCAACCCACACTGACAGTATGCCCACTACAGTAGACAACACTACACCACTGGTTTGGGGGGGTTGCTGTGCCAATCTCAGCTAGCAATGGACGATAGCCGCAGTCACAGGGTACAGCCCTATGTTCCGAAATCACAGCGCTTTGAGATTGCAATGTAGTATTTTCCACGTTTCAAATACTGGCCTGGCCTTTGAGTGGAGGGCGATTTTGCGACATTGACTAGCCTTCAGTACCTGTTTCGCAGGGCGGAACGAGCCATACGCATTTGGGGGAAGCACAGATTTATCCCCAGCGTAATGTTCCCGACGGACCCGGCATCAGTCGATGTCTATTTGGGTAAGGGTAAGGGTTGGCATTCTGTATTCTGTAGGGCTTTCAGAACATCACAGGGCCACATAAAGACAAACAACCATCTACTCTCATTTTAGTGTGCCCAATTTCCCTAATCCCTAAATCTGCATATCTTTGTACTATGGGAGGAAACTTACATACTCCATGCAGAAAGGCCCTTGATCCGACCGGGACGAGAACCCTGGCCTTCTTGCTGCAAAGGCAATGGCGCTAACCACTATGCTAACTGTGACGCACGTTGTCATGTTAAAAATATCATAAATATAGGATAATAACATACAGTGTGTGGGATGATCTTCAGCAGAGTAATAGTGACATAATCCAGGTAAATACTGTATGAATGAAGCAGTTAATGCCAGTCAGCAAATGCTGGCATGCATTTTAAATGAGTCTTCCCCACTGTTTTACTTTTGTTCGTCTGCCTTCCAGGGAAGCTAGCAACGCAAGCTAGTGATAAGAATGGATGGCAGCCAGACACGTCCATCTCATAATGAGTATATCACATGATTGGATTGATGATGGCCTCGCCGCCTGTTAACGGGCGAGAGCTAAAAGTCTACTGATTGTAACAGCAGCTAAAATGCAAAATAAACACAACCTAGACGTCATAAAGAAGCTCACACTCGATCTTAAAACAGATATCAGGCAATAGACATCGACGGTGTTACATGCTGGTGTGATTTTTCTCAATTAGGCTCTGCTGTCGTTGTGGAACTGTGGTGAATAACTTAGTTATCTACACTGCTCATTAAGACTTCCCCGGGCATTTTGTGCCATCAACATCAAACACAGACTGTCGTTCTCTTTTATTCTTTTCCTCGTCTTCTGGATATGGAAGAGGGCGTGTCGTCTGTCTCAGTGTTTAGCAGATTAGTAATTAACCAGTGGTCTCTTATCTCCTCATGTTGACAGACTTGTCAAAAAAGCCATAAATCACAAAGACGCAGTGAGGGGGAGCTGGGTAGTGTTGCCACACTGGTATGATACGTACATGGGCTTATTAAGACTTGTGAGTGTATGTCGGTCTCATCATTCCCTGTTGACAGAGACATAAAAAAGGTGTTTGAACACATGAGTCATGCTGTTAAGTAACGGTAGAAGAGAAAGTGGGATTAAAAGCTCTAGTTGGTAAATAATCTTTTTGGTTTGTCGGATGAGGATAATCAGGAAGTAAGCATATATTGAATAACCACCAGGGGGGTCGGGTCGGCTCGAGCACCTGATAACTTGTGCTTTTTTAGTTACCTGCTCTGTCGAGGTTCCAAGTAGGGATGCACTGATTGCCATTTTTTGGGCCGATTCTGATTATTCATGGAGTTTGACTTGCCAATACCGATTTTAGCGATTCCGATTTCATTTTTTCAAACCACTATACAGCACACGGAGAGATTTATTTTCTATCTTTTCTCTAATATAAAATTCTAACATAGAAATACAACCATCTTTTTCGGTCATGTGATATCTGTTTAAAGGAGCAGGTTAACAGATAAATTCTTCAAGACATATCTTAAAAGTGCAGTCTTTTCAACTTAAAAAGCATACTGCAATACCGAATAGCGCCACAAGGCGGTGGGGCCTGCTCCGTGGACATCCCCGAGGAAGGAACTCTCAGTAAAGCGTTGGTGCTGGTTGTACCGTCTGCGTCTTACTGCTCATGTATGATTAGTGAACATAGTGCCGTGGAGACCTGGCTTTGTAAGATCGATGATCGTGAATACTGTAGAATAAAGCTTCCGTTTGGAAATCCCCACTTCTCTTTCTGTCGACTCGCTGAGCTAACTTGCTAACCGGAGCCTCTGCTAACTCTCAGTCTAAACTCTGAATCTCAATATTTAACATAGGAGCCTGGCATATTTAGCAACAGCACTGTTGAAAGCCGGCAATCGCAATCGTGAGCCAAATCACCTCCCCTTCTGCAGTGTTTTAGTTCTGTGCGCTTCGGTCATGCAGGAAGTACCAAACAACTGCTTTCCTCATCCCTTATTTGTGTGTTAGGGCTATGACATCCCTGCCCACCTTGAAGATGCCAAATCGAGTAGTACATAAAGCAGAGCACATAATACGAGGTGGATATCAGTGTGATTGACAGCTGGTATTGTAGTGTGGGAACCTAGTTGCAGATGATGTCTGTGACCTTGTAGTTGTAAAACATGTGGGGGGGGGGGAGGCGGGACATCACAATTGCTTGCCTCTGAGACACTTTGAAGAAATTGCAGCTGACGTTCCATCAGCCCTCTGGTTGAAGCTCCGCCCCCCAAAACACTGAACGTTGTCATTCATCGTGAGACTGTGAATTTTCTGCCATTTCTGGCTGTTATGGTAAATTGTATTTACTTATATACTGTAGCACTCAAAGCACACTCTCACACAGCGTATCTATGTGCAGCACATTCTATCACTCATCTTTCATACGGGAGCAAGGTGGGGTTAATGGTCCTGCCCCAAATGACACATTGACCAGTAATGGAACCCTCAACATTCACTTTCACTTCACCAGTGCACACCTCTGTAGCTTGTTGTAAAGTCCCCGGTTATGTACAAGAGAATAATGTGGTCCAAATAAAACCTTTGGCAGCATTTATATTGCAGTATTGGCTACAGACACCTGCTTTTATCATTATTATATTTTTTACCAGACAACTTTATTTACTAAAGATGTTGCGCATGTGAAGAGGATTTCAGTTAAACCGTGTTTGAGAAACTTCCCCCTCGCTTTAATAGATTGAACTGATGCAGTAGCGGTGATGTCTGTGTATATCATTGTTATGTGTTGTCCTAACTTATTTAGCACTGCTCCTGCTGCCTCACTTTTTCTCCAAATGTCATTGGCCTTTCATTGCTCGCGTGTCACCGCAACATTGGTTTGATGTATGTGAACTTCAGTTAACCAGAGCGAGGGACTCCATGCAGGATGCTGACGTGTCCTTGGGCAAGACAGAAAAGCCCCAAATTGCCCCCTGATAGCTCTGTGCGTGTGTGTGTGTGTGTTAGAGAGTGTGTGTCATGCAGTGTAAAACATTTTTTGTGGCGTCTGAGCCTAGAAAGGCACTTCAGAAGTGCAGTCCATTTGCAAAGAGAAAGAAAACATCAAAGAGTGGACAAAGCAAAAGACAGAGGCCGGAAATGAGTGACAACACAAAAAGATTAGCGTATGATCCCAATGAGAGAGAGAGAGCGCGAGGAAAGATGAAAAGGAGATGGGAGAAAGTGAATGGGATTTCAGATGACTGAGCCATTAGTCACCGCCGTCTTGCCTCCTGCTGTGAGTGTGTTTCCATGGTGATAATTAGCATATCACATATTAACCCCGCCTCCACAGCCTCTTCGAGCACCCCGTTAACCAGTTACCTTCTGAGTCATTGAGAAGTAAGACAACAAGAGCCGTGACGGCAACTTCTGTGTCCAGCAAAGAAGTTTTAGGAGCGTCGAGGAACTTCATGTCTCTGAAAGAATTGCACTTTTTAAAAACTAGATATGATTCATGTCGAATTGTTTACCTTGTCATTACCATAATATGTGCAGGGAGATCAGATTCTTTGATTAAGATTATTGATCCCACACCAGGGAAATTCACCTTTTACAACATGAAGTGGAAAAAAAGAGGACATTTTGCAGCATTAATTAGTTCCGAGATTCAGAAAATCATGTGTACTAGTGTTTTGTTTTTTTAAGGGTGCTTTCACACCTACAGCATTTGGTGCGCACCATCAACATGTTTGATGGGCACCAAATGCTGTGGTTCGGTTCGTTTGCGTAGGTGTGAATGTAATCTCGGTCCTTTGGTGCACACCAAATCAACCGGTCGGCTTTATCCGCCCTACTTTGGTACAGTTCCTCTGGTATGAAAGCAACCAAACCACATGGGACGGAACGGGTGCGTAGCCGTAACGCACCCGGTGGAAATGCTCTCATTGATTAGAGTGGCAGCGATCAGCTCCGGTGACCACGGCTCTTATGTTCCGCGGCGGTGTTGCACCCGGTGGAAATGGGGGTTAGTCCGGTTCTGGTGCCGATGGTCTTAGCGGTCTATTTTGGTTTATTTAGAACCATGCATATGTGAAAGCAAACCGTACCCAAGTCTGTTTGGTGCACTGTAACATTTTTTTGATTGGAGCAGACTAAAGCAATCAAACTATAGGTGTGCAAGCGCCCTTAAAGGAAGGCAAGGCAACATATTTTTGACGTTTTTGGTGAATTATTCCATAATTACATTTTAGCATAATGTAAATAAAGTGATCAGAAAGAAAATGACACTTTCTGCAGCCAGACACTTGGGGAAATCTGTGACTGGAGATGAACCAATCACAACCAATGGCAACAACTGCGTATGGTCCAAAGAAGCCTATAGAGGAGAACACAGTCTAAAAGACAGTCAAGACGGTAAACAATAAAATATGTGCCAACATTTCAGAGATGGAGGAATTTCCTCTGGTTATCAGACGTGTAAGAAGCCGTGTAAGAAGTTTGCGAGGACAATTCCTGCCTGTCAAGTGCCCTTGAACAAGGCACTGAATCACAGACTAGTGTGTAGTTGCACTGCATTCACTACCAGCCTTCTACTTTATCCCTTCTGGAGTAAAGTTTTTGAATGAACAATTCACTCTGCGATGAAATGTGGCTGCTCACAGCACAATTTTAAAGTGACCTTGAACGAGGCACCAAATCCCAAATTTACCCAAACCCAATCCCATGCTGTTTAAAGAATCACTTGTATGTGTAATGTATGCATGTTATATAGTAGTATATATAACACCGTTATTTGCACACTACTGCCTTGCCTTAAATGAGAGAGTCTGGATTTGATAACGTCTTAACAGATTAAGGGTTTCCCAGTTCTATCCGAGCATTGATGGTGGTCCTGTTTGTGTAAACTTTTGTCTGTAATCGGAACAATTTGTCGTTAAACCTGCAGTAATCAATAAGTGTACGCAAAGAATGGGATTATTGATCTGAGAGAGGCTGGTCCCAATCAAGCCCCTACAAAGTTTTATGACCCACTTTTGAGTGCTTTTACTTTGAAACTGGAACAAGTGTTGTGTTTGTGACAGAAACTGTAGTCAAAGCATAAAGCATATATAGCAATATATATATTGCTATATATATATATATATATATATATATATTGCTATATATATATGTACATAGTGTTTGAATACAGTCCTTAGCAACAGTAATGCTACTTTGGAAAAAAGTACCATAGGTTGTCTGTTCACCTTGCTCTGTGTGCTCGGATGAAATAAAAAGCACAGTGTCTGTCTGTCCACCATGCCATCCATCCATCCATCCATCCATCCATCCATCCATCCATCCATCCATCCATCCATCCATCCATCACCTGTCTATCTGTCTCCATGTCCCCCATTCTCGCTCTGTCATAAATGACAGTCCAGTCCAGACTAGTCTGGTCACACACCGTCACAAAGTTTAGACACTGTGCCGTAGCTTCACCGTACAGTGAGAAACTTAAACACACTTGCACACTTTGATGACGGGACGCAAAGATCAGAGAGCGGGATTTCAACTGTAGGTCAGTTACCATAGCAACAGTGCTGAACGCACCAGAGACCTGTCACCATAGGAACCAATAGTCAGAGAGGGAGAAAAATGGAGGGACAGAAGGAGAGAGAGAGAGAGAGAGATGTAAACAGAAGACAGAAATAGAGAGATACTGTGATTAGATGGAAGCAAAAATGTGAGTGAGAGGGATAAGGGAGACTTGGCGTAATGTAGGCAGAGCGAGGAGGAGGAGGAGGAGGAGGGGAGATGCATAACTGTATCCCCTGTCTCCCTATATGAATAGCAACATACTGTCACCACATGCTGTGGACACTTGTGTTGTCACACTGCAAGATTATAGATTTGATATATGGATGCTCAGCATGCATAAGCATGTTCTCATAAATAATCACTTATAAATCAAATTCAACGACATGGAAAACTTGTGCTCATTTTAGTGCAGGCCCCTGTCGAAGAGGTGCAAGTGTACTTTAGTGCACTTCTGTAGTGTGCAGGTTAACAACGGCATGGTTGAGCATCATCTGTGACCAAAAGCCTGTATCTTATGTGATTAATCCTGTATTTGAGTATTTCTAACTATACTATAGCGAAGACGGGTTCACTTTACTTCATGTGATCCCTTTAATAGTTAATCATCACTAGATAGAGATATTTGCCACGTTGGTAATTTAGCTAAAAATACAAAGAGAGGTGACAGACAAAAGTCAAGAGAAGAACCTGTCCTTTGAAAGTCTTTTCACTGGAGTTGAAAAGTGGGATAAATATAACTTTGGTTGATTTGTAATAAAGCAACCTCCATTTCAGCAACCTGAAAGCAACCTCCATTATCCCAGCTCAGATTATCATTGTCCTCTGGATGTCTTTCCTACTTGTGGCGTGTTTGTTTGCACATTTGTCTGTTTGGCTGTGCTGGGGAAATTTGCAGTGTCCAAGTTGTCAAATTAACAAATATGTTTTCTGAATTTTGCTTAATTGCAGCGTTTTGAGGTTTAAGACCTCTCAGGGTCTGCAGTACAAGTAAACACATCGAGCATGAGTCACTTCATTTGTCAGCAACGACTTTGATGGAATGTACCCCCCTCCCCTTTTTTTTAAGAACTCAAGGGCAGCACAATGGTATTATTATGACTCACAACAGCTAATCCTGCTGGGTCTGTGTTTTCAATACACTGACTTTTGTGACACAACACTTAGGTTAGCTGCGAGTGACGCTACGTTAAAGGTAATTTTTCTTTTCAGTATTAGAAGGACCAACAGCAGGCTGCATACAGCATTGCTGGTCACAGGTAAGCTGCTTATTTTACAATATCAATGGCTATTAGTTATCCAAAATGACTGGAACCGTCCTGGCATGAATGAAAATAACGTTCTAATGGATGAAAGTGAAGGCGGGAAATGAGCCTCTGCGCCGCTGGCAGCTGGTCATAGTCATTGACAGCCTTTTTAAAAATGCATAGTGTATTGTAGCTTGTTGCCTGGTGTTCCTAATGTATAGTTGGATACTTATGCCTACTTAGCATTAAAGTGTGCCCCCCCCCAAAAAAAAATAAAAAAATAAATACATTTACCAGCTGTATCCACTTGTAGGAACAACATCCACATGTGATTTGCATCAGTATTTTTATCTGGTCTATGGGAGTAAACTACAGTAACTCCACAAAAGTTTAGAAATTTTAATTTATTTTACTGCAGTGCATCATTTATTTATTTATTTATGTATTTAATCAGCAGCTACTGTACAACTGTGACATAAAGACTAGGATAAGATAGGGGCGGGGGAAAAAAATGAATTGATTCACATAGGAATCGTGATTCTAATAATCCACGATTCTGAATCGATTCATAAATTTCAAAAGTTGATCGTTTTATTTCTAATTTTGAAAAACCACACAAAATGCTTGCGATATTTTGTGTACAGTCTATTTTTGTTTTTATTTGATTTGAATAAATAAATGTTAACTTTTGTCTTAAGTTTGCCATTTGTGTGATCACATTATCTTATACAAACTATTGTTTTGATGCCATAATTTGCCTTAACACACTATGCATTGTATCAATTTTTGAATCGAGAATCATATGAATCGAATCGGTTCAAACGAAGAATCGATTTTGAATCGAATCGTGACCCTAAGAATCGGAATCGAATCGAATCGCGAGCCACCCAAAAGATTCACATCCGTATAAGCTATGTTTTAGATCTCATAGATGTACTCGTTTCTGGTGTTTATAATAGTGCGATTCCCCAACAACGGCTGTTTTTAAATGATGGGGGGGGGGTAAAGGAAGGTGATTTAGAAAGTCAGCTCTACACAGGAAGTGTGCGAGGGAGGCAGGGAATACTGATGCTGAGGAGAGAGCAAAGAGTGGGAGTACAGAAAAATAGGATCAGGCAGGAGAAAGAATGGAAAGGGCAAGTGGAGGTAAAGGGAGACGAAGAAAAGGCTTGTGTGTATGCGTGTGTCATCGTCTAGTGCCGCCGTAGTTTTTATTCCAATCACACACGCTGCCTAATGAGCTAATGGGCCTGACAACAAGACAGACACACAGAGTGAGGGACAGGGAGAGAGAGAGAGGCAGGCAGATAGATGGGAAGTCACTTGGCCAGTCAGCCAGCCATTCATCCATTCAGGCGGTCAGTCAGCTAGTCAACCTTTTAGCTCCTCTTTCCACAGTGAGGTTGTGTGACTGCTGCAGATAAGAGGTGCACAATTTTCCAGTGGCATTTTCTGAAGAACTGACTCGACCGTTTTTTTTTTTCGTCTCGTCTTTTGGTCCCTTGCTCTTTTGTTCTTTATGTACGAGCGGGAACACGCATCGCTTATGTGAAAAATAACGGTGACTCTTATGAGCACACACACACTACATAAAAATGGATTTAGTCTCCTGGTCTGAAGAGTATGAAGATAATGTGGGACTATCTGTATTCCCAGTTTGTGTGCAAGTCAAAAGGGGAAAATGTGTCTTTCTCACCTGATTTATAATGTCTGTAAACATCTTCCTGGGGAGTTCATGGTCTCAATCACTATTGGTCTTCTTCAATCCAGCATGGTGTCCACTTTATAAATCATGGTCCCATTTGGAGTCACAAGCAGGGTGTGCTTTAGGGTGTGGCGGTGGTGTGATTGACAGCGGATGTCATGCTCGGTGTCCTCCTGCTGGTCACGATGTCATCCGTTAATAATCTCAACTGCATTTCTGTAACCTCCAGAATCGCGGCCAGCACCAAATTGAGTTTTTTGCAAATTGAAATACATGTGGCGTGTTTCCATTGTGGTACAGTTTGTTTTGGTATTGCATGGTACGGTTTTGGAAAAGTACTTTTATTCGGTAGGCGGGATGTGCGCTGTGCTCGATGGCTGTGTGGCGTGACGACGTACAGTTGCGACGATATCGAACACGAAATCCAGCAGCTTGTTTTTTCCTTATCGGTTTTTTGCTCTTTGTCTCAACAAGATGTCAAGCTTTATATTGAACACCTTTTTTATTGCCCAATCTGACTGTAGTGAGTAGCTCCAAAATGGAATGGAACATTATTTTGCTACTATTCCTAATGGAAACACAAAAAAATACGTACTATACCAAACTGTTCCACTCTGTGTGTCGCCTGCACATAGGCTCTGATTGGACAATACAAGCTGTCTCACTGGTATCCACTTATTTGTGCCCGTTTTCCTCAAAATGGGAGCATAATTTACAAAACTGAGAAGAACACATGCTGTTGAAGAAGAGCTGAAACTAAGTAAGCTCATTTTCCCGTAGACTTCCATTCAAACTGACTTTATTTTGCAACCAGTGCAGTCTCCCCTTGGTGGCTAGTTATTATATTTTGACTTCCACACTGGTGTCCTCGGGAGAACTGGAGAACAGAGTCCACTTTTCATATCCGGTCTATGGCTAGTCCTTTACTTCTTCCCTGGCTGCACATATACAGTAGATGCTCTGTACGGAGGTTCGAGTGAATTGCTGTTGGTGGCAAAACTGTCGTGTGAAGCCTACTGACCATATAACATTTCATATCGTAAGGTTATACATATCAGTTATGGCCAAAGTTGTAATTGTTATGTATGTAATTGTATTGTTATCATCATGATTCACCAAGTTTTTGCCACATTGCCACATATATTTCCTCCCGTATCTTCCTTCTTCATGTTTTTACCGGTGTTTACAACATGTAATGCTTTTTCCGACCTCTCTCGCTCTGCTTCATTAAATAATTTTCCAGGCTTTAGCTTTTTCCAGTGGGCATCAGTATTAGCAGAGCGGGTCGGCAATTTGACACACTGGTAATGGCAGTCACTCTACCAAGTGCTAAAATGATTTACTGTGGGGGCCCGCGGTAACCACAGCAACACATCAACCAATGTCACCCACAGTGCTGGAAAAAAAAAAAAAAAGAAATCACTTTGCTCTTATCATCTCCGTACGACGTTAAATGCATGAATCATCACATCTTGATACAATTAGAATCAACCAGTGATCTGATTCAGAACTCTGCTGCAGACGTCTTGACACACTGCAGAAGCAGCGGGAGAGCTGTCACTTGTTAATTTCTGATCTTTAAACTGCCGATGTACTGAGTTTGTAATTACCGATCTCCAGACCTCCCATAGAAATACGTTCATCCACAAAGGGATAAACGTTCTAATGCATCTTAAGTGTCATTGTTTTCAACATGAAACAACATAACGCTAAAGTTAAAGGTCACATAGAGTGGTCCTGTTGCACATAAATGTTAGTTATGGAGGTCTACTTACATATATTAACTTGTTTTTATGGTCAAAAACCTCCTACTTGCTGTGAACTAGCCGATAGAAATCCTCTTTTCTGACAGTGTTTTTCTGCTGTGAGATTTCAGAGTGAACTTTCACCCCCAGAAGAAAGAGTCTTGTGATTGGCTAGTACTATCAGCACATCCGTTCTCAGAAGCGCAGCGCCCCCCTCTGGAACGGTGGATGCACTGCTCCTCATTATCAAAACATTGTTTTAACAGTGTTTAAAAATAGCTTCGTCACGACTCCCCGCCTCAGTCCCTTTGACGACCTTTGAGCCGGAGCCAGACCCAGAGTCAGAAGACACTGTTGCTCGTGAAACACCTCCACAACGGACGTTATTCTTCTTCTGCGGTTCAATGTACGTAACCGGATGTGCCCGGACTACCGCCCGGAGCAGGACGATCGGTTGTTCAGGAGAACCGCTGCTTACGTAACTATTACGGGATTTTCAGTGATCTCGTTGAGCCCCGAGATTACAATAAAACACAACGTTCTCAGCAATGGCTGAACTGTTTGTTTAGAACCGTCAGGGCTTCATAAACAAGGTAATGACGCAGATACACACCAAAACAACAGCGATAATAGGAACTTCCGGTCTAGTTCCGCTTTAAATGAGTCAGAAATACTCAGTATAGTTGCAAGTGCATGGAGAAATCATTTAAATCAATGTATTTTTATCATCTTTTTAAAAAAGTGACATGTGTCTTGAACATCTGTTTTTTTTTTGGCTTCAAACTGCTGAAAATAACTATTCACATATTATTTTTGTCATCTTTCATTAAGTTTTAATTGTTTTCTTTATCACACGCATTCATGTGAATTCATGTGTGAACACGTGTGTGTGTGTGTGTGTGTGTGTGTGTGTGTGTGTGTGTGTGTGTGTGTGTGTGTGTGTGTGTGTGTGTGTGTGTGTGTGTGTGTGTGTGTGTGTGTGTGTGTGTGTGTGTGTGTGTGTGTGTGTGTGTGTGTGTGTGTGTGTGTGTGTGTGTGTGTGTGTGTGTGTGTGTGTGTGTGTGTGTGTGTGTGTGTGTGTGGCAGGTTGTGAAATTTACCGAGCATCTGTGCGAGCGTTCGTTCTCGCTGATGCTTCTGTTTTTGGAAGCTGCAACAGAGAAAGAGAGAGAGAGAGAGACGTGGGAGTCAGGAGATGACAAGTACGGCATCAATCACGTTGTCAACGAGCCTCCGTCACCACTTCAATACCTGGGCACAGATGTTTTGGCCGAGCATGCGCGCGTGAACGGCTGTATTTAGCTCTAAGGCGTTAGTATGATCGGCTACAACTCTGTCGCTCGCACGCGATGAATCCTACAGTTTCCTGTGATGCTCTCGCCGATCTTTAAACACGAGAGCCTTCAGCAAACACACGGTGTACTGTCAGTGAGCGATATGTAGTTTTGATTTTTTCTCAAGGCAGCTGAGATTGGTTTTTATGATGCTGGGCCTGTTTACCCCCATCACAAGGCTGTTTTTCTTATGCATCTCTGTGACAAACACCAGCGTAGGTAGGGAGCCTCCACCAAACCCCAGTCCACATTTCTCTTTGCTTGATGTGTCTTCTTGATACTCTGACCCCCCGCGGCTCGACAGATTCTGTCCCACAGTTTTTGTTTGTGGTTTCCAGGGCTGAGCTCGCAGCAACCTAAACGTCTACAAAAGAACGTCGTTAATGAGCGTGGCTTCTGAGAGGACTGAGCAAGGACAGCGGTGCATTCTTGTCGCTGCATATTTTCGAGTTACTGGTTAAAGCTGAAATTGATTTTTGCCCATATTACAGCCAGAAGGCTGCCTTCAAAGGACGGGGTATCATTTTTCAACTACTGCTTGTGATATACAAGGTTTTTTATAATGATTTAAAAAAATTATACTTAGATATCTTATTTTAAAGGGGACATATCGACTTTTTAGTCATTTTAACACTTATATTTGGGACTCTGGGGGCCCTATGAGTAGGCAAAGTGTGAAGATGACTCAGTCATGCTTTTGTGATCCAAGTACAGGAGATAAAATATGTGATGTTGACTTCCGCACTCATTGTTACGTCACAATGAGACTTTTTCTGGAATTGTTGTCTCGTGGAGCTCCACTTTGTTCCTAAAAAACGTGAGATTGCAGGCGAGGGCAATAGTATCCAGAAGAGCAGAAAAACGTGTTCTTTTCTTGGCTGCACAGTGCAGCACAGAGTTCTACACAAACTTCCAGCCTCAGAGGATTTACGTGTCCAGTGGATACATTTTAAATATGACAGCAATGTGCCGGCTGGAGTCGACAAATGACGGCTTTTCCAAACGCTAACTGCTGTTAGCTGCCGGAGCCTCAGTGACGCTGACGTAGTTTCCTGTGTCTCATTTGCATATTTAAAGAGACAGGCACTCAAAACCGAGCGTTCTGAACAGGGCTGTTTTGGCAGGGTGATTGAACTGCTGTGGTGCTTCATCCTTAAGGTAATTTGACCAAAACATGTCACAGACGTGTTTATTAGTACACCAGGGAACTAGGTTCACTTGGAGATATAGGGTATAATATGTCTCCTTTAATACAGATATAGGAATATGATCGTACAAGAAGATTCTCAGTTCAAATCAGCGTTTGACAGGAGCCTTTCTCTGTCTGGGTTTTCTCTGGATGCTCTTGCCTTCTACCAAACACATGTACTGTATGTCCAGGAGCAGATTGGGTAAATTGGGGACTCCAAATTGCTTGTATGTGTGAATGTGAGAGGTTGTTTGCCTCTGAATGTTGGCCCTGTGACAGACTGGTCGTGTCCAGGATGTAAACCCTACCTGATGTCAGCTGGGATTGGCTCCAGCTCAAAGTATAAGTGGTTCTTATTAAATTAGCCAAATAAGCAGCTCTCAAATATGGAAAAAAAAAAAAAAAAAAAGTCCAAAGTGGCTTATGGTTCTTTATCGTGTTAAATTTATATTATAGTTAATTTACATTTACACGTGTCCCGTCTTTAAACTCTACTTGAAACGCGTCTTGTTCTCATTTTACACACCATCTGTTTTTGCATCAGTAATGTAGGTAATCTATCAGATAGTTTGTTCGCGTCTGTAGGAAAAAAAAACAAAAAAAACAGAATTACCTTCCAACAACAAACAATCTTTGGGCAATTTGCAACCACGCAAACATGATAAACGTGACATCAGCAGAAATGACCAGCGCGCTCACATTGCTCCTTGAAGCAGTAAATCACAGCAGAATCTTACACAAATAGTGCTTTAGACAGGATTTGCAAAGAAAGTGTGTTGAAGTTTGACTGGTTTTGAGGGCGGAGGGGGAGCCTTTTCTTTCTATTCACATTTTCTCTTAGAAAAAAGGCAGAGAAGCGAGAAAAAAAATACTTCATTTTTTTTGCCCCAATATGCAAACACTACCATGCTCTGATTGCTTTTTCCCATCTGCCCCTATTTCTTTCCCACATTTCTCATTTTCACTATCTTTCTGTTCATACTATTAATTGCAAAGTCTCTTTGCAATTCATGTTACATTTCAACATCAAAAATGAGTTGTGCTTTTGAAGACGTATTTAAATGTGGCCAACGAAAGCACATTTCCGTTGCACACTTGCAAGATTGCAGACCCGAAGAACAGCATGTCGTTTTGTATGATTTGACGTTAAGTGTTGGAAAACAACACCATAAATACACAAACCTGTATTTAATTCATTTCTTCCTGTCTCTTCTCAGTCCTTTGTCTCTCTCCTCCTCCACACCTGCCTCCCCTTTTGTCTTCTTCTTTTTTATCTTTAAGTTACACAGCATATATAGAGATAGTCATTTGGAAAGCTCACACGGTATTTTTTACAGTGAACATTGGCTCAGTAACTCGACGTGTCTCGTCAGTGCTACTACCATATGGAAGATATTGATAAACATACTATTCTCAATCCCTCCTACACCAAATGCTCTGCTCTGCTCTCTAGACAGATTCCTGAAAAGTCTTTACACACAGTCTGGTTTCCATGACTTTCAGAGTACATTGCATTGACAGAGACGACAAACTACTAATGGCCGAATCCTGACCATACAACAGTGACTTCCTTACGTCCCCACAATGTGACTGTGTAAACGTATTTAGGTCCCCAAAATGTAAGTAACACCTGTAACACAAACATACATATTGTTTGCAAGGACACTCGGTTACATAATGCATTTACCCTGCAAAGGTAGGGTTGGAGATTCTGGAGAAACAGTTAGAGCAGGCTACATTTTTTACATTTTGAATTCTAAAGTCAAAGTCCCTTTCTTCAGACTTCCCTCCAAATCTACGCTTCCACAGCACAGGAACACGCAACAAACACCTAAAGCCCAATTTATACTCCTGCGTAAAGTGCTCTGCGTAGGCTACGCAGAGTCCTCTGCGTCGACGCAGAACCTGTCGAAGAGCCTCTGCGTCGTCTCCGGGTGCACGGAATATTTTTTAAGTGTCCGTCACTCCGTCAAGGGACAACGGAGACGGCAAGAGCTGCGATTGGTCCTCAGGACAGGCCGAGCGAAGCTGCTCTGTGCCGGCTCACAGTGAGCACCAAGCGTCCACAGAGGGCGGAGCTGATCCCCAATCAGGCCAATTTCTCGCCTCAAATTATCTTAAAACTGCGTTCCGAGACACAGAAAAGTGACAAACGGCTACTGTTTCAACAACAACAGTCTTTCTCCCTCGGACGCCATTGCTCACTGTAGCCAAAAGCACAACAACCTTGCGCAACCTTGGCTCGAGTCGTCTACGTGTTGACGCAGACGGATAACGCATTACGCAGTCGGAGAAGTATAATGTGGCCTTAATTCACAAGCACTGCCTAAAACATCGTGAACTTTCGATACTTCTTCGGTGACGCTAACTTTTTTGGATACTTGTTCAAATGACGACAAGATGCCGGAAAACAACTCTCAAAAGACCACAAAGACATAAAGTGAACCTACCTGGCTCGTAGAAACAGCGTGTCACCATGTCATCATTTTGTAATTTCCCTTTCTGAATTGTCGCCACCGTTCAAACGCAGCACCAACGTTTCCCCTAAAAAAAGTATTTCATTTTAGCTGCAAAAAATTGCTGCAACTCTCACTGGATTTAGCGAGATAGCATCATCTCTGGCTTTGTCTTCTGAGCATGCGTGTTTAGTGCACAAAGATGTATATGCGCATAGGGGGGAGGGAGTTTGGCAGTTTGATTGATGCATCACAGTCTGACTGTTTATTAGTGTTTTTACAGGCCTGTCTGCTCCACATTTGATTTATTTTTTATTTATTTCTAACAAAACATTAATTAAGTGGTTACAATTGGGGTGTGACGATGGATTTTAAGCAATCCGGTAAATAAAATGCTCCCACCACACCTTTAAGCAAATTGCCTTTCTGTATCCGAAAGATATGATTCAAGTCTGAACATTTTCTTTTTTTTGTTGTTGTTGTTTATCAAAAGTGTACTCACTGTCCCAAAATGTCCTCACTCTATAGTTGGAAAGTAAAAATTGGTCCTCTCAGACACAGAAGTAAAGTACATACACTCGCTCTCTTTCTTTATTTCCACAGTGTATTAATGAAACCCACTCGCACACACTCTCTTCACAACCCTCTCCCATCAGCCTCCATCTCCTCCATGTGTTTTGTTTATATGTGTGTGTGTGTGTGTGTGTTTGTGTGTGTTTGAGAGAGACAGATTACATTCCCCCCAGTGCACTGTACTCCTACTCTAGATTAACTGCTGTTAATGCACTTTCTCAATCCAAAAGTGGAGGAAAAAAGTCCTGTATTGTACAGAAACACCACACGAGGCTCTCCTGTAACAGAAGACTTATACAGATTAGATATTCTAAAAGCCATTTCTCTTTTCAGCCTCTATTCCTCCAAGCACCAGAAAGTGCCTTTAACTTTTTATTTCTCTGAGAGAAATTCAAGGATAATTATAAGTGCTTATATAGTGTGTATTACAGTCGCCGCCCCAGGGATCCACTATCACATTTTCTCCCCAATGCTCAATAGTAATAATGGCAACCAGGTAAAAATAACAAGGAATCAACACCAGTTCCCCCAAAGTAGGTGGATTTATATAATCAGGATCAGTGTCTCCTTTGTGTGCCAAACAGAATTCGAAAATCGTATTTTGAAAAACCATTGATTGCATCGCACTTCACACACTTTTCTATGTGGACCAATGAGCTACATCACTGTTTGCTGTGGTTTCGCAGTGTTAAATAAATGTTACAAATCCTGCAGCCAACACTAACTCTGGGCTAGTTTTGAGTTTTAAAAGGCTTGATGAAAGTCAGAGGGCGGAGGGATCTTCCATGTGCAGCTCAAACAGCAGCAAAGTAGAAGTGGATTTAGCTGGTCAGTAATATAGGTCAGAGAGAACTGTCAGATAGAAAAGATGTTGAGAAAAGAAACAGAGAGAGAGAGAGTATGAGAAAGCTGAGTGAGATGTTTTACACGGTTACGGTTTGGATTATTTATTTGACATTTTAGTATTTATCATGTACAGATGTGATTCTCGGGGTGCACAATGACCACAGTGTGTTATTTAGACGTAAATGTGGAGAACTTTGTTCACTGTCTTTGATGAATGGGAACAATTTGATTTTATGGAAGGCCGTTGTACGGAGATATTGTGATTTTCTCTGATTTTCTCGTTAATATGAAGATTCTAACATAGAGTTAAACTTTAGACGTGTCTATGTGTTGGATTTGCTCTAATGAGATGATGGTTTGTAGATTTTTCTCTCTTTTTGGAGAGACAAATATCGCCGTTTTGCTCCGACTTGTTGGTCATTTGGCTTAAAACCAAGATGTTCCCGCTGCGATGATGTGGTGTTAGGTTTTTCCAACAAACTCATCCGTGATGCACATCCAATCCAATCCAATTAAAAACAACACACATAACAGGTGAGAGGCAAAAAAAAAACATGGGACATAAACAGCAAGAGCGCTCACTGAGTCGAACGCCAAAATCGAGGAGATGAGTTTTTAAGCGAGACTTAAAAACAGGAAGTGATGAGGCCTGTCTAATGTGAAGTGGCAAACCGTTCCACATTTTTGGGAGCTGCTATCGCGAAGGCCCCGATCACCCCTGAGCTTCAGCCTCGTTTTAGGGACGACTAAGAGCCACTTGTCTGATCTTGGGGACCGTGAAGGAGTGTGAAGCTGAAGTAAATAGAAATGTCAGGGACTTCAATATTCATCTGGATGTTTGACAGCGGGTAGCTAAAGTTTCACTCGTGTAGTAAACCGTAGCATCACTTAAAAAGTCAAAAAAAAAAAGTGGGGGAAATGGATGGACAAGAGTGAATGGACACGTTTCTTGTGTGTGCGAAAGACGAGATCTAATGAGTTCAATAAAAACAAGTATAGTTTTGGGTCAGAAGCAAGACTTATGGTTGTGACACCCCATTACAGCAACATACATAGCCCATAATAAGGACACACCATCTGTGTCACAACACAGTGTCAGCCTGCTGTACTGAACTGCCCTTTGGACTGATGCCCTATTCTCTCCCTCTCTTGTTCTGATGTGTTGCCAGGTTTGTTGCCTGTTCGTGTTTTTGCCCTGAAATCTGTCACTTCTGTGGGGGATTACTTTTATACTGTGGCATTATTTTAAAACTACTGCACAATTCTGCCTGGGTTGTATATCTGTTTCATATCTATTTAAATCGCTTTTCCCCATTGACAGTGATGAAACTGTCTGGGAGAGTTGCGTCACCTAAAAACAACAACGCACAGAAACGTTTGAGGTGAGTTGATAGAGACACAGTCCTGACAAGCCTCTGTTCCTCTGGCCTCTTTAGTCTCTCATCCAGCGTTTTTTTTGTCATCTGGCTTAGTGAGCCATGTTCCTGGAGGGTTTTTTCAATCCATAATCAAAAGCCCAATTTATACTCCTGCGTAAAGTGCTCTGCGTAGGCTACGCAGAGTCTTCTGCGTAGCCTACGCAGAAGACTCTGCGTAGGCTACGCAGAGTCTTCTGCGTCGACGCAGAACCTGTCGAAGAGCCTCTGCGTCGTCTCCGGCTGCACGGAATATTTTTTAAGTGTCCGTCACTCCGTCAAGGGAAAACGGAGACGGCAAGAGCTGCGATTGGTCCTCAGGACAGGCTGAGCGAAGCTGCTCTGTGCCGGCTCACAGTGAGCAGCGAGCGTCCACAGAGGGCGGAGCTGAACACCGTCGACTTCGTAGCTGCCGAACTATAAATACGTCATATCTTAACACACACAGCACATGTTTAGACTCTAAATGGCCAATTTCTCGCCTCAAATTATCTTAAAACTGCGTTCCGGGACACAGAAAAGTGACAAACGGCCGCTGTTTCAACAACAACAGTCTTTCTCCCTCGGACGCCATTGCTCACTGTAGCCAAAAGCACAACAACCTTGCACAGCGACCCCTACTGATCGGGCGGGAAATTGCAGCACCTATCCGCAGACGGATAACGCATTACGCAGTCGGAGAAGTATAATGTGGCCTTAAGTCAAACTGATATGCACCATTGTCTGCGGTTTCGTAAAAATGGTTAGAAACTCAACAAGCTCACTGACAATGGCAATAAATCAAACTCTGTGATTGTTTTGAACAAAAACAAAATCCAGCTCTAAAGATCAAGCCAATATAATGTTTGAAGAACATTATTGGAAGTAATTGTGGCTGTAGATTTCCCATTTATTTGATAAATTAATACTAATCTCTGTGATTGAGATGTTCTTTTTACTATGAGAAAAGAACCGGGACAGCATGCTAACACTGAGTCAGAACCTTAGGCTGCAGCTTCTCCCAGAGCAAGCTAACATGCAGGAAACATGACAGCATAGTGTCTTGCATGTATGTGACTATATACTGTACATAACACAACCACTCATGAAATGTATGGAAACACTGAGAAGACTTAGGCCGCATCGCTACAATTAATCTGTGGGGTAATGAATAGGTATATACCTGCATATTTTTCCTTTCACCCCAACCGGTCGAGGCAGATGGCTGCACATCTTTGAGTCTAGTTCTGTCAGAGATTTCTTCCTGTTGAAAGGGAGTTTTTTTTCTCTGCACTGATGCCTAGTGCTTGCTCATTGTGTGAACTGTTGGGTTTCTCTGATATGGCAAAATACGGCAATGATTTAGAGCTGCAACGAACGATTATTTTCGCAATCGATTAATCTGTCGATTATTTTCCCGATGAAGCGATGAATCGGTTGGTCCATAAAATGTCAGAAAATGTTAAAAATACGTTGATCAGTGTTTGTCAAACCTGGTTTTCTCGAATGTCTTGTTTTGTCCACAAACTAAAATGATTCAGTTTTAATGATTTCTTTGTTATGTGGAGAGCAAAGAAACGAAGAAAATTTAAGAAGCTGAAACAATCAGAAATCTTGTTTTAATCATGAAAAAATCTTCAAACCGATAATCTATTATCAAAATAGTTGCCGATTACTTTAGTAATCGATTAATAATCGATTCAGCTCTACAATGATTTACAAAAAACAACAACCCAATAAATATCTAATGTCCATGCATGTAATTATCCATTTATTTAACACTACTCTTGTGTCACGTTAGTTTATTGTCATAGAAACCACTTCTGCCACCGTGACCTAAATCACGCTGTGACCGCTTGTTCCGACGCAGACACCTCGTGTCATATTCACTTTAACTATCGAGATCTGCTTTAGTTGCACTGCAGCAGAAACCAGTTGTCACTTCACACTTAGCATGAAAAGTAGAATGGCAAACATGGGATTGTATAGTGGCTTTGAGGTTTTCTTATTTCACTTTATAATTTACCAAAAAAACAACAAACAACTTGCCATTCCCTTCACTTTCTCTCTGTCACGTCACACTAGCAGCACAAGTTACAGTAGTGAATTTAGGAGTTTAATGGGTCAGACTTTTGACAGCCTGCATAGTAAATCTGCTCTTGGAGGCCGATGAGAACAGTCGAGGCCATCAATGATTTAACATGTCCTCAGCACTTCCCACTGCAGGCAGTTGTTGTAGAGCACTCCACACACCTACCATAGATGTGAGCTTAAACTGAGGCGAACTCTTTGTGTGTGCTGGAACAATTCTGTTCCATGTGTATAATTTAATAGGTCTTGTGGTCCAAACTATATTCGTTTCTAAATGAATAATCAGCTGACGGCATCAAAAACAAGCCAGCGCTGTCAACAAGCTGTCAAACAACATAAAAATGATTCAGACGCTCCTCTTCCCTCCCCCCTCCCTCGTCTCTTCTTTGTGCTGGTGTTGGTAGCGATTCCTTCCTTTGCAAATGCGGCGACTTTACACATCCAGAGAAAACACACACACAAATGACTGTAATCATTCACATGGTCTTAACACTGAAACAGCAACTAAAACTTTTGCGAGGAGATAATGACTCAAAAACAGTGGATATTGATATAATATTATAATACAATATTAATAACATTAAAGAAAACAGGAAAACAAGAATCGGAAATGTCAACTAACTAAGGTAGGATGTTGTAGCCTATATTCTCATGAACTCCATTAATTGCAAAGAGAAACAATACAACTAGTTAGTGTCTAAATGTATGCAAAGACTTGATTTATAACTTTAATAAGTGTTTTCCTATAGAGGTTTGCATTCTTCAATGCCCGTGTTGTAAATGATGGTCCCAATTAACGTAAAAATGGACGATAAAGCAGCGTTTGCTTTAGGGTGTGGCTTTTGTGAGGTTTATAGTCTGTGTCACGCGCACACTGTAACCTGCCACTCCTTTCCACGCTCATATCCATACGTGGAGCTGGGACAAACTTGAGTCTATAAAACAGTTCAGTGCATCAAGCAATTATTTGTGTTTCCAAAGGTTACCAAAACAGCTGAATCTGTACAGTCCCAGTTTGTCTTGGGGTTCCAAGAGCTAGAAAAACTGTCATCTGTTGGCCTGCCAACGGAGAATAATCTCGTGTGATGTAGGGGGAAAAAATGACAAATGACGCACAAAAAAAAATGTCTATTTCTGTTTAGTCGGCAGCCTTCCTCGCAAACAATCACTTCTTGTGATAAACGGCCGCATGCCAAGAAAAACAAATACTGACTGCTGAATGTTCTCGATTTGTGATAATTTCTGGCACGGTGAACACAGGGAGGTGTAATGCTGCCCTCCGCAGTTTGAAGTTCTTTATCGCAGTGCGGATTTCTTCTTCTTCTCCTAATAATTTCTGGCAGGCAGTACTACCAAGAGGTGCATTGTTGCCCTGGAATCTGTTGGCGAGCTACACTGTGTGACACTGGTATAACATGATGCTGTTAAAGTAGACATATTATACCCTAATTTTTCCAAATTAACCTCGTTCCCTTGTGTCCTAATGAACATGTCTGTGACATGCTTTGGTCAAAATACCATATAAGGATGAAGCACCATAGCAGTTCAATCACCCTGCCGAAACAGCCCTGTTCAGAACGCTCGGTTTTGAGTGCCTGTCTCTTTAAATGCAAATGAGAAGAAACTATGTCAGCGTCACTGAGGCTCCAGCAGCTAACAGCAGTTAGCGTTTGGAAAAGCCATCATTTGCAGACTCTAGCCGGCACATTGCCGTCATATATAACATGTATCCACTGGACATGTAAATCCTCTGAGGCTGGAAGTTTGTGTAGAACTTTGTGCTGCACTGTGCAGCCAAGAATACAACACTTCACGT
The DNA here is from genome assembly GCF_963457635.1 of Microchirus variegatus. NCBI lineage: Eukaryota > Metazoa > Chordata > Actinopteri > Pleuronectiformes > Soleidae > Microchirus > Microchirus variegatus. Next base: position 24,481,965 of record NC_139815.1, on the reverse strand, counting down.
ACTTCCGCTTTCCCGGATACTGTTGCCCTGGCCTGCACTCTCGTGTTTTTAAGGGAGACAACAATTCCGGGAATTTATCCGTCTGACGTCAGCTACCCTGCCTGCGAAAGTCAACATTGAGTGTTTTATCTCCTGCACCACAAAAACACGAGTCATCTTTTTTCACACTTTACCTACTCATAGGGCCTCCAGAGTCCCAAATATAAAGTAATAAACTGATCAAAAGTTGATTTTGCATAATATGTTCCCTTAAACACAGCCGATACAGTTGCGTAAACACGTATTAATTACTTATCCGCTCCACACACGCGGCGGTGGAAACACAAACCAGATCAGGGTGTATACAGTCTCCAAGCTGGACCTTTGTGAAAAGGCAAAGCTTTGCCCTTTGGCAACCAACTTGGAAATGTATCTGGGCAGTTAGGGCAGTTATTTCAGGCTGACAAGGCCGGGCCTCTCTAAATGAAGTAAGCGAGGGCCGAATTAAAAATAAAACATTCCTCTCCAGCCGTGGAGGAGCTGGAGGTTTTGCTAAATGGCTGCTCTCCTGTCAGATTGACTGACTGGTTCACTGAGTGATTGGCTCCCAGGTCGGTTGACTAACTGACCAGATAACTGGCTGACAGCCTTAGCAATGGCTGAATGACTGGCTGGCTTGGTGATGAAATAGCTTATTGGATGACTGACTGAGTGGCTGAGCATGGTGCAGGCTCACAACTCAAAGCCAATAGAGCAGAAACGGCAGCATCCTCAGGTGAGATTATCAATACACACAAGCGCACACACACATGCGTGTTTTTTTGTTTTTTTTTAAAGTAAGGCTGGAGAACTTCACGCTTCCATGAGTTGAGAAGAAGAGATAAAAAGACTTTGGATCTTTTTCGAGAGAGCAACTTTGTAATTTGCACTGACAAATAATGTTGCTGTACTGTTTCTTTCTCCCCCCGCAGTGCAGTGGATTAAAAAGTCTGGTCTGGAACCAAAATGTGGGATCAAGCTGGATGAACATTTCTCTTAAAATTGGAGAAAAGGGCAGAATAATCTTTGCATGATAGCACGGTATCCGGCTTCATGTTATGGATCTCAAAAACAAACCCGCGTTGATTTTTCATATACTATAGATATAGCAAAATTGATGATATCAAAAATTCAAACTAGAAGCCACTGTGTATAAAAGATAAAATCATATTGACATAAGAGAACAGCAGTGTTGCTTGAGTTTCTATAGAGTTTCAAGTTTCCTTTTTAAGAGGTTTGCTCATTTTCAATGGATCCTTGTTTAGGGTGATTGAAAATTTCAAGGCTTTTTTTTTTTTTTTTTTTTTTTTCTCCATAAAGTCATCTCAAAATCCCTCCCACTGTGCATTTGCATCAGGGCAAATGGATCATTTGCTCAATTTCAAAAATGTATTTTAATTATTCCTTAAGAGATTTGCTAATATTTTCAATTGATCCTTGTTCAGGGTGATGCTGACTATTATAATAGTCATTTCAAGATACTTTTTTTTTGCAAAATGTGTTTTTCTTGCAGTCCCATGTAGCACAGGTAGTGGTGAGATTCAAAAAAGCTAAAACTAAAAAAAAAAAGTCTTGCTGGAATTTATCCACACTCCAGAAGACACTATGACGAACAAAACACAGATTGAGGGTGTGTTTCACATCTTTTTTTTTTTTTTTTTTTTTACACAGAAATGTTGAGATGTTCTCACCTGAACCCGTTAAAAACATCCAACAGGGACCTCTTCTTTTCATGTTTCCTAAAGCTGTTACACGACATCTTCCACTGTAATATAAGATTGAGATTGACAGAGGGGGTGATTTCCCAGATTGTCTGATAAAATAACTAAATTTGTGCTCAAAGAGTGACGTAGTCTGGATGAATTGTCCATAAACTTATATCCCAAATAACCAGACTGGGGTTTTATTAGAAGGAGTGACTGCAGTAGTTACCGCAAAGGTCCCATAGCACCATTAAAGTACAGCAGTATTACCGTTATTACTCCGTTGAATCCTGATTGGATCAGATTTGCTTTCATTCATTCATTCAAACGGTGAATAGCTGAATTAGTTCCCCCCGAGGAAAAGAATATTAGAATCTATTATACGGTGTATAGAAGTTAAACGCCCTGAGTCAATTATGAGTTAAAATTTAAGGATTCTAAAACCTTTAAAATATTATCCAAGAGGACTGTTTAATTACATTTTTCAAATTAATTATCAGTTCCCCCCCCCCCCCTTTATATTTTACTTTTACAATGTAGGCTGTAAAATCAGTTTTGAGAGTTTCAGGAACCACATAGAGAAGTTGATTAGTCATTCAGTTTTCCACATCTTTCTCCCTCTAACTATGAATATTAGTTAAAACAATAGCACTTTTAAGGACGTATGGTCCTGTTCTTCTCCTGCTGTGTTTTTACCATGGACATATAAAATGTATTCATTTATGTTTCATATTATAATAATCATCACTGCCCACGTGGTTCTATGGGGCAGCTGTGGCCTAGTGGTTAGGGCTACAAGCTTGAGACCGGAGGGTAGCCTGTCCGCAGCTGAACTGCCCTTGAGCAAGGCACCTAACCCCCTCACTGCTCCCCGAGCGCCGCTGAATGCAGGCAGCTCACTGCTCTGGGTTAGTATGTACTTCACCTCACTGTGTGCTGTGTGTGTTCACTAACTCACGGATGGGTTAAAATGCAGAAATTGGAAATTTCCCCACTGCGGGACTAATAAGGGAATCTTAATCTTAATCTTTGCAAGGTTTGAGTTAGCATAGTTGTGAAGAAATGCACCCACTAGAGGGCAGCACGGAGTGTCTATCGTTAGGGATCAGGAGAGGAGGTTACAGCTGTCGCGCTTAACTTTTGTTGCCCGCCTCAGGAAGTCTGAGTAAATTACCAAAAAAAAAAAAAACTGGCGGCTACTCTACTTGAAGTACAGCAGGGCTTGAAGCATTTATCTTGTCAAGAAAGGGGAGAGACGAAAAACAAACAAACAAAAAATTAAGTTACCAACCTGTCCAAGAGCAGCGAGGTGAAGTACGTGTCTGCCCTCAGTGCCGCTTTTGCTTTCAGTGCTCTTCAGTGAGGAGTCACTTATTATCTTATATTCTTTCTCGAGATTTTTGTAAGCAAGAGAATCCACTTCTCATCGGTGCTTCGATGGCCCTTTTTGTAACCATATGCATATGTTGTGCTTCCCGTGCATTGTTTTGGGGATATCACCAGGTGACACAAGGAGGAAATCACGCACTGTGTCAACTCAGTTGGCCATGGTTGATATATTTAAAAGTTAAAGGTGCATTATGTAATAAATCTAAAGCAACTGGCCGTAAAATCCTCCTAATATGTCACAGAGACTCAGGAATAATGTTCATATAACAAACTGAACTCACCAACAACAACAACAGTACAGCCAAAATATTCGCGTTAAAAAAATATTTTGCAGACCGCAAATCATGTTTATGTTTTGAAATCATGTTTTGGCATGTGGCGCCACCTACCGCCATCTACCAATCATTGCAGTCAAGTCAGTAGAGTCCCGAGCAACCACGGGTTGCCAGATCTGAGCTACAACGGCGGAGAAAATGAAACCTTAAAATACCTTGGTATTTTTGAATTTGAGTGTAGTAACTGATTTTGGCCACATTCTTACATATGGCGCCTTTAAGCTGCAAATGTAAAGATGTCAACTTGCATTGTTTGTGGATGTTCTCAACAAATCCCAAATGTTCAGAGTCTTTTGGATTCTTGTGGTCGTCTTGTTTTGGTAAAGTGGAAATGCTCCATTTTTTTTCTGTTTTGACAGTATTCACAAGTTTTTTTTTATAAACACATGTACTACACCTAAAAATAGGCTTACTTCTGACTTTACACTTTGGCTGTAAGCCATTGCTCTTTTAGTCATCATTTAAAGTTACTCTCAATCTCTTTTCTTAAACTCAGGCAAACAGTGTCTGCAGACTTGTGTGTGTGTGTTTGTGTGTAAATGCGAGATTCAAGGAGAGGGAGGTTCATGCATAACACTGAGGGAGGAGACGGTGACAGCATGTCATACTCCTCAAGAGTCAGACCCCCCCTGGGACCAAAATCACAGGAAGGCTGAAGCAGGCTGCTTGAAATGTATTTGATACTTATTTTTCATGCCTCCGTGCAGCTGACAGCAGTGGACGGAGGCTTTGTGTGTCTGTCCGCCTGTCCGTCGCATTCTCGTGAACGTGATATCTCAAGAACATCTTGAGATATAATCTTTTTTTGGCATATTTGGCACACACACACTTTGACTTGGACTCGTGGGTGGTTCGCTTAGATTTTGGGTGGCCGACGATCACAGAGGACTCACAAAAAAGCTCAAAAACATGTTTTTGGCCTCGAGAACGTGCATATATAAGTCCATATGAAAATAAATGTTGGTCAGTAGTAGCCTGATTTTATGTTCAAATATTGGTTCTTTTTTTGTTGATGACTAGAAATTATTTATTTTTGTCTTGTCCCTTAAAGGGGAAATAAGTAGTTTATAGTGCCATCTAGAGGAGAGGCTGAAATTTACAACAAAGACCTGCTGCTCTGCTCACCCCCTCCCTTCCCTGAGCGCTACGGTATCCGCAGCTGGTCAAATGTCGTCCTCGTCGTCTTTCTCCGTGTCAGCAGATGAGGTTCGTGAGGCGAGGGAGAGGGCGGAGCTACCGCGGCCGTAGCAGACGAAGCGGAGAGAGAGGAGGCGGGACTTCAGCTACAAGTAAAGAGACGCTTGTTTTGTTCTCTCACGTTTGTCCTTACAGGCTCCGGTAGAAACATGGCGTCTCGCTGCTAACAGTGGCTATGCAACCGCGGTCCTCGGTCATGTTATTTTACATGACTTTTTGAAACACTACGAAAATGAAACAAAAACTATTATACAGCGACTAGACAATGCAGGAGCACATAATATGTATAAAAAAGTGAATTTTGGGTTATATAAACCCATAAATACTACACATTGTACTTTTAATTGTTATGGGGCTTATACATTTAAAACATTTTAATTCGGAACCTTTGGTTCTGAGCTGGAACGAAAAGGAAAAGTTAGTTTCTCTTTGTGAATCGTGACATCCTCACTGGGCGTGCCATATTCTGGGTTGTGAAGAGTGTGAAGTAGAGAGGAAATATGGAGAATAAGTGCCGGTGTTGTGTTTATTTCCACCTGAGTGACGCCGTGTAACGTCCTCCCACTTTGGTTCCTTTTAAACTGGTGTGATTTGGTTCTCCAGAAAGCACCACATTTCTGAGACTCCAGCACCAGACGGTGGTCAGCCCCGGATGCTTGATGCTAAAGATGGCTATTGGAGGTTAGCAGGCATGTGTCTGCCATGGCTGACTATGTAGCAAGAGTCGCTAATGTTGCTAATGTTGCCAAAGCGATGGTGAAGTGATATCTTTTCCAAAAGCTTTGGCAATGGGGAGAAAAACCTTGTCCGACTCTCCGCCGATTCCAGCACTGAAACCTCGGAAAGGCGAACATTTCTAAGCTTCTAAAACGAGCAACGCGATCAAAGCCAAGGAATGCACCCACAATGCAGTTCGGCAACGGCTTGACGTGGCTCCATTTACAGTGATTTAGAAGTGTTTCATTTGATGCATCCACTGCATATTATGTGTGAGTCCACGCTTTCTGGATAACTCAATTGGAAGCATGCACATGATCGCTGTCCCTATAATAGGGTAATTACAGTAACATGTCATGTGGAATGATTACTGTTGATTAGGTGATACATTTGACCTGCGTGTGAGTATCCGTCTGTGTCTCCTCTCCCTAATGTCACAAATGATGCACATTTATTCCTTTATTTATTTCCTTCCCTCTCTGTATATCACTTCCTCACCCCGGTCGTTTTCCCTCTCTTCTCCCCGCTCGCCTTTTTTCCTTGTCTTTATAACAGATTGTTAATCGTTGATTACTGCAGCAACAAAAGGTTAGGTGAAAGTGTTGATGGGATTCTGTTGTCACGGGAAGTGCTGGAGGCAAAAAAGGCTGCATCCGCAAGAGTTTAATGATCCCGTGTGCATGTGTGTATGCTTAAATTCCCTCATTAAATCATGCATGAATGTGAAGTACTTTGGTAAAGAGTTGTGGGGGCCTCTGCACGCGCACACACACCCACACACACACACACACGCTTACACTGGAGAAGATCGATGTCATGGGTTGTGGGTAATTCCTCTCTGTCTCTATTAGTCACCCAGAAAATGACAGAGTGCCACGATCATGCAGGGATATATACTTTAGCTGCACACAGGCAAATACACACAGATCAGGACACATACTGTACACACACAGAGACAGAAAAAAGAATGGAAAGTAATACAAAATTAATTCATTTAGAAACACAGTAACCCAATGCAGTTTTTTTCTGAATATTTAATCTGAGCTGGCTTTTAGATCCTTCTCCACCTTCCTGCTTTTTGACGAGGCCCATGGAGGAAACGTGTCACATTAAACTTGTCCAATGAGCCGGTGATTCTGTCTCCGTCGCTCTGCGTTTGTGTTTGTCACCGAGCGCTGTGTGGAAGCTGTACGCTGGGTTATAAAAATCCCGTCCGTCTCTCTCTACGTGATTATTAATAATCATATTTTTTTGTCTGGCATTTGTGTTTTTGTTTTTTTTTCTTCTTCTTCTTCTTCTTCTTCACACGTTGCGTAATAACAACTGTGCAGGTCTATAAAATGGGCACATAGAAACTGTTGCTATAGAAACACCAGAATAAAAAGCACCCTCCCTGGTAACGACACAAGTTTTCATTTCTTCCTGTGAGATAGAAAAGGGGATTTCTCTCTGTGTGCCCCCCTCCCCCCCCCCCCCAACCACCCACCCCCACCCGGTCCCTTTGAAATAAGACAACAGTTTCTCTCGCTCTCTCTCTTCCATCTCTCTGTTCCACTTTTATTCTGTGTCTCCCCCTCTCTCCTCCTTTTAACCTCCCCCCTCTGCTTCCTCGGAGGCTCCCGTTTCTGAGTCAAATTCACTGCACTCGCACACTTGGCTGTGACTGGCAGTGTCGTGCCCTGATCCGCTCATTCTGTTATGTTTTTTTCATATAATGTCATTCATCCAGTCATTCTCTGAGACACTTTTTCTTGTCCTTGTGGGTTTTTTTTTTTTTTTTTTTTTTGCCCATCAGTATGATTGGTCACCTCAGTCTGAACACTTTAAATCCTCTCATTGCTTTTCCTCCCCCACTGGTGTATTTTAATCTGTGTGTGTTCCTCAGTGCAAGTCCATCTTTGTACTTCAGGGTTAAGGGTTCCAGCATTTCCCCCTAGTCTTCCAGATATTTTGTGAGGCTGTTTAGTTGTGTCTCAGTCTGGGGGGTAACTCCCTCAAGTGGTTTGTCCTGTTTTGAAGGCTCCTACTTTGTACTTCCTTGAAAGGTTTCTGGGAATGATGGATCCAACAGGTGGCTCCTTCCTGGCCCAATCTATCCTATCCATGGATCGATGGATGGATCGAATAGATAGATAGATAGATAGATAGATAGATAGATAGATAGATAGATAGATAGATAGATAGATAGATAGATAGATAGATAGATCTCGAGAATAAGTGTTTTCATGTAAGAACTGGTCTTTAACCTTTCTGTTACCATTGCCAACAGGATTTGGCATGCATACTTCTCATTACCGTAACTCTTAGACCGTTTGAGATATCTAGACAATTCAAAACCTCCATGTGGAGATTAAGTGGTAGACGATGGATGGATGGATACTGGAAAGCAGAGAAATTGGGGATTTATGCCCGTATACTTGTCATTATGATAGTCTGGATCCACCGTCCAATGACAGACAAGATTCACCAGCGTGTCACACGTTTGTGACGTCAGCTTCTCGGTCGTTCCAAAACGTTTGAATACCTGCCAGATATCGAAAGTGAAAGTTATCTCGGAAAAAAGGGACAGCAACACTCACTCATTGAACACTTTTTTGACAATTCTACAGCCATAAAATCAAGTCCAGGCGGGTTAACCTTTAGGACCTTAAACATTAATGTTTGTTAAAATAATATCCATCCTTCATAACCAGGTTGGTGAAGCAACAGAAAAATCCTGCATAGAGAAGACTGTCTTGTCTTAATTTTTGGTTTGGCCTTCACGGTCTATTTGACTGATCCATAGACCACATTGTCTGAAGGAGGTGGCCCCTGTATTGGGACACAGCTGGTGTCTTCTCTGTGCTGTATTTGTTCGCCATTATCTTTGGCAGCTCACCTGTGTAGCAAACCGGCTTTCTGGCAAACAAAACACAGCCATTTGTTGAATCTGACCTTTTTCCTTCAGTATTGTGCATTTGAGTCTTTTTTTCCCCTGTGGTTTCCGTCAGTTGTTAGCGACAGATATTTTTTCTGTGGGAATTTCACGACCAAAGGCTGCAGCTCTCCAGCATCGGCACCTGCAGTGTCGACGCAAAGGAGGCCGGATTAGAGGAATAAATTATCGGCATCAATCACGGGCAATCAGATCAGTATCCTCTCATCCCGTTTAACGGCAGTGTGCTCCCAGCACACACTGACATTTTGTAAAGCCGAGAAATCTCCCATGAGGAAACCAATATACTATACAGGAGTCTAAAGATCCAAATACACACCGTTCCAAATTCGCAACAAGTGGCGTTCAGTTACACCACCAAGTGCCAGTCTCCTGAGATTCACTCAACGATCAAAAGTATGAGCTGGTTTGAAAATACACACTTATTTTAAATTATAGGCTGTAGGCGAATTGCACATACCTGTTTCTCTGTCCCCCAGACAGCTACAAATTTCCATCATCTGGAAAAGGAAAGTCCCCTCGTACATAAACACAAGCATTTGCAGGTGACGCTTTCTAGTTGGACGTACCGCATGTTTGAGCACGCGGCTGTGTTTTTCCAGGCAAGTTAGACGCGTGTGCCGTTAACATACTCAAACAAAGGGGCGACATCGTTTCAATTTTAAATACCAGAGAACACTGACTCAAAGTCATTTGTGTGCTTTCGGTCTTTTGGGCGCGTTTGTTTTTCAAGCAACTGATCTGTCGAGAGAAATGTCCAAGGCTGTACTGTTTCTACACGATTTGAACTTGACTACATTGTGCCGGTTATAACGTATTTATAATGTGTTTCCAATGTCAACATTGCGATTCGATTGAGTGCCCAGTCCGGGTTTCAGCAGCTCATATCACTTCCTCCTCCTTGTTTCTGCACTTACACAAAAACAAAATACAGTAGGATAGAAAGAGATGGTAGCCTTCCTTGTTGTTTTTGTTCACTTTTTTTTTTTGATTTGTCTAGTCTGTATACTTCCATAAAGTGAAGACTGAGCACAGGAGAGCCCTCCTTTGTGTGTTGTTAGCCGATTTCTTACTATTACAGGCAATTATTACGTCTGCCTACACTGCCGTTCAAAAGTTTGGGGTCACCTCTGCAACTTTTGTTGTGTTTTCCTTTAATTGTCACACTTTTATTCATCAAAAGAGTTGCAAAATGAATAAAAAGATTTGAAATAATGATTTTTATTCAAAATAATAAGTTTGCCCTTTCGTCAAAGAATCAGCAAAACTGTTTTCAGCTGTGCTAACATCATTGCACAAGGGTTTTCAAGGGTTTTCTAATCATCCAATAGCCTTCTAACACAATTAGCAAACACAATGTACCATTAGAACACTGGAGAGATAGATGCTGGAAATAGGCCTCTATACACCTATGTACATATTCCATTAAAAAATAGACGTTTGCAGCTAGAATAGTCGTTTACCACATTAACAATGTATTTCTGATTAAAAGTGCCTTTCTTTCAAAAATAAGGACATTTCTATGTGACCCCAAACTTTTGAACAGTGAGGTCACAATCCATTTTGGACATACAACTTGTTTCACAAATATGCTTACTAACACAGTTTTGAAAATCAAACATGGCAGAATTCACAACAAGCAGCTTTGAGACATGTAGTTTTTAAGGGTCATATGTTTATTTAGAACATTTTGAAATATGAAATATGGGGAAGAAAAACATGGTGAATTTGTCACATTTTGAACCACTTCAGACCAGTGAGAAGAGCATTGACAGAAACGAGAAAACATGCCATGAAATCACTGAGACGGTTGGAAGAAAATAATATCCAACGACCATAAACTCAATGATCCAGCTACATTTTCTACATTTCCAACTCCGGATTATTCTGCACATTTTTACTCTCTGTACTTGAACAGGCTATACCCAAATAAAAAAAAAAAGTTTCCATTCCAATATAAAGTAATATATATTTAGCTTCAACTTTGTAAAGCAGAATAAATTCTTTTTTTGAATCGTGTAAATAGTAGACCAAACCTTCAGGATGAGAAATATTTATTTGCCTGCATGGGTGAAACATAAGCTTTCACTCTTTCATAACATTTTCTATTTTCCCATTCTTACATCTTCATTTAATTTCTTCCTCTCTGTTTCTCTCTCTCTCTCGCTCTTACACATTTTACTACTTGCGATCTCATGTGAAACATCAATGTCCCTACAGATAAATCACAAAGCACATACTGCATCATATATAGAATTGAGCCCTCGGGGGGGCAAATATAATGATACAAAGAGTTGCATCTCCCTTTGTTCCTTTCTCTTTTGCATCCTTTTTTTTTTGCACAACATTGAACTAAAAGTCCCAGAAATATCGTCTTTTTGATCTTCCTTCACTTAGCCTCCCGTGTCCCCCCACACTTACATGCTAGTCGGTGCCTCGAGTTTCTCTAAAGACCTGTGTGTCGTTTACAGCGGTGGCCATTTGGCCGGATATCATAGCTTGTTGGAATCGCAAACTCGGGACGGCAGCTGCTGTGCTGCCCCGTGTGTGTCTCTCGGATGCTCGCATGCATTTTAATAGCGTTGCCCCACACGCAGCCATTACACAAATCTTCCCACAGAGCATTTCTATCCGTCTCTTTCCATCTCCCACAACTCTCGTCTCGTCCTCTCTCTCTCTCCTCCCTCTCCTCCTCTCCCGTATTAACAGGAGACACCGAAGTCCATTGGGACCAATAAACTCAAGAGACAGGCACACATAAAAACAGAGACCTACGGAGAAAAGCCACGGTGAAGTAAATTTACAGTGATAGACTTCCCTCTGCCGCTAACTCCTCCTCAACTCCAGTAAAAGCCTGGTTAGAAGCGTGAGGTACTGAGCCGTTTCAGGTATAACTAATTAGGTAAATACTAGCACTGACAGAACCCAATTAATTTCTCTGAAGAAAAAGGAAGTTGAATTATTTATAACTAAATTACTTCTGCCCGTCTATGGCCATCAGTTTAAATACGACATATACAGTTTGTTAAAATGGTACCAGCTCGGGCTCCGAGGCGTCGTTTTTACTTCATTATTTTTCCCCTCGCAAAGCGTCCCGTGTTTAATTCGACGTGAAGAAAGATGCATAAACGGCCGAGTTTTAAATGAAATTTGAAATATTTAGCTGTACAAAATGCGGTTGATGTTTTACGGAAGACGATAAAGACTCTTTTACGCGGCCTCCCGTTGTAGACACGCCAGATTCAGTGTAATCAAAGTCCACACGTTATTCAAAACAAGGATTTCTTAACTCATTGGCTGCCAATGACGTCCATAGACGTCAATTCAAATACAACAGTTCACTGCCAATGACGTCTAATGAAAGAAGAGTCGACTCTTTCTTTTGGTAGTTTGGGTGTTTACATAGTCATAGAACACACCGTCTTGGAAAATCTAAATGCTGTAAATCGCGTGGCAGTTCTGCGCTGAAAATGGTCTGGTAGCCTTAATTCTGTAGGACTTTGTAGTTTTTCCATCTCATGAATGCAATCACAGGACTCTTAAATGTACATGTACACAGTACGTGTATATTTACTGTACATTTGGCCTCTGTTGGGAGCAGCTGGTGGTTCAGCCATTGTTGTTTACAAGCAAAGCGGTTGTAATTCCGTCCTCTGACCGCCGCTACGTCTTCAGGGCAGACTGGATGCTACTTTGATGAATCGGACAATGAGGAAACTGGGAGGACCACAGCTGGCTTTCTGGTCATTATGCTAACTTCAGTCAAATCAACGCAGTGACCATTGCGGATAAAGATTAGAGAGTAAACGTGGTTTGTGAAGTTAAAGGCTGAATTCTCCTTGGCACGATTGCTATGTTACAAAATAATGTACATGTTAAGCCTTTAAGATGATTAGATTTCTACGACTATTTATACCCTCTCTTGGTCCAGCACTCGCAAAGAGAACAAACACAAGAAATTGAAAGTGATTTATTGTTGTTAGTAAAAAATCTTTAAGAGCAATTAACATAAAACAATAACGAGAATGTTCTAATTTGCTCAAGTGTAACAAACACCCAGACTGCATGGCTACGTGCTTGAAGAGAAAGGATAGTAAAGTGTTTCATATTTTATGTCCCTAGCGTGTGTGTGTGTGTGAGAGAGCACACACCACAATTCAAGGATGTCATGGGTCATTACTGTTGTTGATCAAACAAAATGTTACAGGAAAAAAAAAAAAATGTAATAAAAGTCAAAAGAAACAACCACGGGTTGTTGTTGATAATTGTTGAATAAACTGGGTGAACTCTTTAAGAGTCAAACTAAATTTTCCCAAGTTGCCAAATTATTTAGAATTACAACTTAATACATGTTATGGTTTTATGTGAGGTTTAAAACTATCTGGAGCTGCACAACACATTTCATATCTGTCGCTGTCTTAAAGGTGAAGTAAGTAGTTTGTAGTGCCATCTAGAGGAGAGGCTGAAATTTACAACAAAGAACTGCTGCTCTGCTCACCCCCTCCCTTCCCTGAGCGCTATGGTGTCCTCAGCCGGTCAAATGTCGTCCTCGTCGTCTTTCTCCGTGTCAGCAGATGAGGTTCGTGAGGCGAGGGAGAGGGCGGAGCTACCGCGGCCGTAGCAGACGAAGCGGAGAGAGTGGAGGCGGGACTTAAAGTAAAGAGACGCTTGATTTGTTCTCTCGCGTTTGTCCTTACAGGCTCCGGTAGAAACATGGCGTCTCACTGCTAACAGTGGCTATGCAACCGCGGCCCGCGACCATGTTATTTTACATGACTTTTTGAAACACTACGAAAATGAAACAAAAACTATTATACAGCGACTAGACAATGCAGGAGCACATAATATGTATAAAAAAGTGGATTTTGGGTTATATAAACCAATACTACACATTGTCCCTTTAACAACACGCCACACTCTTGCTTCATGATGCGAGTACCACCATAGGTGAGCAATCGTGTATGCGACATATTTTTCGGGGGTAAAACTAAAATAACTAAACAACTTCTTTCAGCTTCTCCCTTTAGGGGTCGTCAAGGCATCTGCCTCCATTTTTGCTCTATCCCATAATGTCCTCTTCTGTTCCACCAGCTGTGTGACAAACCTTCTCTGTGGACTTCCACCTCTCTTCCTGCCCACTCCTGCGAGTGACCAAAACCATCTCAACCTTGCCTTTCTTACTTTATCACCAAACCGTTTAACCTGAGCTGTCCCTCAATTACGCTCATCTCTGATCCTGTCCATCCTGGTCACACCCACAAAAACGTCCCAGTATCTTCAGCTCTGCCACCCAGACCTTCCCTTTCACTCTCCTTCTGCCACACATCACCCCCGACACTCATCACCACTCAACCACATCCACGTCCGCTACTTCTACTCCTTTGCTCCTACAAACCTTCAGTCCTCTTCTCTCCAGTGCAGACCTCCATCTCTCCAGACTCTCTTCCACATGTCTCTTACTTTCCCTACAGATTACAGTATCATCTGCAAACAGCATAGTTCCAGGGAGACTCGTGCCTGACCTCATCTGTCAACCTGTCCGTCACCGTTGCAAACAAGAACGTGGGCTCAGCGCTGATCCCTGACGCAATCCCACCTTCAACCTTGAACCCATCTGTCAAGGCCACATTATACTTCTCCGACCGCGTAATGCGTTATCCGTCTGCGTCACCACGGAGACGCCTCGAGCCTATATACTTCTGTGTCGTGGTGACGGATAGGCGCTGCAGTTTCCCGCCCGATCAGTAGGGGTCGCTGCGCAAGGTTGTCGTGCTTTTGACTACAGTGAGCAATGGCGTCTGAGAGAGAAAGACTGTTGTTGTTGAAACAGTCGCCGTTTCTCACTTTTCTGTGTCCCGGAACGCAGTTTTAAGATAATTTGAGGCGAGAAATTGGCCATTTAGAGTCTAAACATGTGCTGTGTGTGTTAAGATATGACGTATTTATAGTTTGGCAGCGACGAAGTCGGCGGGGATCAGCTCCGCCCTCTGTGGACGCTCGGTGCTCACTGTGAGCCGGCACAGAGCAGCTTCGCTCGGCCTGTCCTGAGGACCAATCGCAGCTCTTGCCGTCTCCGTTGTCCCTTGACGGAGTGACGGACACTTAAAAAATATTCCGTGCAGCCGGAGACGACGCAGAGACTCTACAACAGGTTCTGCGTCGACGCAGAGGACTCTGCGTTGCCTACGTAGAGCACTTTACGCAGGAGTATAAATTGGGCTTCACTCCAGCTGCACAACCTCCACCACTGTCTCACCGTCATTATACACGTCCTGCACCACCCTCGCATACTTCTCTGCCACGCCTGAGATGTCCTCAAACACCATTGTTCCTCTCTTGGCACAGATCATAAGCTTTCTTTAAATCCACAAAACACACACACACAGTGCAGCTCCTTCTGACCTTCTCTCTACTACATCTGTGGCACTCTTTCTTTCTTTCTTTCTTTCTTGGCATAAACACATACTGCTGCGCGCTGATCTTCACTTCTTTCATCAACAGTTTCAACAACTCTTCAAGGTGTGGCTTTTCCACAGCGTCATTTGGAAAGCAATTCATTTAAACAGTGAAATACAATGTTACAAATAAAATAATTTACATTTTGTCTGGTTATAAAGGATAAGAAAGCATGCAAAGTGTATATGTATGTCGTTCATATATGTAAAACTGAAATTACAATTAATTATTATTAGTATAAACACATCTTTTCACTGTAACATGTTTCAAAAATGTTAAATTAACAAAACATAAGCATGTTCTTTTTGTTTAAACATAAACAAAAACTTGACACGATCAATTCAGTTTTAACAAAAAAGGTTTATTTTTAGTGTAATTTAGAACTTAAAGGCACCATATGTAAGAATGTGGCCAAAAACGGTTACTACACTCAAATTCGCTGTGTATCTATTAGGAGGAATTTACGATCAGTTGCTTTAGATTCATTACATAATGCATCTTTAAACTTAAAAAAAAAAAAATAATGTTTTAATGACCCAAAACTAACTCAAGTAAATATTTATTGCTTATTTAGTTGTGTAAATGAAGCTATACTCCAACCTCTATACTTCCGAACACGCATGTAGTCATAACCATAACAAAATCAAATGCCAACCCTAATTATAAATGATCCGCAGTCCTCTATGATGAAAAACACCATTGCTATCACACCGATGTTTGATGCATCAGAGACTTCTTTTCTCCCTCTGTTGTTGTCAGATAATTGACAAGCAAGTGAAACATATGCAACCTCACCTTTTACACATCGACGACCCACAGAAAAACTATTAAGGTGTTGGTGGAACGAAGCTTTGATGGTTTAAGGAGATAAAACGGAGGCAAATTGGTGATGTTTTTATTCACGACGGGGGAAAAAAAACGAAGCGACTGCTGTTAACTCATAGCAGCTGGGCGTCAAGACTGCTGTAATTTATGTTTCATTCGCTGTAAAAACAGCATTATTATCAGATGAAACAAAAATTGATTTCCACTGTCAGGGATAAATTTATAAGAAAAAGAGAGATGGAGCGTGTGTGAGAGAAACAGCCTGGAAATAGTCGATGAAAAGAAATTATTCAAAGAGAAATGTGTGGTATTTACGCTCTGTGGAAAATGTGTGTGGTTGGCAATGACAGGGTGACCCAGTCCTGACTGTTCTTAAAGAGATTGAATTAGAACAGCATAATAAACCCAGTTGACCACCTTTTAGATGCACACAATCAACAGCCAAGGCCACACACTCACACAACACACGGTGGTTGTGCTTGTGTTGCTGCTTTGTTGCACACATGTTCAGCAGATTGCTGAGTTCATAGATTGGATATTTCCACCTATTGCCAAACATAGAATGTCTTGTGAATGTGTGTGTGTGTGTGTGTGTGTGTGTGTGTGTTCTTGTACTTGTGGCATACTGAGGACCAGTGAGGGTTTTAAACCAACAAAGTGAGGAAATTTTTACGGAGTGAGGACATTTTGGTCGGTCCTCACTTTGTTTTCATTGAAATCACTTCCTTAGGTTGCTATAACATGCTATACTTTGGTGATAAAGTAAAACATTTTTTTAAATTTTGGACCAAACATTTTGGGTCCAATTTTTTTTTTCAAATTTTGGACCAAAAATTTTGCGTCAATTTTTATTTCAAATTTTCGACCAAACGTTTTGGGTCCAATTTTTTTTTTCAAATTTTCGACCAAAAATGTTGCATCAATTTGTTTGTTTTTTTTTTTTTTCAAATTTTGGACCAAACATTTTGGTTCCAATTTTTTTTTCAAATTTTGGACCAAAGATTTTGCATCAATTTTTTTATTCAAATTTTAGACCAAACATTTTGGGTCCAATTTTTTTTTTTCAAATTTTGGACCAAAAATTTAGCATCAATTTTTTTTTTCAAATTTTGGACCAAACATTTTGGGTCAATTTTTTTTTTAAATTTTGGATGACAGTATAGTATGACGTTTTTGTCAAATTTTGGGTCAATTTTTTTTTTTTACTTTTGGTTAAATTTTAGTAGATGTCATTCATGAAGTAGAAATTTGTAATTGTGTTGATTTATAAAGTGGAAATGCTGGTCCTCACTTTGTCAGCTCTTTTACCCGGTCCTCAGTATGCAGCAAGTACAAGAATGTGTGTGTGTGTGTGTGTGTGTGTGTGTGTGTGTGTGTGTGTGTGTGTGTGTGTGTGTGTGTGTGTGTGTGTGTGTGTGTGTGTGTGTGTGTGTGTGTGTGTGTGTGTGTGTGTGTGTGTGTGTGTGTGTGTGTGTGTGTGTTTGTGTGTGTTTGTGTGTGTGTTTCTGCTGACTGTGTCCTCTCCATATTGTATTTAGAGGTGGACTTTTCTTGAATGTGAAAAAAAGTGGGACACCAGTGATTTCCATTGTCACATCTTTTTTAGCGAGATGGCCCAGTGTATATCTGTGTGTTTCCTCTTCACTGACTCAGGAGCACAGCTACATTGTGTTGAGGTAAAAACTCAGACCTGGAGACTTTGACAGTTTTCACTTTAGGAAAAAAAAAAAAAAATCTCAAAGGAAAACACTGAATTTTACTTTGGTGACAGTCACCACTGGCAGTGACCTCCACTGCTGCGACTGCCGCTGAACAACGATATGAGACGTAATGAGTGTTTGCGATGTGACAGGGGACACTTGCAGTGCTATGCGGACTATTACCACCTGACTCTGCAGTGCCTCTTGATTCTAAACAATGTAGTGTTTTTGTTTGGAGGCCAGTAACACTTAGGATCACTAACAGGGCTCTTATTATGTTGTTTCTGGCAGACAGCTTTTTTTTTTGCCAGTGAAAGGATTTAAAAACAACAAAACACTGAACCTTCCTGGCATTAAATGGCAGATGGACTCATTATTGTTGTGGATGGAGCCTGTGATGAAGAAGTTGGTGGAGACCAAATGCAAAAACAAGCAGAAACATTGAATCTATAGTGGTGTGCCAGTTCTGGTTGTTTTCTGGTAAAAGTGACATTGTCCATGTGTTCGAACTTCCGCAATGAAGTATAATTGATAAAAAACAAAAATGAGACGAGTCAATGAAGTTTGAATTCTTACGGTACATTCACACCAAAAGCTAAGCAAAGTATGAAACATTTGAACCCAAAAAATTGGGACAGAAATAGTAAATAACAGTAAAACAAGGCAATCAGAGATGGTAGACCTCACCATTTACGCAAAACAAGCCTCTGGCGGCCTCTGTTGGTCATATTGGCAAGTGCAAGTGTGGAAGCACAAACGAACAAACAAACAAACTTACGGACAGACACACAGAGCCACTAAAAACAATACTGAAGTGAAAACGAAATGCGCTCCACCTGCATCACCTGCAAGAGTACAGGCAAATATTCCGCTTGTTTTTACGAGTGTTTATCAAGCAATTAAACACAACCTCAAACTCGATAAAATTTGCTTCACATTTTGTTTCAACACACCATTAGTCAAACATAGCTGCTGTTCGTGGTGAACTCATTCACACTCTGCTCTCTGAGGCTTGCTTTAAACTGGTGCTTCCGTCACTGGAGGGTTATAAAAACAGCCATATTGTCTGCTGTATCATGTCCAAAAACAGTCATGCAGAGAGAGAGCTCATGTAAGTTAATAAGGCCCACATGTCGAACTCACCTTGCCGTCTTAGACGAGTGTCATTGCCAACATTTTGACCCTAAACTGGCTAATCTGCGAGAGTTTATTGACTGTGGCGGCACATTTGGTAATGAGCTGTTGGGGCAGTGTTATGCACTGCATTTGCCATCGCTCTATAAATGTGCTCTAAGTGCTTTGGCATCAGTAGACTGACAGCCATTCCCAAAACCCCCAAACAAACAAGCATGTGCTGCTCTACTGAGACTGTTGAAGCAAATACAAATAACGGAATGACAGAATTTCAATCGGTGCCCATGAGCAAGCATGTCAGCAGAGGCAGCACTATCTGCTCTCAAACAAAAAATACATCAACCGCGATTTGTAAAAACGTGTTAAAAGATTTATTATGTGGAGTGCAGCAGTAGGGCAAAGGGATCTACTATCAATTCATTGTTTTTTTCCCTTAAGTTTGTCGAGTGTTTGGATTTATCGCTTCATTTCAATTTGAATCTCCTGAATGATCTCCTTTCCAGGATAGGTTGATTGATTACAAAGGCAGATTGTTGTTTGTCCTTGGAAAGTCAATCTGTTTGCTTTTCAAAATGGGAAATGATGAAAAGTAAAGATCACGTATTTACGATTTGTACGCTGTGATGATACGAGTGGAGCGCGTTCACTTCTCTCATGTGCACCTCCCTGCCTCTCACTTTGTCCTTATTTTGGTCTGCATCTATCTTTAAAGGTTTCTCTCTTGCTCACTCACACACACACACACACACACACACACACACACACACACACACACACACACACACACACACACACACACACACACACACACACACACACACACACACACACAAACACACCATCCATCCCATCTATCTCTGCTGTCAGACAGCAACCCCTGTTCCCTGCTGACACCGTTTGGGATTTACTTTAGACATAGCCTTGATTCTCACTGTGTGTGTGTGTGTGTGTGGGGGGGTCACTGGGGATATGATACATGTCTCTCCTCAATTCCGAGCGGTTGTCATGGTGACTTGTTCGTGCCCTGTCCTTTGTGTTCGTTTAGCTGATCACCCGTCATGTTTATTGTGAGTCATTTTAACGTGCATCTCGTCGTAATCATCAATTTTGTGTTGTGTGACAAACTCGGGCTCTTTTGAAGTGTGCTGGATAATATATTTCACAGTCTTTCTTTCAATTATTTTCTTAGGATTTGTCACTGCAGTTGCTGCCCATTGCACGGTGGTGAAATTAGGGCCTACTTCTAAGTTAATAGTTGTGTTTTTAATAGGGTTAAACCACTTATATGCCGAGCCAATTATCGGTGAACCGGGGAACTGCCTGCTCTTCTTGTTTTTGTTTGAAATTAAAACAAAGATAATTGAAAGATAAAATGTTTAATTTCAGTTATATTTAAATTTTGGAAAACTATTTCCTGTAGAAAACTTCAGGGAGCTATTTATTTGTTTAAGTTTTTATTTAACTTTATAAGACATGCTGCTGAGCCTGGGAGCTTCCTGCATGTTTTTCTTATATTCTAATCTATATAATCTATATTCAAGTCTATTCTCTAAGATAACAAAATAAAAAACATTTAAAGCTCCCATAGAATGGAAGTTCCAATTAACGCTGTTTTTTTTGGTGTGTATCTGCACCATTACTTCATTTATGAAGCCCTGAAGGTTTGAAACAACCAGTTCAGCCACTGCTGAGAACGCTGTGTTGTATTGTAATCTCGGGCTCAGCGAGATCTCTGAAAAAACCCGGTCCGGTTACGTAAACAGCAGTTGTGGAGGTGTTTCACGAGCGACAGTGTCTTCTAGCTCTAGGTCAGACTCCGGGTCAAAGTTGCAAAAGTGACTGCGGTGGGGAGTCGCGACGTAGCCATTTTTAAACACTGTTAAAACCAATGTTTTGATAACGAGTAGCAGTGCATCCACCGTTCCAGAGGGGGGAGCTGCGCTTCTGAGAGCGGGTGTGCTTATTACGTCACTTCCAGGTATTGGCCAATCACATGACAGTTGGGAAAGCTCTCGTTGGCTGGCCAATCACAACACAGTCTGTCTTCTGGGGGGGTGAGATTTCCGTCTGAAACACCATGGCTCAGTGAGGGGAGATTTCTATCGGCTCGTTTACAGCAACTAGGAGGTTTTTGACCATAAAAACAAGTTAATGTATGTAAGTAGACCTCCATAACTAACATATATGTGCAACAGGACCACTCTATGTGACCTTTAACATGTAAAGTTAAGTGTTGGTGTTTGTATAATTACATTTTTTTCACTTTTACTGTAAATGAATATCAGCTCCATATATGAGTTATCGGCCTCTGCATTGGTATCGGTCTATCTCTAGTTTTTAATGGGCTTTTTTTGGTTACACATTAATCACAACAAGTTGCATTAACCATTTTACTAACTCTTTAGTTTGAATGATTGATGCAAAAAAAACCAGTAGAATGCTCAACAAATGTTGGCTCGTGAAAAACTCTTTCCTCCTCGTCGTTATCTGCATAAATGACCTTCTGCATTATTTCCCAAAGACCTGCCTCATCACAACTAAACAGCCGCTAAATGGCCTAAACACTTTAGTGTAACTGCGGTCCCATTTGCTTAAGCTGTTTGACAGTGGGCTGACGGAGCGTGAGGAATGGCGATGGAGGAAGAAAGACAGACACAGAGTGGAGGCCGTATTTGTTCTTTGTGTGATAAATATAGGAGGCGAGTGGGTGGAATAAAAAAAAAAAAACAAGCGTACACTCCAGCAGGATAAGGGAGGAAACACGGAGAAATGGATTTAATGACACAAGTGCACAGACAATATGACATAGACGTGTGTGTGTGTGTGTGTTCTTGTACTTGAGGCATACTGAGGACCATTGAGGTTTTTAACCAACAAAGTGAGGTCATTTTTACGGAGTGAGGACATTTTGGCCGGTCCTCACTTCAAATCACTTCCTCAGGTTGCTATAACATGCTATACTCAATTTTTCAAAAAAAAAAAAAAAAATCACATGTTGGACGATATAGTATAGTATGACTTTTTTGTCAAATTTTGGACCAAAGATTTTGGGTAAAATATATTTTTTTTAATTTTGGACAATATAGTATAGTATGATGTTTTTGTCATATTTTGGGTCAATTTTTTTTTAAATTTTGGACAACATAGTATAGTATAATGTTTTTTATCAAATTTTGGACCAAAAATTTTGGGGACATTTCTTTTTTCAAATTTTGGGTAAATTTTTTTTTGCAAATTTCGGGTAAAAAAAAAATCAATTATTTATGTAATTTTATTTTTTCAACTTTTGGGTAATTTTTTTTTTTCAAATTTTGGGTAATTTTTTTTTCAAATTTTGGACGATATAGTATAGTATGATGTTTTTTTTGTCAAATTTTGGGTCAATTTTTTTTCAAATTTTGGACGAAATAGTATAGTATGATATTTTTGTCAAATTTTGGAGCAAAAATTTTGGGAAACTTTTTTTTTCAAATTTTGGACGATATAGTATAGTGAGAGGCGCAATAAAACTTATACAGAGGTAATTGTAGTCAAAGACGGACGGAGAGAGTGGAAAGAATGAATGGAATCGAGAGCACGGTAGAGACAGAAAGGGGAAATAGAGGTGATGGCATAGAGCAGGGGAAACATAGAAAAGAATTAAGCTGCAGGAAAAAGATGCACAGGGAGATGAGCAGAACAAGGCTGGTGATAATAACGAAGAGAACGACGATGAACCTCAGGGTGAGAGAGAAAGAGAGGGGAGGAGATGGAGAGAAGTGGAGAGTCGTAGAGAAACAAACAAAATGTAGAAGAGACGTGATGACTCCGACACAATGATAATGAAAAAGGAGGGGGGGGGGGGGCGGTGGTGGTGATGGTAGGGTTCCCCGAGAGGAGGTGGAGAAAAGGTAAAGAGGGAGAGAAAACAAGAATACAGAAGAAAACGAAAAAAAAAAAAAAAAAACCAGAGCATGACTCCTCTCCAGTTGTTCGTAGACGGTATTGAATCACTGCAGTCAATAGTTCTACACGGCGTAATTCAGAAAGATGCATTTGATTTGTGGGCCAGCGCGCCGTGAGAAGAGAAGGCCAGCATTTGATTTATGAGCCAGGGACCTTGTGGTCACGTTGGACGAGGATGCTTCACCACGCCGCTGCTTCTCAGCACCTAAAGTTTAACAATCTGTCCGACTGTTATGTAGATCTGCGCACTGACCCGATCCTACGCAGCACTTGTTTGGGTTGTTGGGCAGAAATGATTAAGAAATAATTCTTCTTTTTTCTCTTTCCCCTTTTGCTTTCTGCAGCAGAGTTACCTAACATCTTAATTTTTATGGGAGAAGTCGAGAATCGAGTTGTTTTGGTTTCGACTGCCGACACGCAGTGTGCCGCTTGTGGGAATATTGCTCATATCTGGGAAAATCCTCAAGCAACTGTTCATACTTTTTTTAAGCGAAGATAAAACATAAAGCAGGGGAAACCTTAACGCCTTTGGGATATAAATCAAACAAACACACCTGTAGGATTTGATCCTGTGTTGAAAGACTTAGTGTGTGTGTGTGTTAACAGTTTTGTAGATATATAACTGTGCACGGCACACGTGCGCATGTGACAACATGTTTATCTATCTGTGTCTGTGCTCCTATTTCACATAGTTATTCACTCTCAGTTTACTTTTCCTGAAGATAAATGACCTTTAAATTTAATATAGAACACAATGACCACATAAGCACGTGTGGCATCGATGCCAACTCTCACACAATACATGCAACAAACACACAGAAAGGAGTTGTCAACACATGTTTGTGCTGGACATTACGTTCTTAAGAGAGCCTTTCTCCTGGGTAAAGTGGAAATTAAATACACAAGTTGGAGCTAATTTCGGAGCTTGCTTAAAGTAACATTAATCCAATTTAAATCATTATGGAGTGGTGGTTAGCGCTGGCGCCTCACAGCAAGAAGGTTGACGGTTCAAATCCATCCAATGGCTGGGCTCTCTATGGCTGATTTTTTTTTCTGTTTTCAATCGTCCTCTCACCGTCCAAAACCATGCCAAATGGGGCTAGCTTAACTTTCCTCCAATTCTACATACAAACAAATAATGTTGCTGATGACCACCAACGGAAATGAATGTGTAGTACCCTATTATTGCCATCCAACAAATAAAAAACATACCCTCCACACTTAACCCCAACCCACAGTTTGTCACAGTAAGAGTAGAAAATCACCACGTAAGGCCAGACCTTTTACCATTTAAATCCAACACTAATGTAGAGTTTGGGGAAAGCTGGAGAAAGGCTAATTTGACTGTGTGAATGGTTATTTGTGTTTGTATTTTGGACACTGTAATGTCCAAAATATGACATTATCACATTATCACCCTGAACATATCACCCTGAATGACATGTTCAGGGTGAACCATTGCTTCTACCCACCCCATGACCCTCATACAATAACAGGGATAGATCATGGATGGATGTAAATACTTAAAGGACAAGGTGTCCGAAGAAGGAATATACTTCTACAAAACAGTTAGCAGAGTTTCCTGATTGGACTTCTACTGTAACTGTGTGACAAGTCATAGGTCATAGGAAGAAACAGAGGTTGAATTGAATTGAAATATGTCAAGAAATAAAAGAGTGTTGTCCATAAGGGACACACTCAGTTGGTTACACGGCATATCCAAAAATCCATAAATCCTGTAAAACTAAACACAGTCTCATCCGTACTCCGTTCTACTTTCTATTTAGTGCTAATTAGGCAACAGTAGTGCAGCCTCACAAAGCTGTTAGCAGCCTACAATGAATAAGACATTAGTGGTGATCTTTTTTTTTGCTTACATGGACATCTGTTGGAAGGACAGACCATATGGTGATCGGTTACAGGACAATCCTGGAATCTAAGCATGAGAAACAAGACAGCTTAGAACTTACTGCAACGTCGACAGAGACACTTTGCAAAGTAGTTTTTTTTTTTTTACTTAAATGCCCCAAGTATGCTGCTGTAATGTAGCATTCAGTATGATGCAAATATCCACTATTTTCTACTTAACCCCCATCTGCTCAAAAGTAGGCAGACGGGGGATCTGGCAGCAGAAGAGACCACGGACTGAAGGAGAGAGAATGAAAGACGTACACAAAGACAGCTGAGGGGGAGAGGTGAACTGGGTTGGAAAGACGGTGGAGAACAATCTGAAATGAATCTGGACACTCCAGATGGTTTGAAGTTTGTGCATGCATGTGTGTGTGAGTGTGTGTGTGAGCATCAGTTGTTGCCAGCTTGTCCATTTGGGCCTGTGTATAGGTATTTTGCCTATGTTTGTTTGTTTTGTATTACACCCGGCAAACAAGAACATCTGGTATCTGCACAGTAAGAAAGTTCTTGTCTCATTCTGATGGGAAAAGACCAAAAAAGACGAACACACACACGCGCACGGATCGTTGGCAGTCGGTTGACTCGATCGTGACCCAGAAGATAGTTGTCTTTGGAGCGTACGGCACAAATGTTCTGTACGTGTGTGTAACGGAGAGTTTGTTCTCCGTGATGTAAGGTTAATAAATCAAGAGCCATCGCTATCTGAGAAACAATTACCGCCGCCTTTCATGTTTTCCACGCACGCATGCACACGCGAGCACGCTGCGCTACACAGTATGCGCTTGGTATTTTCTAGTAGGGGTAAACTATATAAAGTGTTTTTGGAGAAGAGAGTACCAGGAGATGAAAGATGGGGGGGGGGGGGGGGAGAGTTTGTGTTGAGTGAGTTTGTTAATGAGGGAGGAGGAGAGGAGTGGAAAGTGGAGACTCAGAGACTCAGTAAACCAAAGTGGAAGATTCTTAAAACCTAATTGTGTTTTATTTTTTTCTCTCTGTGTTTGACTCGGTCACACATGGGTCCTCCCTCTCTCTCTCTCTCTCTGTGTGTGTGTGTGTGTGTGTGTGTGTGAATGTGGAACAACAAATTTAGAGATGCTCGGATAAAGTTCTGAGCCGAGTGCATGTAGGTAGATAGATAATGGCTGTGTACGACTTCTCTATGGAACGCAATTATAATTTACTGTATATTTTGACAAAAGTTGCTCAAAAATGGTAAAAAAAAATACGTTAATGTAGGATTAAACAACAATAGCTTCCTTTGAAAAAAGCTGTATAAATGCAAAATGAATGTCATATTTAACATTATAGTACAGTAAAACTGTGTATTAACAACTTTAAAATGACATTTATCTTGAAATTAATCCACAAATTATCTTCAAACGCTGGTAACAGTTTAACAGTTTAGTCTCACAGAGCACATACTGTATGAGCATTTTTACTTGAGGGACTCTCCGATGTGTAATATCACCAAATTGCCGACATTTTAGCTAATGGAACTCTCGCCGGACATAACTTCTTCACAGTCGAACATAACTGCTGTTTTGGCACTGCGAAGAAATGAAATTGCACTTATATCGCAGTAAAACTAATATACTTTGAAGACAAAGATATGCAGACATGTGGTTACCTGAGCCGTCTTCTTTTCTTTTTTTTTGGCAGTGTCGGAGGCATTTTCATATTGGAATCTTAACGTTTCCACAAAAAAACGACTGTTTTCATATGACGCATTTAAAGTT
This sequence comes from Microchirus variegatus, assembly GCF_963457635.1. NCBI lineage: Eukaryota > Metazoa > Chordata > Actinopteri > Pleuronectiformes > Soleidae > Microchirus > Microchirus variegatus. The sequence goes on along the minus strand of NC_139815.1, from coordinate 24,455,964 downwards.
GTTTGAAAAGCCCTCTGAGGCGCGTTCTCACTGGTTTCCCTCAAACGTTTAAATCTTACTACGAGGTTTTATTAATACGTCTTGTTATAATTATACTTTCACCGCATTAGGAATATGTCTGTCTTATATTGTGCAATGTGAAAATACTCCTTCCCACAGAAAATGAAATAATAATATAAAATAAAACAGGTGCATCTGTGAGTGCCTGTGAAGAATAATTAGCTCCGTGTTTGCTTACACCATGTGATGTGAGGTTCAGGAGGTTCAGGTTGTACCAGGCACTTGTCGGTCTGTGTGTTTGTGTGTTTAATATCATCATGTTTTAATGAGTGAGTGATGCTATCACTCGGGTACATACTGTTAAAATAAGACTGCATGATATTCTGTACATGCTTAGATGCACACGAGCGTCACAGCGGGTTATCTTTGGTCTGAAATAAGTGGATCGCTGCCCTAACGCAGGCAGATTGAAGGTTTCCAGCCATGAAATCTAAAATGCATACAGTATGTACACTAGGCACTTTGCATTAAGGGATTCGCGTGACACATGCCGTAGTTTTGGGGGAGGCTGTGAACCATGTGCTGCGTTATGTTGCTGCAAGAACACGGGGATTGTTACTCACTTGGCTCGGTGCATAACACTTATCTAATCTCCGCTCAGTGTTTTATTTCCAATCTACATTTCCTTTCATTCTTTTCAAGGTTTTTAAAGGGATTTTTTTTCTTCCCTTTCAATAACACTTTCACTTTGACAAACACGACGAGTCTACAGTGGCTTCAAAATCTTTGATATCATGTTGTGTGATGTTAGTTTGTTATTATTCTAATGCTTTTGTTTCATCTCTCTCTCTCTCTTCCAGCTGATTCTTGCGGCGGCGTTGTCCAAGGCCTGAACGGCACGATAGAGTCGCCCGGTTTCCCCCACGGCTACCCCAACTACGCCAACTGTACGTGGCTGATAATAACGGGGGAGAGGAACCGGATCCAGCTAACCTTCGTCACGCTGGCGCTGGAGGAAGACTTTGATATTGTGTCAGTTTACGATGGACAACCGTCGCCTGGCAACTTAAAAATGAGGTTAGATTTTATCCTTTAATTGTACATCTCCATCCTTTCCTGCTTTTTCCCCGACCAGCTCTTTCCCTCCCCTCTGAAGTGTCTGACTCTGACACTTTCACAGCTCTACTTTTGTCTTTCCTCCAAACACAGCATTGGCGTTTGAACTGACATCTGGGCTTTGACGACTTAATCTATTCATAACAGTGTCAGCTTTAACTTGATTAGGATTTTCTTCCTGATTGGATGAATGTTTGATGGGGAAAAAAGGGGGATTCTTGTGCAAGGTGCACACAAATATAGCTCTAAGGAAGCTGACATTATATTTGAAAAGCTACAAGTTCATACTTCAGATGCAATTAAATAACTATCTGAGGTCAAAGCTTTTACAGATCACCTCAGATCAGAAAAACATCTTTAATAATTCAAAAATCAAAGAGTATTTGCACTTTTACCCACGTTTCATGTAACCTGGCTGTCATTCTACAGAGGATTCAGCTGAGAACCAAAAAATGACTGTTACCTGCGTGACAACATACATATTTGATAGTCGCATACTTTGTGGAAACAGGAGAGATTAATAGTCACTATATGAAATTGAATTAAGGTAAGCATGTGATGGATGTGCGGTGGTGGATGCCTTCAGCAATAATGCAGATGTGGCAATAAAAATGACGAAGCTCTATATTATATTATGAAGTGTATTTTATTAAAAGCATGTAGAATTTTAAATGTGGCAAGGATAAAACACACATGACTGACATGTTTTTTTTTTTTTTATTTCTATTATTTTTAATCATCATCAGCAGCATTGTGTAACCAATCTCACTAGATCTACTGGCTCGGTTCAATTACTTGTGGAGTAAAATAGATGTCAGTGACGAACTGGCTGCATCCCTATACTTGGTGGGTTGTTGGACTGTGATGTTGTTGCTGAAAAGGCAGAGAGAACAACATCTACAGCGCTGCCAAATGTAAACTGAAGCTTATTCATAGGTCTGCGCTTGTATGTAGGAGGTATAAGTTGGGATGGCACCAAGTAGTGCATTGAAAGGATGAGCGTATGGAGGTATACTGCAGCTGTATTGTGTGGGGAACAGACTTGTTTGATATGTATGATATATATATCAATGGGTTTCAAAGGAGGCTTCCTGTATGTATCCCTGTTATGATCATGTTTTTAGTCTCTAGAGTGAATGGAAACATTTCCAAATATAACTTTCATGAAACATAGTGAACCAAAACCAGGCACAGACTTAAGGGACTCATATTATACCCTATTTCTCCAAGTGAACCTAGTTCCCTGGTGTCCTAATGAACATGTCTGTGACATGCTTTGGTCAAAATACCTTAAGGATGAAGCACCACAGCAGTTCAATCACCCTGCTGAAACAGCCCTGTTCAGAACGCTCTGTTTTGAGTGTCTGTCTCTTCAAATGCAAATGAGACACGGGAAACTACGTCACTGAGGCTCCGGCAGCTAACAGCAGTTAGCATTCGGAAAAAGCCATCATTTGGCGACTCTAGCCGGCACATTGCCGTCATATATAAAATGTATCCACTGGACACGTAAATCCTCTGAGGCTGGAAGTTTGTGTAGAACTCTGTGCTGCACTGTGCAGCCGAGAATAGTATAATACTTACGTTCTTTTGGAAACTATTTCCCTCGCCGGCACTCTCGTGTTTTAAGGGACAAAGCGGAGCGCCGCGAGACAACAATTCCAGGAATTAATCAGTCTGATGTCGGATACCCTGCGGAAGTCATGTATCATGTGTTTTATCTCCTGCACTTCTACATCTTTTTTCACACTCTGCCTACTCATAGGTCCCAAATCTAAGTATTAAAGTTGATTTTGCATAATATGGCCCCTTTAAGTCCAAAATGAATTACTTCTCTGTGTCATGTAAAAGCCTTTTCTGGAAAATTCAATGTTGCGCCAAATTTGTTAGATGATCTAGTGTCGAGTTACATTGTTTGACCCTGAGAGACAAATAATCCACCTGACCAAATGGCAGCAGGTATTTTTTATACCAAAGCCGTATACACAGCGATGACAGAAGTTTAAAAAAAATATATATTTTTGTTTGAAATAACGTGTTTGGCCTCACTGAACTGTGATGCGACGATCTCGTACGTTTCCGAGGACAAAACATTAAAACACACATTTACTACGTCCTTTACGTTGTAAATTTCCAAATAGTCTCTGGAAAGATGAACAGACAGAAACTACTACTGAAATGTCAGAAATAAAAATAAAATCCTTGGTAGCACGTTATATTAAGGAACACAAATTCACCATTAACTAGGTGCTTACTAACATGCATGTACGTAGCATACTAGCCCTTTATTAGTAATCATTAAGCACGTATTATAACGCCTTATTTAGGAAACATTTTAAAGGGACACTGTGTAGTATTTATGGGTTTATATAACCCAAAATCCACTTTTTTATACATATTATGTGCTCCTGCATTGTCTAGTCGCTGTATAATAGTTTTTGTTTCATTTTCGTAGTGTTTCAAAAAGTCATGTAAAATAACATGGTCTCGGGCCGCGGTTGCATTGCCACTGTTAGCAGCGAGACGCCATGTTTCTACCGGAGCCTGTAAGGACAAAAGCGAGAGAACAAAACAAGCGTCTCTTTACTTGTAGCAGAAGTCCCGCCTCCACTCTCTCCGCTTCGTCTGCTACGGCCGCGGTAGCTCCGCCCTCTCCCTCGCCTCACGAACCTCATCTGCTGACACGGAGAAAGACAACGTGGACGATATTTGACCAGCTGCGGATACCGTAGCGCTCAGGGAAGGGAGGGGGTGAGCAGAGCAGCAGGTCTTTGTTGTAAATTTCAGCCTCTCCTCTAGATGGCACTATAAACTACTTATTTTCCCTTTAATTCATGTCGTGAAAGAGGTAGAATTAATTATTTCTAATAATTAATAATTATTATTAACCAATAGTATGCTTGTATGCTACTTATATATGAATAATAATAATATATGGCAAGAGGTATGCTAGCTAATATGCTACTTATATATGTTAGTAAGCACCTTGTTAATTGTGAATATGTGTTCCTTAATATATAAAGTGTTACCAAATCCTTCAATGAGTAGGAGTTTTACTTCCATGAACCATGATCACAGTCACAGGCAGAGATGTTCCAGCCTTTTCCCCGCGCTCACCGCCTCCGTCACTGGTGTTAATTCGCTCTGGAATTATTTGGCACTCACATTATCCCACCGTAGCCCAAACATATTGGGGGCTTTTTTCCAAATACACTGTCCCTTACAATCCCTCACATGCAATGGATCACTATAAGGCGGTGTATTAGCTTTGGGTACTGAGCTCCTGGGTTTGTGTATATGCGGTCGCCTCTTGCAGTGGAGCCCATTCCCAATGTCGCCGAGGTCAAATGAGTCGCTGAGAGAGTGCAGCCTCATTCTCTTCCTCAGCTCAACCTCCTCTGTTGGTGTAAGCTCTACTCGGACTGGTGTGGACATTACAGAGGACAGGCTGCATATTGCTGAACTGAGATCCCTGGCTGGCCTTCTTCTGTGCCCTTGGGGATTTCCTGGTGTTTGTCACTGCTTGTAAAGCTTGAACCCTGCTCTTAAAACACCCCCCCCCCCCTCCCCCCACACCCTCGCAGGTTCAGCTGCAGCACCACATCTGTCCTCAGTGATTGGATCACATGTGGATAGTCTTGACTGTTCACAGCTGGTATTAAAAATGCGTTCTGGATGCTTTTACCTTCACCACGTGAGATCGGATTTTGGCTTCACAGCCCTGTATTCAAATGCACAATGCTTGTGTGGCGTCTGACTGTACGTACAGGAGGCGTCTGCATGAGTGACAGGAAGAGAGAAGAAAAAGCTCTTCTAATCCAGACTCAAATCCAGAATCCATTGCTGCTTCTTCTCCTTTTCATTTAAAATAATGCACACATACATTCTAATGTGTTGTAACATGAATTAAGGCATCTTTTGATGATCAGTGTTGATATTGTGCTGGCTACAAATAGATTATTTTATGGGTATAAATTAGAGCAACGATTATTTTTGTAATTGATTAATCTGTTATTTCCTCGATTAATCGTTTGGTCCATAAAATGTAAGAAAATGTTAAAAAAACGTTGATCAGTGTTTGTCAAACCTGGAAATGACGATGTTCCTGGATGTCTTGTTTTGTCCACCTAATGATTTCTTGGTTATGTGGAGCAAAGATATTAAGGAAATAGTCACATTTAAGAAGCTGAAACAATCAGAAATCTTATGAAAAATTATTCAAATCGATTATCAAAATAGTTGACGATTAATTTAGTAATCGATGAATAATCGATGAATCGTTTCAGCTCTCGTATCAATAAACAAACGATGTCAGCTTAGGACAAGGTGTTTTATGTGTCCTGAGGACAGACTGCATTCATGCAGCTTAGGAATGGGGACACATGTCCTCAAACCACCCCATAATGTTGTTTCCAGATCAGATCTGAGGACGACAACAGACCTTTACTAAGAGCAATCTACCTGTAATCGGATCAGTCGGGACAGAGGTTGATAACAGGTCTGAACAGGGTCATCTTCATATATAATGATAATAATAATAATAATACTAAAAAAGCATTTCCCCTTACAAAAGTTTGATTTCAAATATCCTGCTCTTTGTCTGGGCGTCCATGAGGCTGTGGTGAGCTGGTTGACCTAGAACCCTCTCTTCTGGTTGAATAGTGTTCGTCGTGCTGATATGAACCCATCAGACTGTCCACGTGGTATAAGGCAGTGAGACCGAGCCAAAAGCAGCTGTCCACCTTTTTTCTTTGTTCACAAAGAGCGGCTCTGAAGAGGCAGGATATATCTTTCTCTCACAGCTACCCCTCCAACTGGCCTCTGACCTGGCATGTGTGTGTGTGGTGGGGGGGGTGGTGAGATCTCATATATAGTAGAAAGGCTGATCTGGCATCTGTGGCCTCTTCATATCGGCCCCAGCTGTGCGTCATCAGAGGTAACTCTCCTTCATCCCACTCGCTCTGACGACTGATGTCAACAGTGGGAAAATATTTATTTTCTGATGCTGAAAAGCTTCTCACCGTCAGCTGTCGGCAAGGCTACAGAAGTGGCTTTTGCACACCGATTTGTCAAAGACCCCCGAGTCCATTACAGACACAGATACACAGTATTAAAATGAAACATACCACATGTACACACACACACACATACAGCAGCAGTAAAGAGAAAAATAGCTGAAGATCCTGTTTTAAAAGTGTTGTAAAGCTACTCTAGAAAAGTAAAAGTTTCCTCAGCCATCACTCAGGCCTGCAGGGATGAGTGACTGATGCTCAAAATAAGGACTTAATCATTTCTGAGTTGCGCTTTAATGCTCTTCTGTGTGTCACTTTCACGCGTCCTTGAAGTGTTCAACTTTATTGCAGGAGGAACAAGTGTAACGTGTGTCTCTGATGTCATTTTTCGCTCGTGTAAAGCACTTTGGGAGCTTATCGGTTCGTCTCACGCGCGCGGGTCTCGAGACGGAGCTTTTTTGAATCTGCCGTTCATCCCTTTCACTGTCTTAGGGAATATGTTTCATGTCGCTGTCTGAGCATGTGCGTCATCCGGGGGGCGCAAACCGAGCGTGATTGTTGTCACACCTCACTTCCCATCTTCAGCTGGCAACTTATTCTTATAGGAATAAAAAATGGCGGTAATTGCAGAGCTCCAGCCTCTACAGCCATCGTTATGAATAAACAACACTGATAAACATTCATATCGGAGGGAGAATATCTGACTTAATGGCCGCAAACATCATCAAGATTAAAGATTCCATATACGCAATTCCGTTCCAACGGTGACGAACGACACGCCGCGAAAAAGAGGAACTGATGTGCGTGTTGTCTTCTAGGGGAAAGATTTGTGACGGATACATGTTTAAAGTGCTGAAGAAGTTTAGAAATAAAAATTAATTGCCACTCAAGAGTTGATGAGCTAATTTCCATCACAATTGCCAGGGAATAGTGCTGGCACATACGTTTTTTTGTCGGAGAGGCGCTCCGTCCACACGGAGACTGCGTTTTTAGGCGACATGAAATGGTATTTTTTGAATACTCTGAAAACATACACTGCTTGAGGAAAACGATGACTTCATATTCTTGTCACTAGAACATCACTAGAACACGTCCTGTCTTAGAGATTTTGCATTTCCTTCTTGTAAAGTATTAAAGCGGACCTAGACCGGAAGTTCCAATTAACGCTGTTTTTTTAAGTGTGTATCTGCGTCATTACTTTGTTTAAGAAGCCCTGAACGTTCAAAACAAACAGTTCAGCCACTGCTGAGAACGCTGTGTTTTATTATAATCTCGGGCTCAGCGAGATCTCTGAAAAAAACCCGGTCCGGTTACGTAAACGGCATTTCTCCTGAACAGCAGATCCTCCTGCTCCGGGCACTAGTCCGGGCACATCCGGTTGCGTACATTGAACCGCAGAAGAAGAATAACGTCCGTTGTGGAGGTGTTTCACGAGCAGTGTCGTGAAACACCTGTTTTGTGTCAGAAGACACAAAACAGTGATTTCTATCGGCTCGTTTATGGCAACTAGGAGGCTTTTGACCATAAAAACAAGTTAATGTATATAAGTAGACCTCCATAACTAACATATGTGTGCAACAGGACCACTCTATGTGAGCTTTAAGGTTTATGATAGGATTTTGGTAGGATTTTCACTATTCGCTTGTTTTATAAAGCGTTATTATGTCTGTGTAAAACGTCGTCTTCTCTGTTTTTGAGTCCTGGCATTTGGACACTACAGCCTTTTGAGTGAAACGATGCCATCTTTACTCTTTGTGGTGTTTCCGTCTGGACGTGGCCTAAGTTGTGGTTAGCACTCTTGCCTTTGAAGCAAGAAGTTCCCGGGTTCATGATGGTCGATTGTCTCTCTGTGGCCCTGTGATGGACTCGCGACCTGTGGCACCAGCGCCGCTCTCAATCCTTATGTGGAGGATACAGCAGTAGAAGATGAATGAATGTTTGCTGCTTTTTTGTCATTCGACAGCCTGTTGTTGCTGAAAACTGATGATTTTAAACGGCTCTCTTCAACCGCCTGTGACTAACATCTAAATATGATATACAGTATGTGATTTACCTCTCAAAGTATAAGGAGCGATAGCCAATAGTCAGTGTCAAAACTACTTACTGTATTCCTAAATTGCATGTGCCGATTATGTCAAAAACGAATTTGTCTTCCAATGAACATGTGACAGAGCTGATTTTGTCATGTGAAACCACGTGAGACTTTTCACATCTTTTTCCAACACTTAAAACATAGTTATGGACATGATATGACGTGATTTTTTTTTTTTACAAACTGATCCCATCTTCTTCTGAACATCTGCTTCACCCCACCTGCACTTGCCACATCTCAAGAACCAGGTTTTTTTCAGTGTTGGGCATTTTGTTTAGTTTGATCTTGCCACTGATCTTTCTGCCTTCCAGCTTATCTCCAGAAAATCCTCCTCTGTCCCTCTTACTTAGAACTATATCAGTGCACTTAGCCTGAGGCCAATCTGTAGTAACAGAATTCACAAATGTGATGGGATTATTTGATTATAAGGATATAGATAGACTATTTTAGCAGTTTGCCCCTGTGGTTATCTGTGTAGGAGTGTTAATATAGCCATAGTGGTGGACACATCAGTTGAGGTTTTTAGTTGGGATTTACTTTGTCTCAAATGGTGTCAGATGTTTTGCTAAAAAAACTGAATTATGAAGCTATTATATTCTTTTCTCCTGTAATATGTATATACCTTACCTGCACTGAAGAAAATAGCGGAAAACATTACTGAAATGCATAATGGTGAAGGAATTTCAGAGTTCTACTGCTCTAATGTTTGTCACAATATGTGGAATGTATTGGTTTTCAGTGCAATGAGCAGTTGTAGCTTAATATTGCAGTAGCAAACACTAGTGATTTACTGTACATGATGAAGACACCTCTCTACCATCAGGAATCGGCTTATTGCAAACCCATACTTCCTGGAATGTCCCTCTTCAAATGGTACCTTCTGAATAATAATTAAAAAATAATCTATATAATAATAATAATAATAATAATAATAATAATAATCTAGATTAATCACAATTAAAAAGACTTAGGCCTATGACGTGCAAACCAGGTCCTCTTAAAATAAAGCCTCAAAGTCTCCAGGCAGCTGCCAGCATATTATGCACACTATCTGTGTCTCGATTGGTTAGAGTGGTTTGTTTACATTCCACTTCCGTTTGCGAGGAATTCTTCTGTCAATAAATTGTGCCAGTTACACCCAGGTAGATATCGATATCATAACACTTTTGTTTCAGCTTCTTAAAATGAAACCTTCCGCCCAAACAATCCCTCACCTCGCTCCATCTTCAGCTACTGTCTCAGTCTTTCCTCTCCGACTGGCGGGTAATTCCCAGCTTTCATGTCGGAGGTCAGCTCACACCACAAGGAAGCAAACGTGTGTAAAATTATTTAATCGCGTTAGCCTCGTCTGTGTTAATTGCAACGATTAACGGGTTAGCTTTGACAGCCCTAGTTTTTATACATCTTGCATGGTGGGATTAACCTTTTCAGCAACTAAAATAGTGTTAGACAATGGGTCCGTGTGTCTGCAGGGAAAGCACTAATAATAATAATTAAAAACGGCAGAGGAATGAGGTGACGCAGGGAAAGGTTATCAGTTAGGTCTTGTGTCTTTGTCGTCCACTGATAAGGCAAAAAGGTAAAGGTTTGTTTGTTTGTTTGTGCGTCTGTGTTCGGGAATTAGCGTAATTGTCAGATTTCAGACAGATTATGTCTCCACAAAAAAAAAAAAAAGTAATAAGAGGGTTAGAACAAAACAAAAAGTACTTCTGAAACTCTATGATGGCTGCAAGGAAACTTTAATTATTCTAAAAGTCTCACCTTCTCTTCTCGTCTGTCTGAGACAAAAATGTTAATTATGTTTAGAAGTCATCCAATATTTTCACAGAATATTTGTACTTGCAGAACTTTTGAGAAAAGGGCACTGTGGAAATTGTCTTTCTTTCTTTCTTTCTTTCTTTCTTTCTTTCTTTCTTTCTTTCTTTCTTTCTTTCTTTCTTTCTTTCATGTACATTCATGGACAAAAATATAAAACGATCCAGGTTTAGAATGCACAAATGTGAAAAAAAACAATGCATGAGTTACAAACTGAATTGAAAGAAGGAAAATGTAATGCCCCAAAGGGGAATTATTGATTTTCAAAATTGGTTAACCATGAAGTCAGACGACCCCATCCATTCGTCCTCAACATGATGGAAACAGAGCTTTTTGTGTAATATTTCATCCAAGCATTTTTTTTATTTTCATGACAGGTCAACAATATGTCTGTGCGAGTTTACTGCACTTAGATTATTGCTTTTGTTGGTAGCCGGTGTATAAGGTACATTTGTAGGGAAAAGCAGCGACGCACACGCACACAAACCCTTCTTTAGAGGGGACATATTATGCAAAATCAACTTTTTAATCATTTTAATTCTTATATCTGGGACTCTGGAGGCCCCATCAGTCGGCAAAGAGTGAAAAAAGACGACTCGCTCATGTGGTTGTGGTCCTCTTCAGTCTAAGTACAGGAGATAAAACCCGCAATGTTGACTTCCGCACTCACTGGGACGTCAAAATGCGCTAAATTCCTGGAAATGTTGTATCGAGGAGCTCCACACTTTGTCCGTAAAACACACGAGAGTGCTGGCGAGGTCAATGGTATCCGAACACCGAAAAATCCGCAAAGTCCGCGAAAAGAGTCCTACACAAACTTCCAGCCTCAGAGGATTTATGTGTCCAGTGGATACATTTATATATGACGGCAATGTGCCTGCCAATGATCGCTTTTCCAAATGCTAACAGGTGTTAGCTCCCAGTAGCCTCTATGGCTGATGTCTTTTTTTTTTAAAGCGGAACTAGACCGGAAGTTCCAATTATCGCTGTTTCTTTGGTGTGTATCTGCGTCATTACCTTGTTTATTAAGCCCTGACGGTTCGAAACAAACAGTTCAGCCATTGCTGAGAACGTTGTGTTTTATTGTAATCTCGGGGCTTGACGAGATCACTGAAAATCCCGTAAAAGTTACGTAAGCAGCGGTTCTCCTGAACAACCGATCGTCCTGCTCCGGGCGGTAGTCCGGGCACATCCGGTTGCGTACATTGAACCACAGAAGAAGAATAACGTCCGTTGTGGAGGTGTTTCACGAGCAACAGTGTCTTCTGACTCTGGGTCTGACTCCGGTTTAAAGTCATAAAAGGGACTGCGGTGGGGAGTCGTGACGAAGCTATTTTTAAACACTGTTAAAACAATGTTTTGATAATGAGGAGCAGTGCATCCGCCGTTCCAGAGGGGGGCGCTGCGCTTCTGAGAACGGATGTGCTGGATAGTACTGGCCAATCACAAGACTCTGTCTTCTGGGGGTGAAAGTTCACTCTGAAATCTCGCAGCAAAGAAACACTGTCAGAAAAGAGGATTTCTATCGGCTAGTTCACAGCAACTAGGAGGTTTTTGACCATAAAAACAAGTTAATATATGTAAGTAGACCTCCATAACTAACTATATGTGCAACAGGACCACTCTATGTGACCCTTAAGAGATACTACTAAACAGAGCGTTCTGAACAGGGCTGTTTCAACAGGGTGATTGAACTGCTGTGGTGCTTCATCCTTAAGGTATTTTGACCCAAAGCATGTCACAGACATGTTCATTAGGACACCAGGGTATAATATGAGTCCTTTAAATATTCAGCTGCTACTGTAGTTGAGATCATTCTGCAGTAATGCAATAAGAAGTGAAACAAATGTAAATAAATAAATAAACAAAAATGTTCAACTAACACAGAACTCCCAAAAGAGTTTGGATCCTGACTTCAATTCAAAGCAATGAGAAATATCTAATAGACTCATTTTAAAGTCTCATCACAATGTAAGCACCACACACACACACACACACACACACACACACACACACACACACACACACACACACACACACACACACACACACACACACACACACACACACACACACACACACACACACACATAAACTTAGACTACACCCCGGGTGACTGCAGAGTAAAAAAAAATAAAACACGTTTTTCTGAGAAAAATAGGCCAACACTAGATAACCAGGCAATGGAACTAATCCAGGACTATAGCAGAGGAAGGAAGAAGAGATGTAAAGAGTGAAAGAGAGAGAGGTGGTGGGGGGGTGGGGGGGGGTAGATGAAGGTAGGACTGCTGTGGGGGAAAAAGAGACACAAAGAGAGATAGGACCAGAAAGGCACTCACCACACACGCACACATACAGAGGGAAGATGCTAAAGCTAGTAGAACTAAGTCTTTCTGTGGTTGGTAGCTCTGTCTGTCTGTGTCTTATTGTATTCTTGATAATTCACTAAGATGCTTCGACTTGTCACAGGCACATCACAAAGTTTGCTGCAGTTGTAAAGTGCGATAAGAGTTGAACGGAACGACGCGGGGTGGGGTCGGGGGGGTTAGATGGGACTCAGATGATGCATCTTCCTTAAAAGCACTTTGTGATAATGCTTTTCCACCTTGAGCTTTATCCATTTCTTGATGTTGTGAAGAGGATGCTGTGGGGATTTTTTTTTTTTTTTACTGAAGCATCCCCTTGAATGGCCATCAGGGGGCAACTCGCAGAAATGACCCTACTTCTCCCTTGATTACAACATCGATAAACCTTTTCCTGAGGTGTTTATTGTCTCTGTCACTACAACGTAATGTCCATTTAGAGTCAAGTCGACGATATAAATGACGGCAGGTCTGTGAGATATGCAGCACACCGTATAATTGACAGTAAGGAAGTGTCTGTCAGGGTTGTGGTTTTTGAAGGACAGGATGCATTTAATCCATTGTCTCTGCTGTGAAAGTTGAACAGGTTCATTAATTCAGTGAGGCTGCAGTAACTTTACTGTCATTTGGAGCTTCCTGGTTTTGGTTGCTTAGTAACTAACAAAGGATGCGACAAGTGCAAAAAAAAACCTCCAAGTGCCTCGGTTAAAAACACCTCTGGGCAGGGCAGTGCAGGTGGGGGTGAAGCAGATGTTCAGAACGAGATGAGATCTGCACTGGAGGAAACGTTGTTTTTATTTTATTTCCACATCTTCTGAACAAGTCAAAGATGTGGAAACTCTGTGACTTGTTCGTTTGAAGACAAAATAGTTGCCATTTAGGAATACAAGTATTTTCATTTGCTACCTGTGAACAACCCCTGTCATGTCGGTTGGCAGCTGCAATCAGCACGCAGTCACAACAGTGACGATTTGACTCATTTTTGCAGTAAGAATAAAAAAATAATGAAAATATCCACAGCAGCTTCATAAACCAGAGCATAATCCACTTTGTCTTGACGCCTGAATGTGGCTATAAATGTAGCTCCTATTGTTTTTTTTCTTTCCCCCAGCAGCTGTAAGCTGTTCATGCCTGTCACAATTGTACAGCACTTTATGTAATGGATATTAGCGCTGAATCACTCCATTGTTTTCTGATCAATTCCTTAATTATGCGCTCGGTAAACAAATTAGCGCAGCAATAATTAAACGTGCTCTTCACAGTTCATTCAGGTACGACGTGACATTTTAAAATTGGGGATGTGAATGTGATCAATTTCAATTGGTACAAAGAGAAGCCAGCGCATTTTCAAGCTTTTATTCTCAGCAATCATTTTATTATCGTCAAATGATGATGATGGTGATGATGATGATGATGGTTCGAAGCAGAGAAAAAGAACGTGTTGACGGGGATGAAAGTGACCAGGAGGAGCTGTGGTCACTGGAGCAGCTCCGTGGACTGATGCTGAGTTCAGCTGCTGGGCTCCACTGTCAGGCTGATGAGAACATTTAGATCCACAGGCCTCCTGCCTTAACAAACACCTGTTACTGCTGAGACTCACGGCAGGGGGCCGAGTGGCTACAGAAGGAGAGATGAGGCAACAGACGAATAGAAAGTTACGGGGGAGTTTTAAGAGAAGTTTAAAAGAGAGAGGGGCGCAAAGAAAGAGAAGGAGAGGGTGAATCACACACACACACACACGGTCTGTAATATTGAAGTTTAAATTCATCAGCTGTAAAAGTTTAATTTACTGTAAATCTGGATTCATTTTCATCACAGACACAACAACAACAACAACAACAACAAGAACAAATGACCTTCTCTCTCGTCTCCAAACTTTCAAAAGCTTTTTTTGCTGCAAGAAGACAGTGAAGAAAATTAAATAAGATACAATGGTGGAAAGTTCTTGCTGTCGCTGTTAATTTCCTGAACACTGCTGCACGACAGTCTGAGTCTGTCACATAACAACAGAACAATGGTGAACATTAAAAAAAGCACTGTGTGTTGCACCTCACCATTAAGATATTCTTAAATGTGCTGTAGTTGTTTCCTGCATTTATTCCCCACCCGTTTGTTTTAAAAGAACTTATCCACGTGACTCACACTGTTGCCTTACAGCGAGAACGTTTCTGGTTTGCCTCCCAGTTCTGAGCCTTTCTGTGTGGTGTTTGCATGTCCTTCCTGTGTGTGCGTGGGTTATCTCCTGGTTCTCCGCTCTCCTCCTACGGTCCAAAAACATGCAGAGGTTATATCGTATGAACACTCTAATGAATGTGAGAGTGAATGGTTGTTTGTCTTCATATTTTTTTGCCTTGCGATGGACTTTTGACCTGTCCACGGTGTAACCTGCATTTTGACCTATGTCAGCTGGGATTGGCACCACCAACCCCCGTGTGAACGCCATGTGCAGGATAAATCCGTATAAACATGGAAAATTGAGCCCTCTTCACATTGCGCTTTTCGCAACAGAGGCGAAATTTCCCGCTGTCGGGACGCCGCTATCGCAACGTCTTTAAACACACCGCCCGGAAATCTGACAGGACACCCGCGGCACTTACAACTTTCCTCTTAACTTGCTCGACTGTACGATCGTAGCCGGCCTCCCGCATCCGCTGTTGCATTTTTACGTAGGCCATGTTGTTCCCGGATGACTCCAGCTTCTTCTGGATCTCGTCCTCCGACCAGATACCGATCAGGCACTTGGTTTCGGAGGTGCTCCACGTACAGCGTCCAGCGCCCTCCTTCACCCCCACGGGGTCCCGCGGTATATGCTAATTAGCGCATGCTATATGCTAATTGCCTAAACCCTGACCTCCCGCTGTCGCGAGCCCAACGCGTTCTCTTTATACGCACTTTGAAGTTGTCGGGGACTCCCGCTGAGTTGTCGGGCGACCACTTCGCAGTTGTCGGGAGAAAATTTGAAGACATCGGGAATTCTCTTTACATGGGGTTCCCGCTGTCGCGAAAAGTGTAATGTAAAGTGGGCCTTACTTGCACTGAGCATTATTAATCAATAGTTGATGTTTGAATGCTCCTCTATGTAAACTCAGAGATTTTCACTGAGAGATGATTTTGAATTTTAAAACATAAAACTAGCATTTTTGCATTTAAATAGAAAGTATAATGTGTACTCGTGGAACACTTCTTAATATGTATGTATATTCAAAAATAGCTTTTCTTAAGGGAGTAAAGACTTGTCATATTGAGAGTATCACCTTAGATGCAACAGTCAGATCTAAAGTAACAGCCATTTACTCTCCTTCCCCTTAAGCATTGCAGTTGATTTATATTTTACAGTTTGAATCTTCATACATCATAGGATGTAATGTGTGCAGGCATTAAGACACAAGGCTCTAATAAGTCTTGCTTTCATGTGAGCTGGTGTACGCCCCGATTATCTCCTATTGAAAACACAGATAAAACAGTATAAATAAATGGATTGTTTCAGACACATCAAGGTAGAAAGGCCTGGCTCGTAAAAAAAAACAACAGTTTGAAATGCCTCCAAATGCATCTTTTTTTCAGATAGATCAAAGTACAGAAAGCAAAGTGCTTTGATATCAGAGTAAAAAATACATATATTTATGTGTTTCCCACATTTCTAGTTTGTAGCTTCATCAGAAATAATGTTTTAGCTGAACCAAAGTTCAAATAAACATTTTTTTTGTACTCCACAAATCAAAAAAATAATAATATACAGCTGAAGCTTGTTATGTGTTAATGCTTTTCCAAGTTTATTTAAAAAAAATAATAATAATAATAATTTCAACTTGTATGGCTGTGTTTTATTATTAATAAATAAAAGTATTTGTTTTTTTAAATTAACCAAATAATACAAAATAAAAACCACACACACGTTAGGGACCACAACCCATACTCATGGGAATCATTAGGTAAAAAAATGTTTTGTTTTTTTTCAAAATACAGCATCGCTGAAGGAGAGGGAATATGAGGGAATGGAACAGTGTTTTCTTACATTACATCATTGTTTTATTGTGGTGCATTTGCTACAGCAACAGCACATAATAGCAAAAGTTTCATAGCGTTCCTAAAACTGCTGCACTAAAACTCTCCATCCTTTTTCTCCCTGTGGCTTTTGCCAAGAGGAAAAAAAAAAAAAGTGCTACTTCATTTACAGTTTTACTCGCGCACTATGTCAACCACCTGTCGATTCCCCTCTTCATCTCTTATTTTAGTCACTCTTTCATTGGCTCCGTTTTACTCTCCATTCGTCCCTTTTTCTTTCCTGCCAGATGGAAGTGTTTGTGAAGAAGTGAAGGCAGCTGTGGTTCAGGTGCCAGAGTGTCCTTGGGCCAAACAATCAACCCTAAATTGCCTGTACTGTGTGAGATTGATGTATGGTGGTAGAAAAAAATAAACCCTCTCTATGTAAATGTCCTAAGACGAAAGAAAAAGAGCTAATTAATGCTTTATGTACAGACATTCACGAACTATTTGATTGTGTGGTTTAATTTTTCAGTTTTAGATATTGTCATATTTACAAATGTGTGGTGAAAAAGCATGGTGGGAGTCTTTAAATGTCAAATTTGCTTATGTGGGCAGCCTGGATTGTGGATAATTGGAACAATGTTGTCTGTGGTTGCTGCTGTCGTGTGTGTGTGTGTGTGTGTGTGTGTGTGTTGGGAGATTATCTCAGAACAACATGTCATAGCTGCAGTGCGTAACTTTTGGTGAGATTTGCTGTTATTATTCCGCCTCTGTTTGGTCTCGATGAACAGAAAACAATGTCACATTATTTGGATTCGGTGTCCTTCAATTTGTAAACGGCTCCATTGAGCAGCACGACGTGGACCTTGAGGCGGCGCAGAGGTGGGCGGAGCGAGAAGCTTTTATCCCGTCTAACTGCTGAACGAGAAGATATGTGAGCAGCCGATTCACTTCTGAAAAAAAAGTGTGTTTTCAGTCACACTCCAATCTGTTTGCAGTCATCTTGCTTTACTTTGCTGGCGTCTGTGTCTTTTATGAAATAAAACAAATTGCCATCGGGAATGTAGCTGGATGAAAAAATATTTAAAATCTACTGATGACCATTTAACATACCTTAAAAGGGCCAGAGAATGTCCTGTGTGAGTAAGAGCTCAGAATAACTCAATATTTCAATATCTGGCAGTTATTTACAATTCACTGCATGTTAAATTATGTAATAAATCTAAAGCATAAAATGGCCATAAAATCCTCCTAATATGTCACAGAGACTCAGGAATAATGTTCATATAACAAACTGAACTCACCAACAACAACAGTACAGACAAAATATTAGCATTAAAAAAAATCTTTTGCAGACTGCAAATCATGTTTATGTTTTCTTCATGTTTTGGCGTCATGTGGCGCCACCTACCACCATCTACCAATAATTGCAGTCAGCAGAGTCTCTGCTGCCGAGCAACCACGGGTTGCCAGTTACGTCTGAGCTACAATGGAGGAGAAAAAACGAAACCTAAAAGACCTCGGTATTTTGAATTTGAGTGTAGTAACCGATTTTGGCCACATTCTTACATATGGCGCCTTGAAATTTGAACAGTATAACACATATTTAAAATAACATTTGTTTGAGTTTTTATCTCAATGTCCAAAAACAGGCCCCAAAAAAATGAAAACTATATACATGCGTTTTTTTCCAACTCTCTCCTTCCTGGTAACAAACAGACGTTGATTCTCTGGCTTCCTGCAACAGCGCAAGTAAAATTACTGTCATCACGACAAGTTTGACTCGCAACTTCACAGCTTTCGAAAAGACTTGGAATTTTTTCCGATGGCACAAACGGTCGCGTGATTACGGTCATGCAAAATGAGAGGTTAACCTTTGTTTTGAAGTCATTATCGCTCCCATCATATGTGTCCAAAGTTGAACTAAGTACATCAAATCCAAATCCAAATTCATAGACCTCTCGTGCACTAGAAGAGAGTATTTATTTTTGTCTGAACCTGACCTGTTCTAGCTTGACCTGAGCATAATGCAGTTCATTTGAGCTGTGACACATAATTGTCGCCGTGGTTACATGGCATGGCTTTCAATATGTATTTAGATAAGTCAATGAATAGGACTATACCATAAATGGTGCTACGCACACACTCTGTAGGCCACACACACTTTAAAAAAAAAACAGAATACACCAATGTAACAGTGTTTATTTAGCATATGTCTGTGAGAAATCTCAGGCTACGTTTACACTAGCTGGATATTTTTTATTAACGGATATTTTCTTCCCTCCGTTTTTCCAAAATAACTTTGTGCACACAAAAAAGTTTCTGTTATATATATTAACCCGCATAAATAAGCTGTTGAGAGTCATCGTAACTACGCCAAGCCTGTGGGTGGCAGTGTAGGAAGAAGGAGAAAGCCATACAAGCCAATCAAACGACTGACCTCTCACCCTCGATGTATCGACGTAACTATACAAGTGACAGAGTGACAGCAGCGATGATCGCGACATCCTAACATTTCTCACGCCACTCCTCCGGGACCTCATTAATAACCTCATTCTCAAAGTTGTCCCACCAGACAGCAGTCCGCCCAGGTCGGAACCCAAAACCGGCGATGCCGACGGTGAGGCGGTCTGGCTCACCTCTGAGCCCTAACGCGTCTCTGCTCCTCTACGTAATAAAGGAGCTGTATTTGCAAATGCAAACATGTAAAAAATTATCATAGGTAAAAAGGTCGCACATTTGGAGCGTAGATTGCCGAAAACTCTGTTTTTCTCCGTTTCGTTTTCAGAGACGCAGGGGAAAAGTCTCTGCTTAAAGTGTATTTACCTGTCAGAGGATTTTATCTCGTCACCTTTAGCTAACTAATCTCACCAGTGAACATTCAAACTTCTCCCAGAGTCCTACACTGTACCTGCAAAAGCTCAAAATAAAATGCGAATGTCACTTTAGATTACAAAAAAGTCCAGTTTCCCCCCCAAAAAAACAACCGAACTAAGTCTCCCGTCATCCAGTGAGTCAGTCGACTTTGCATAATTTGATCCCTGTGGCCGATTGCAGCGCATAAAAATGATGAGCTCATCTTTAGTCTCCTTTTTTTAAAACCACACAGGACCACGAGGTTACTATGGCAACCGGAGACGAGCGGTGACGGAAGACTGACAGCTGACAGATTAGTGTCAGAAATATTTGCTGCACGAAGAAAACCTTTTTTTTTCTTTCTGTAAAATATGGGTGGTTAACTTTAGAGTCCTTACAGCAAACGGGGAGAAGTGAACTTGTAGTTAATCAATAAAAGGTGTTGTTGTTGTTCTCTTGTATGGATTTATAAACCAATAGAGGTCACCAGTGATACTTTGGCAGCTGTTAATATGACTTAAGCCCAATTTATACTCCTGCGTAAAGTGCTCTGCGTAGGCTACGCAGAGTCCTCTGCGTCGACGCAGAACCTGACGAAGAGCCTCGGCGTCGTCTCCGGCTGCACGGAATATTTTTTAAGTGCTCGTCACTCCGTCAAGGGACAACGGAGACGGCAAGAGCTGCGATTGGTCCTCAGGACAGGCCGAGCGAAGCTGCTCTGTGCTGGCTCACAGTGAGCAGCGAGCGTCCACAGAGGGCGGAGCTGAACACCGCCGACTTCGTCGCTGCCGAACTATAAATACGTCATATCTTAACACACACAGCACATGTTTAGACTCTAAATGGCCAATTTCTCGCCTCAAATTAATCTTTAAACTGCGTTCCGGGACACAGAAAAGTGACAAACGGCCACTGTTTCAACAACAACAGTCTTTCTCCCTCGGACGCCATTGCTCAATGTAGCCAAAAGCACAACAACCTTGCGCAGCGACCCCTACTGATCGGGCGGGAAATTGCAGCGCCTATCCGTCACCACGACGCAGAAGTATAAAGGCTCGAGTGGTCTACGTGGTGACGCAGACGGATAACGCATTACGCAGTCGGATAAGTATAATGTGGCCTTCACCCTGGCCAACTGTGTGTGGGAATGACTTTTTTCCTCTTTTCATGAATTTCCTCCTTTTTGTAATTCAGAGGCTACAGAATTATCTCGGCCACGTCTCGCTCTTTCCATTTGAACTCTCGACGAGCAAACAATGTATATCATGAAAGTGACTTTGGAGTTTTTACGGCGCCAACGTTTGCATTTCAATCCGATTTAAATTTCAAAGGAAATTTGTGGCAGTCTCCTTGGAAATGACGGAGGAGGAGATTGAAAATAAGAGGAAGACTGAGGGATTCGGAATGAGAGAGACCACAGAAAAGAGCTTAAGAGGAGGAGTGAGAGAGAGGAACACTGTGGTGTGATAAAACACTCAAAAACACCAAATTGAGGTTTTTGAAATTAAAATATGTCTCATACACACACACACACACATTTGCCCACTGCCATGCACTGGGGGAACAGGTGAGGGGATTCTCAATATTATCATCTCTATATTCATTAACTGGAAATCTGGATCCCACTAACATATTTTTAAGAGTTATTTTTTTCTGTGTGTTTGTGTGAGAGACGGAGAAAGATAGAGATAGATGATGATAGAGAGAAGAGAAGGTTGAAGTAAGATTGTCAGAAAAAAAGTAACAACTGACCAGTGTTGTAATATAATAAAGTACAAATACTTAAGTACAGAATTATCATATCTGGACTTTACGCTGTCATTTATATTTCTAGCAACTTTTACGTTTTATTCCTCTACATCATCTAACTGTCTTTGTTACTCGTTACTACCGAATACAATCAGAAGAAGAAGAAGAAGAGTTGGTAATGGTCTGTATTTATATTGAGCTTTTCTAGTCTTGATGATCTGCTTCACACTACACTCTTCAACATGGGGTCAAGTGACACGTATAGACGAGCGGAGCCAGGAATTTAACCCACAACCTTCTAGTTTGAAGACAACTCGAGTTATCATTACCTTTTTTGATACTTTTACTTACTTGCATTTTATATCAGAAAATTACCTTCGATATTTAAGTACAGTAAATGTCATATACTACTACTATATACTATACTATATAAGGGGACATATTATGCAAAATTAAGTTTTTAATCATTTTAATTCTTATATTTGAGTGCAGGCGAGGGCAATAGTATCCGGAAGAGCAAACTAGGTTAACTTAGTAGAAATAGGGTGTAATATGTCTACTTTAAGTAAAATTATACACTTTTTACTTTAGTAATATTATAAAAAGTGTCTTCAACTTCTACCAAAGTAATTTTCTGGTAAGATACTTCATACAAGATTGCAACTGACTGCACTCAAAACTTTAGAGTTTTAATTAGACCCTACAATATTTCAGATACAGGCCTCTACCAAACGGTTGAGACGTCTGTTCATAATAAACCTTGTTTGCGTAATTCATGAAGTACAACATTCAGAACACAAGTCACATTAAGTGTTAGTGAGTTCAGCTTGATGCATTTTTCAATGAGATATAGTGACTTATAGTGCGGTCGACCACATGGTTGAGTCGTACCTTAAAGGGTTAAGGTTCCATTTGTTGACAAACAAATGTGTTGCAGACTGTAGATTTTTTTCTCTCCCAGCAGTGACATTTTTCCACATTGTCATAAAACCACTTGTGTGAAGTCCACTTTGTTTCATGAATAAATGAGGCGTTTTTTCTTCGATGCAAACTTCCTTAACGTTCCTTGACTGCAGTAAAAGTTAAGTAAAGGTTCAGTCACAGCGAGAGTGGATTTGCATTAGTGATCCTCTCGCAGCAGTATCTCTGCAGCCACCTTAGCGCACACGAGTGATCCGCCTACATTTTTAATGAGGCACATTTTTAACGATGGTTTGGCCTACGACATAAAATCTGACCTTACCTGTGTGATTTACGATAATGTTTATCTCAGGAATGCTAAAGTGAGGCGTGCAGTAATCTCAGGAGTTCAGGGGGGAGGAAGTTCCCGTCTGAAGCATGGACTGTATTTAATAATAAATGTGGTCTCATGGTTCCTGAAAGTGCATTTTTAGGTTATGGTCTCATTTGCCGGTTTCAGGACTTCCTCAGTCTAGTGTCACGTCCATTTTTTATAAAAAAGAATCATATTTTGAATGAAATATACAAACACATCTGGTTGTGTTTATGGTGTGATTGACAGCAGGTCAATCCGTGCACTCTCTAAAAGCCTTCATTATTGTAATTTTTTCATAAAGATGGACAGACCGCAAAAAAAAAAAAAACCACGGCTTCAAAATGACACCGCTGACGGATGACGTCAGCACATCCCTTTGTGTCTTAAAAGGGATGAAGCGGGAAGTCCTCAGCGAGCGAGAGGACAGGAAATGTCAATAACTGAGACAAGAGAAGAAGGAGCTCGACATGCGAAGACGAGGGCGGGAGAGACGAAGAGCGCGAGACGTAATCAAGTGGAATGAAGTCCAACAAAAAAGGTTGAGGCAAAGTGCAGATGATTTAATGAGATGTAGCCTACAGTGTGAAAATGAAAAAAAGACTATTTGATCCACATAATCTCTATAGCGGCTTTGATAATGTGAGTTAATCAACATGTGAAATCTGGACTTAATCTGATGACTTCTGTTGCTAAAAACTGATCATAGAAGAAAAAGAAAGGACAGGACCCGGAGACGCTGAAATGGACTTTTCTCTACTTCAATAGACACCGACTGAGTCATTATTTTACGTTTCTATGCCTGAATCACCAACGTTGAATTGTTCTCACACTTGAAGCAGAGCTAATTCTCCTTCCTTTTTTTCCAACAAAATGAAAAACACCGTTGGTTCACCACAGTCCTTCCTGTCCTCAGGCGTCGTCATTTTAGCAGTGATTTACTTTGGGTAATTGAAAAGGGGGGGATGCTTAAGTTTTGTACTGCTCAATAACATAAAAAGGCAATTTATTATTTTCTTATCCAGATACTGAGCCGGTCGGCTTTAAAAAAAAAAAAGAATCTCCTCAGAACTGCTCCTCCTTTGCTTCAGCACAATAACATTCAAGATGCCATCTGTGCCTCCACCTCCATCCTTCACATGAAAAGTTACATTCATTTGTCTTTAAGAGTTAATGATCCTCTTCTGAATGGATTTCTTTTTAAGAAATATTACACAAAAATGTTCTACTTGGAATAATAACCTCTGTCTCGCATAAATAATGCAACGTAATTAACATAACGGTCATCCGGTGGACGATAGTGGACTTTTCTTTACTCTCCCGTGAAAAGACAAAATGATACGATCCACGATAATGCAAATGACTTCAGGAGCGACAAATCCCCGTTAACGTCGGAGAACGCGGGGATCTAGCCTGTCCAACTTTTCTTGTCTTGGCTGGAAAGCAAAGCATATAGTGAAGGATTACAGCTGCAACAGAAGGGTGGCAATCAATCAAACGTGGATGAGTAAGTGTGTGAAGGAGGAGGAGGAGGAGGAGGAGGAGGAGGACGAGGATTCTTTCATGTCAGTCATGCTTTATACACCAGGGAATGTGCTTAACAAGAAGCTGCACATTTTTTTTTATTTCCCCCAGTAATTTAACCCTCTGTTTTATTGCCTCTGTCTTTATTTACATTTGCACTTACACTATTAAATTAAATTGTTGTGAGTGTGCTGTATACAGGCCAGGGAGGACAAACGGCTGGTTCTGTCCTAAATATCAGGTGCCGCACGCGTTCGCTGGAGCTCTGTCGTCTGCGATCGCTGCAAATGGCCCGTATCGATTTCCTCACTTCCAAACTAGTAAAAAAAAGGCAACAATTACATAATGCTGTAAACAGTGCTCTAATTGAGGATTAAAAGGCTCCGAGTGCTTCTGAGTTATCGCTGTAGTCTTATCTTGTTGCTCAAGCCTGTTTGTGACGGTGTTTCTGATCAGATGTAATTGTCTTTGGTTTTAAATTAGGATTTATTTTGATCTTATGGCTGTAGAATTGTCAAAAAAATGTTCAATGAGTGAGTGTGTCTGCCGATTTTTTCCAAAATATCATTCACTTTCGATATCTGGTTAGTTATTCAACCGTTCAGGAATTACGGTACTGAGGTGATGACATCACAAAGGTGCGAGGCGCCGGTGAATCTTGTCTGTGATTGGACAGTTGTTTCAGGAAGTCCTGAGGGCTACTGTAATGACAAGCATGTTGGTGCAAAGCTCTATTTCTTTCCTTTCCCGTATCTGTCTTCTACCGCTTTATCCTCCACATGAGGGTCATCTCAGCTGACATAGTGTGAAAGGGTGGTCACACCCTGGACACATCGCTAGTCTTTAGTTTTTTGAATTTTATTGATACCACAAACGGTTTAGGACTTACAGTAATGAGAAGTATGCATGCCAAATCCTGTTGGTGACGACAGGATGGTTACGGATAACACATTATTAAAAATTGGCCAAAAGCAGTCATGGATCGCTCAGGGTCACCCCTTTAAGGTACGCACCAAGAAAAAAGTAAAAGGAAAAATGATTTCTTTGCATTTTTTATAATTTTATTTACTTATGCAATTACTTAATCAATTTTTTTTTTTTAATTAGACCCTACAGTATTTCATATACAGGCCTCTACCAAACGGTTGAGACGTCTGTTCATAATAAACTTTTGCATAATTCATAAAGTACAACATTCAGAACAAGTCACATTAAAGGTCACATAGAGTGGTCCTGTTGCACATATATGTTAGTTATGGAGGTCTACTTACATACATTAACTTGTTTTTATGGTCAAAAACCTCCTAGTTGCTGTAAACTAGCCGATAGAAATCCTCTTTTCTGCCGCTGTTTTTCTGCTGCGAGATTTCAGAGTGAACTTTCACCCCCAGAAGACAGAGTCTTGTGATTGGCCAGTACTATCCAGCACATCCGTTCTCAGAAGCGCAGCGCCCCCCTCTGGAACGGTGGATGCACTGCTCCACATTATCAAAACATTGTTTTAATAGTGTTTAAAAATAGCTTCTTCACGACTCCCCGCCGCAGTCCCTTTTATGACTTTAAACCGGAGTCAGACCCAGAGTCAGAAGACACTGTTGCTCGTGAAACACCTCCACAACGGACGTTATTCTTCTTCTGCGGTTCAATGTACGTAACCGGATGTGCCCGGACTAGTGCCCGGAGGAGGACAATCGGTTGTTCAGGAGAACCGCTGCTTACGTAACTATTACGGGATTTTCAGTGATCTCGTTGAGCCCCGAGATTACAATAAAACACAACGTTCTCAGCAATGGCTGAACTGTTTGTTTAGAACCGTCAGGGCTTCATAAACAAGGTAATGACGCAGATACACACCAAAAAAACAGCGATAATAGGAACTTCTGGTCTAGTTCCGCTATAAGTGTTAGTGAGTTCAGCTTGATGCATTTTTCAATGAGATGTAGTGACTTAAAGTGTGGGCAAGTAGTACCTTAAAGGGTTAAGGAGTTTGATTAAGGGCTGAATATAGAATCAATCAAAACACACACACACACACACGTCATATAAATCAGTATTTGCTACCTTCCGCCACTTTGTTGTTTTTCTGGAAATCACCAGCAAAGGCTCGCAAATAAATAGTTTTGTTGATATCCTGTTTTTTTTTTGTTTTTTTCACAAACAAACTTAGCCTACATAACACCGCTCAAATGATGGAGTGTTTTTATGGTGATTGTTTTCAGCTGCCGACTGGATGATTTGTTGAATATATTACAGCGGCTCATGTTCATCTCAATGCGTGTGGCTGAGGCCTGTGGCACAAGACTGAAGCTGTACAAACCCAATGAAGCCCAATGAAGAGAATAAAAATAAAAGGAAATGAAATGAACCCCACATGCATTTTTGTTTTCAGTGTATGTGTGTATGTGTGTGTGTGTGTGTGTGTGTGTGTGTGTTTGAACCTGACCTGTCCTCTGCACAGTCATACCAAACATCAACCTCGGGCAAAAAGGAGAAAATAGCTTACATGTTGTGGTTTAGGCGACCGTGGACTCAGAGGTACGACAGGATAAAGTATATTCCAACCGTAAGATTGTGGTTTGATCCGAGGCTCTGCGAGACACTTAGTCTCTCCTGTCAGCTGTGAATTAACTTCAGAGTAGGATCATTGTCCTCATAATGTCTATGTGGTTATTTTTTTTTGCTTATTTTAACCATTAAAGGACCAGAAAATGTCCTATGAGAAGGAAGTGCTTTTTGCCAATTTCAATATCTATCTATATTCAATATCTGGCAGTTATTTAGAAGTTTAGAAGTCACTGCCATGTTAAAATAGTGTATAGTAAACATTTAAAATGAAGAAAACACTTTTTTATCCAGAGATTTGAACAGTATAATGCATATTTAAAATAACTTTTCTTTGTCTCATTGTCCAACAACAGGCCCAAAAAAATGGAAACTATACACAGGCATTTTTCCAACAAACTCCTCGACAAAGACGATGATTTGCCGGCTTCCTGCAACAATAAACCCTAACAAGCGCACGTTGGCTTTGACGTGCGACTTCTCAGCTTTCACTAATCTTTGGGATTTTTTTCCTAGTGGCACAAACGGCCGCGTAATGACGACAATGCAAAGTCATCTCAGTCAAACGTATCATCTGCGACACGCTCGGTGTTAGAGTTAACAGAAAGAATGCTGTTTAACTGTGGGACAGTTATACATTTATTTGTCTTCAGCACTGTCACACTGTACGTGTAGGCCTATATGTGCTGTATATTTATTTATATGCACATTGCATATACCTTTTTTCTGTTGTTGAACTGCCGCCCTCCGGTAGATAATACATAAATGCCAAATCACGCACTACCAGTCTCGTGATTGTTATTTTCCAACAGCCGTTGCCATGATAAATAAACAGTAAATCAAGCTGCACCTTATATTGGAATGTTTTATCTATGTCTTTATGTTTTGTGTATGTGTGTGTGTGTGTGTGTGGTGGAGCGGCCACCTTCAATTTCGTTGTACGTGCTCATACAATGATAATAAAGATTTCTGATTTTTTTGATTGTGACATGTGCATAATGCACGGTGTGAGGGTGCCCTTCCCTCAGGCCTCTGTGTGTGTGTGTGTGTGTGTGTGTGTGTGTGTGTGCGCGACCCTAGGAGTTTTTAATGTTCACACCTTGTCAGAAGCATTTCACTTACCTTACAGATGCCGTGCACACACACGTGCACACAGGCATGTAGAGGACACATGTCATAGGCTGCTAAATAAAACCTGACAGAGAGAGAGAGAGAGAGAGGAGTGGACAGAATGTGATGATGATGATGGAGAGAGGGTGAGAGAGAGGATAGAGAAGAGGATGCATCTCTAATCCTTCCCTCCACTTCTCTTCCCTTCCATCTTAGTCTCTCAGAAGCAGAGTGAATCAGTTTTAATGGTTTGTCAAATAATGCTTTACTCCTCCACAGTGTGTGTGTGTGTGTGCGTGTTTGTATTTGTTACCTTTTTTGGAAATTTTCTGGCCTAAACACTTTCCTTGACAGAACCAATGGAGATCAAAACCTGGTCCTAATGAGCTAGAACCTCATTTCGGAGGAAGTGGTTAAGTGTCGGGGATAATGCTGTGGTTGTGCTGTCCAAATGAATGGAAGTCAGTGCGAGTCCTTAAAAGGATAGCTGCACAAACCTGTGTGTGTGTGTGTGTGTGTGTGTGTGTGTGTGTGTGTGTGTGTGTGTGTCTGTGTGTCTGTGTGTCTGTGTGTGTGTGTCTTGTTTTTGCGGCATACTGAGGACCAGTGAGGGTTTTTGGCCGGTCCTCACTTTGTTTTCATTGAAATCACTTCTTTAGGTTGCTATAACATGCTATACTCATACTCATACTATACTATTTGTCCAAAAAAAAATCAAATTTTGGACGACATAGTATAGTATGACTTTTTTGTCAAATTTTGGACCACATTTTTTTTTCAATTTTTTTTTTTACTTTTGGACAACATTGTATAGTATGACGTTTTTGTCAAATTTTGGGTCCAATTTTTTTTTGTCAAATTTTGGACCAAATTTTTTTATTCACATTTTTTTTCAACTTTTGGTCGACATATTGTAGTATGACGTTTTTTGTCAAATTTTGGGTCCAATTTGTTTTGTCAAATTTTGAACCACTTTTTTTTTTTCAAAATTTGGACCAAATTTTTTTTTTTCAAAATTTGGACCAATTTTTTTTTTCTAAATTTGGACCAATTTTTTTTTTAATTTTTTTTTCAACTTTTGGACGACACAGTATAGTATGACGTTTTTTTGTCAAATGTTGGGTGAAATTATTTTGGTCAAATTTTGGACCAATTTTTTTTTTTCAAAATTGTTTTTAACTTTTGGATGACATAGTATACTATGACGTTTTTGTCAAATTTTGGACCAAAAAAAAAATTAAAATTAATAAACGACAATTATATCGGCAATATATGTTCTCCACTGTGTGTGTGCGTGCGTGCGTGCGTGCGTGCGTGCGTGCGTGCGTGCGTGCGTGCGTGCGCAAAATTAAAGCTTTAGCCTAGAGTTTTTCTCTGTTGATGTTGCCCATCAAGTTGGATTATATGCTTTTTCCAATGTGGTCACACACAAACATGAACCTCAAAAAAACAACAACAATACATTCAACTGACGATCCCTACACACTGACACACACACACACACACACACACAGTGGAGAACATATATAATTGCCGAGCAGAAATACTCACCCCTGCATGCAATGACATACAAACATACAGCATATTCCGTCCAAACAGTAAATCATGGTGATTATAGATTATGTCAGTGTTATTTCACCAGCATAATTTGAATGATAGCTTTAGGAAATACTTATGTTATGTGTGTATTATATGATATTATATTATAATATATTATATTATATTATGAATTCTTCTTTTTGTCATAACACTTAAAGTGGATCTGTTTTGCTTCTAGTGTTGTGCACTTATGATTTTATAGATTTGTGTATGAATATTTATAAGTGGGTTTTTTTCTCTCTGCTTTGCTCTTAAGGTTAGTTCTAACAAATCTCAAATCAGAGACTTGGTGTGGAATTGATGTACGAACTGCTGCGTATGTGTAGAGTCAATTTTGAAGTAACGGCATTGCATGTTCGCCTCTTAAATTAAGATGAGACGGTCCTTTAATAGTTCCACAAAGGAGACATGTGTGTTATTACTGTGGCTTTATTGTTCCATATCACCCCGCAAGGATGAAGAGTCATGATTTAATAAAGTACATTGTAAATGTACTTGAGTTTCCATTCCACCTTTAGTATAATATGAATGTCTGTAGAAATTCATATTATTTCTGTACACAGGACGTGTGTTCACCATGCTATGATTTAAATGACAAAAAGCCGACACAGTAGACAAGTTGTTGCTAGTTTTTCTTCATAATCTGGATTATTGACTTCCATTTATTCTATCTTTATTTGGTCATTTTGCTATTCTTTCTCAGATGGATAAACAGCCCCTTTGTCTGGCACACACACACACACAACTCACATTCACAACTTTTTTAGCTTTTTAGCAAAGTGTTCCACATTGTGGATGGAAAAGAGCCAATGTCAGACTTTGGGCCAGTTCTGACTTAAGCTGCTCTGCAGTGAGTTAAACACAGGTGAAAAAAACTGTTGTATTTGTCATTCGGTTCCCTGTCCGGTCGATTTTCCGATTAGGAAATGAAGCATCATAATTACATGGTCAGCAACTTGAATTTCAGGAAATGCAAATAAAATCCAATTTACATATGAGCAAAAAAAACTATTTTACAGAGACAGAAAGTACTTCAGTGTGAAGGACCCAGAGTTTTGGCCAAAACCCAACAACCTGCAGACCTGCAAACCGTTGCTGATGTTGGTTCCTGGCACAACAAACTTTTGTAAAGTGCAGTTACATCTCTGTTGCCATGTTTTAGGTTTGTTTGCCCCCAGAAAATGATAAGTGTTTAAATTCCACAGGGTTTGGAGTCTACTGTAGACGTTGCCCGGCAGGTGAAGGAACTAATCCAACTTTCAGCTTGAGAAAGTGAAAGGTTTTCTTTAGTGGTGACTGGACCGGACAGAACATCTTTCCTCAACAGCAGGACTACATGTCACACTATTGTTTCTACGACTGGAAACAGCTGCTCCGTTTATGGTCCAATGAGTATATGTTCTCCGTCAGCTTGTCGTCGAGCAAATCAGTGACTTTTATCACACGGGACCCGTTTCATAACCTTATTCAGCCTGAGATCCTTATTGAATATAACAATCCTCTTTTTAGGGTTCACTTGACGCAAGCAGCGAGTGACCCATGTCAGTGCCAGATTCACAGCTAGAAAAACACTGGTTTACAACCAGTTGAGATGTGGCTTGGTGCCAGCTGCTCATTCATCCTCTCCTGCTGCCCGGCTCCTGTTCCTGAACATAGCTCAGACAAAACGAGTCCCACTGAGATTCTGAGGAGCTTTTTCTATTCTATCTGTTGTGACCTAAAATGACTGCGGCTTTTCTCAAAAATTGCAAAGCCATTTGCATTTTTAATGCAGGGTTATTTGTGCGTAATTTGTAAAATGGATGAAAATTGCAAATCAGAAAAAAGAAAATACTGGCATCATTTATTTCGTTCAATGCGAATGTGATTTCTGTGCTCAGACTGCAACTATGTGTCATGAGAAAGAGACGTATATTATGATTTCCTGTCATAATTAGCGCACTCCAAATCACAGTGGATGGCACTAGTTTTCATTCAAGTTATCATTTCCATTTGCCGAGTTCAAAGCGGCGGAAATGCGGCTTTTAGGCTCCAGTTTTGATAAATATACCTTCATCTCGCTGTCAGCACAGCAAACAGCAAGTGAACTGCTAATTGTGGAAATATCTTTTTAAGATTCTCAAGCTCGTCTGATGTAATGGAATATCATCAGACGATATCCATTCCATCCATTTATTTCGACTTGGGCTCCATATTGTTCCAAATTGCATTCAATGCAACGACTAAAGGTATAATAAAGAATACAGAATGTGAATAGGCTAATGCCGGTTAAAAGAAACGCAAATGTGTCAGCATTATGTATTTAAAAAAACGTATTTCTTGGCTTAAACTCTTCTCTTCTATTTTCTTCTCTTCTCTTCTAAGGAAAAATGAACTTTACACATCTCGGTACTTCTCTTAAAAGCAGTCTTTAAAGAGAACTGTTAGCTTGAGGCTACAGTTGCTAGCTTGCTGCCAAACTGTCTCCTCGGTGTTTAATAACGAAGCCAGATAAATTATAATCTCGCTAAATAGTAGATAGAACTTTGTTTAACTTGATGTGGTTAGAAAATAAGAGTAACACTGACTGACTATAAGGTGTTAATGTGGTTAACGTTCACGGTTGTATTTGACTTCATAGACGGTGGGTAGCCATCGATGCTAAGCTAAGCTAGGCTAGGATAACAACCATATCTATGTGCGATGTGTAGTCCTCCGTGACAGGAACATCATCATCACTGTTCAGCACAATTCCTACTTTCAGTCCTTCATTTTGTAAAAAATCCAAATCTCAGACATTCAGTTAGAAACTTGAACTCATCATTTCAACATCTCATTCATATCAATTCAATGCCAGAAGACGGTAATACCACTGCAATTTCTTTCCGAAATTGCCTTCTCTAGTCGTGTTTGTGCGATTGTTTTTCTGTTCTTCTTCAAAATCTCTCCCAGTAAAATTCTCATGTTATTGTGGTGAAACACTTTTCAGGCCCCCCGCCCGCCCACCCCCCCTCTCTCTGTGCCCCTGTTTTCCTCCTCTACGAGCACTTCTCGTCTGTCTGTCCTTTTACTCTGAGCTGTGTGGTGTCACTGACAGACTCGTGTTCTGCCAGAGAGAGTTAAAAATGGATCGCGCCCCCAGAATGACAGGTGAAAACAAATAGCTTCAGCCAGGGACATACATCTACTGTACGAGTGTCAGGTGTATCTAGTGTTGGCAAGAAGAAGCCACATGCCCTGTAACGCAATGTTGGAAAATAGTAATATTTGTTTTATGAGTTTACACACTGGGCTCGTCTCAGGTTTGTGTGACAGATTGTTTTTCTGCATGTCAGAGCCACTAAGATGTACGAGGAAACAGAGATATGAATTGCTGCTATCTCTCATAATAGTCAGGGTTTGTGTGTGTGTCTAAAACTGTTTTTTCTGTGTGTGTATTTTATGTTATTTTATTTATTTTTTTAACATTAGATGAATGGATTCTGTTGGGTTTTATGAATGTCTAGATCTTGTTTTATAATGACAGTGTGTGAACGCAGTAGGGCTGGTGAGAAGTAGACACTTGATGGTAACTCTTAGCTGCAAGATATGGTCACAAATATTTAGCAATTATTTTGACAAATGTTGTAATTGCAATATGATTAATTTTAGTTAACTTTTTATTTCCATTTTTAAAAAAACAACAACATCACGTTAACAAACAAAAACTTTTAGGCTGTTTAAATCTTGCGCCGCGATCAAATTGTAGACATTTTTTTATCTTTAGCAAACAATTGCAGTGTCTTCCCATTTGGCTATTACACTTGGTCATGATCCAAATTCAATTACTCAGCGATTCATTGTACAGCCCTACACTCAGGCAACGCTACGTTTTCAACATACTGCATTTGTTGTGGTTCCCCTGGGATTTTCAAGCACCTAAAACTGAGAAATTTTGAAACTTTTATGCTGTGTTTCAGTTGTAATGGGCAGAACTGGACAACTTTAAGTTAATGGCGCTTTCACACCTATAATTCGATTGCTTTGGTCTGCACCAGTCAGAAAAATGTTACAATGCAGCAAACAGACGTGGGTACAGTTTGCTTTCACATACGCATAGTTCTAAAGGAACCAAAATAGACTGCAAAGGCACCGGAACCAGACTAACCCCTGATTTCCAACGGGGGGCGTCACCGCCGCGGAACGTAAACGCCGTGGTCACCAGAGCTGATCGATGCCCCGCTGATTACCGCTGGCTCGCAAGGCAGCGCGCATGGCAGCGCCGTGCTGCCGTAGCCCGGTGGAGATTGACTCCGGTTCAGAGGACGGCGCAAAACCGTCATGCTGACATTCCGCGCCCAGTGGTAATCCCGTATCTCATCTCATATACCCATAATGCATTAAAATATACCGTTTCATCCCATTTGGTTTGGTTGCTTTCACACCAGGGGTAGGGCAGATAAAGTGGTCCGAGACCACCCCTTCAGGCAGATCTCAGACCAGTTGATTTGGTGCGCACCAAAGTACCAAGATTACATTCACACCTATGCAAAACGAACCGAACCAAGGGACCAGACACGTTTGGTGCTCACCAAATGCTGTAGGTGTGAAAGCGCCCCCTATCATTATTAACAATCAGGCAACATTTGCTTTGTGATTGGTTCTTACTACCCACGACCTCCATGCTCAGCTGATCAGTTTCAGTTTGACTTTGCCGTTGGTAGTTGATAGTCAGGTTGGTAGTTTTCAGGTACAGATACAGTTGTAAATGGCCATTTTAAATGCAAACAAAGTAATATGGCTGTAGTCTAAGCTGGGTATACACGCAAAATAAAGAAGAAGAAGGAAATAAAACAGAAGTCAAGTGTGAACCATCATTACAATCAGGGGGACAACTGAGTGGCACAGTGTAGTTTTTTTATGACGCACAACAACTACTCACATTTGTCAGCTTCGAATCTGAAATGTTGCCATATAGGTTTTATTTCCTTTTTATTTCTGCTGGTGACGACCACTTTGTTGTTGTGTTTTTTCTAGGAAATAGTTCAAAGGCAACTTATGGTTTGCTTTACTATCAAAATGACATCGTAAAATGGCTTTTAGCGTTATTGTGCTAGGAGCTGGCTTGTTCACATTTTTTCGAAAATCCTCATTTTAGACGGAATCTGTCACGTTTTACGAGAGCCCTGCTGCATTCAGCCTGACTTGACGTGAGTAGGAGAAACCTGAGCGTTTTCTTCTCCCCAGTTTGGTTTGCCTTCCTATTCCAAAACAATAAGCCTCCCATCACAGCCTCAGTGAAAGGGTCACTAAATAAGTCCAATATTCCCTCGTCCTGTCAGGATTCCCCCGATGTCGACCCATAAATGTCTGTTTATGGCTTTCTCTCACCTGTGAGGTGTTAAAATTCCCAGGCTGCCGATACCGCTCTTGATTTGGCATTGTTAAGGTGTGATTGATGCAGGTTGTCAAACGCAGTGGTAGAAAAACGCTGCATAACACCCACAGACGAAGACGCACAGTCAGCCTGTTCAATATGGACATAAATCCTTCCTTAACAAAGAAGAGACAAGAGATCAACATTAAACATCAATTGTTCAATACCGCATTTATTTACTGTAAACAAATGAGCTCACCAACATGGAGAGCAGTAACCTCTGGAAGTTGTTTATTGTAGCTCAATCAAAATTCACAGGCCATCTGGAGTATTTTATAGCAAATATACAGTAGATTTATTTTTGTTGGGCAAAGTAAAAAAAAAAGAGATGATTCTTAAGTTTTCAAGTGTGGGAGAAAGTAAACATTTCTTTTCATTACACAGCATATGCGACCATTTTAATCATTGCATATATATTTTTTTTAAAGATGTTGTCTGCTGCCAGATTACTCACATGGCTCATTTAAAGTTTAAAAAGCCAACTTCCTTCAAGGATGCAGGTGCAGCCTCTATGCCTATGTCCCCTCAAGGAGAAGTTAATACCCCCCCCCAATACTCGGTTTGAAATGACAAGGTCAAAGCCTAGATGTGAAACCTCAATACTTTTCTTCTTCTTCTACATTCCCAGTTAATCTGTTCCGTGTGAGTTGGCTAACTGGCTTATGGGGGGGGGGGGGGGGGGGGAACTTACAGTTTATAATCACTTCAAAAAATTGTAAAAAAAAAAAAAAGCTATTGAGGTTTTTCTGCTTGGTGGACTTCTTACAGCTCCAATATTCACCTGCACTGGCATGATAAAGGTCATCGTGACTTGACCGTGTGCATTTGCAGAAGTAAAATGGATGCTGCAAATAACTTTTAGTGAAAGGGGGGTGGGACTAAGAAGTGTAGTAAATCAAAGTACTTGTGCTACAAGACTCGCAAAAGTCTACCTATATCTCCTAATAATTTTAATATCAAGAGTAACGTAATGCTCCTTAATGCCGTTTCTTTTTCTGAGGCTCAGTCCCACCCCTGCATTTGGACGTTCACATATAATGTGTTACACTTCTTTTTGAGGTAGGTGGGTAATATGAAGTGTATGGGCTAACTATCCTTGAAAGGGGACATATTATGCAAAATCAACTTTTTAATAATTTTTAATACTTATATGTGGGACTCTGAAGGCCCTGTGAGTAGGCAGTGTGGAAAAAGATGACTCGTGTTTTTGTGGTCCGCCTCAGTCTAAGTACAGGAGATAAATCGCGTTATGTTGAATTCCGCACTCATTGTTACGTCACAATGAGACATTCCTGGAATTGTTGTCTCTGCTTTGCCTCTAAAAAACACGAGAGTGCTGGCGAGGGCAATAGCATCCGGCAGAGCGGAAGTCCACAAAGTGTCCTATTCTTGGCTGCACAGTGCAGCACAGAGTTCTACACAAACTTCCAGCCTCAGAGGATTTACGTGTCCAGTGGATGCATTTTATATATGACGGCAATGTGCCGGCTAGAATCTGCAAATGATGGCTTTTCCAAATGCTAACTGCTGTTAGCTGCCGGAGCCTCAGTGACGCTGACGTAGTTTCCTGTGTCTCATTTGCATATTTAAAGAGACAGGCACTCAAAAGCGAGCGTTCTGAACAGGGCTGTTTCGGCAGAGTGATTGAACTGCTGTGGTGCTTCATCCTCAACGTATTTTGACCAAAGCATGTCACAGACATGTTCATTAGGACACCAGGTGACGAGGTTCACTTGGAGAAATAGGGTATAATATGGGTCCATTAAAGTTTTTCCCCAGATTAACTGAATGCAAGGAAACTAGCTATGCTAATCACAACACAACCTGTTTGCAGTGGCTTTCACATACCAAAAACTGTCCCAACAGTGTTCCCCAGGCTTGAGGTTGTCTCCCATGTCACCACTTTGCTGCAGACAAGTGTATTATAATAATGCCCAAAGTCCACAATTAATGGTTTAATGACAGCTTAGAACAGCTCGGTTCCTGGTGATGTTATGACCGGGTTGCTACTTGGTTAACATTATAAATGGAATTTAGCCTTAGTCTCTCTCACTCTTTGTTGTTTGCATGTGTAATTGTTGCAGTGGCATGAGTTGACATGTGAGGCGGCTGAAAAAGGAGAGATGAGCTTGCATTGTGCAGCTGAGAGTCTCCATTCAGAAGCAAAAGGACATGATAACAAAATCCATTTTCATGTGGTTTACTGCGAGCCCAGAATACCACTGCAAGCCTATTGTAGGTGACAGAAGATATAATATATACTTGTAGTAAGAGTTTACAGTAAGGCCTCACTGCTTTAAAAGTCAGTATCATAACAAAATACAGCATCATATCACAAAACAACAGCTGCAGGCCACTGTGCCTATTCACAAAAACAACTTATTAATAATATTCTTGCAGCAATATTAGATTCTACCTGTGTGTCTTGGGGTTTTCACCTCACCCGTTGTAGCTTTTGAGTTCTACTCTTTTCCCTGATTTCGTTTATTATTCCGCGGTCATGTTTGGGCCCCAGTTCGAGGGTCATTGACTACAAGTTAGGAATGCCAATTTTTTTGAAGTACTCCCAGCTGTCACTCCTTTCATGAAAATCTTACACACAGCTTTACCAAAAAAAATCTCCAGGGTTTCTGTTATCATATTGTGCAAATCTGAGGAGCTGCCAAACTGCAGCAGCTGCAATCTTTTCAGGGACTGACTCGTTTACACATATGCCAAGTTTTTTTTTTTTTTTTTTTTTTTTATCCTCTACTCCTGCCTAATCTGTGAAAGTGTGGTCGTGTAATGATAATGAAAATAGCACTGACGCTGTTCTCCAATACCACGGCATGCCTCATTACTGCACTACCATCCAATCTAAACAATAACCTTAGAACGCGAGGGTCTGTCAACATGAGACACGCCGACAGTGTGGCAGACTGGCAGGCAGAGAGCGTGAGATAGACTGTTAAACAGGCTGATACAGATGGGCTGTCAGACAGATGTACGTAGCAACAGAAAGGCACACAGGCAAGCTGGCTGGTTGACTGTAAAGCATGACTGGAATCACCGAGTGGCTTTCTGATTACATAAGCAGGTTGACTGGTGGAGAAGGGGCTGGGTAAACAGTCATATTTTCTAAAGCCGGGCAGACTTTTGCTGTATAATTTACCAACACACCGTAAGATCTGGTTGTATCAGGAGGGAAAACTGCACGGCTACACGGGGGATATACAGTAGAACCACAGACAATTACTACCTGGCTGGCTCTGTGTGTGTGTGTGTGTGTGTGTGTGCATGAATGCACGTGCACACATAGAAAATAGCCTTCTCATCCGTCTCTTTTTCACGACTCAAACCTCAACAGAAAATGACAAGGTGATCCTTTTTTAGGTTTACACACCATAATTATTGTGTTTTGCTGAAGGGTTAGTTGTGTTTCAGTTCAGTTCAGTTCAGTTTATTTCTATATACTGTAACAGGGGCCACAACAGCCAGAGTTGGCTATATATATCGCTGCTGGAAATGTAAAAACAGTACAATATTGTAAAACAGGACAAAAATTGACAGTAAATTAGCTCATATTTGGACAGTATATAAGGGTTTGGTTGAGGTTACTGCTGGTAAAGGAGGGTCAACCGCATACTTTCCCCCCATCCTGCACTGTGAATGTTCAACAAATCATGAAAACATAATTGTTTGTGAGGTATTAGTTTAAGAAGACTGTGTTTGTTTATTGTTGTGACTTGGCTGAAGATCAGATCACACTTTATGACCAATTTATGCAGAAATCCAAAGGGTTCTCATACTTTTTTTATACTGTATCATCCAGTGGTAACATCACTGGACCGCCAAGGTAATTTGTTAAAGCCTGTGAGCAGGCAATTCTCTTTCTAGTTTGGAGAATAGTAGTAGGAGCACTGAAAATTCAGCACACAGCCTTAAAAAGAAAACCTTACACTATGAAAAAAAAAAGGCAATTCCACAAAATCCATGGTGTCACAAAACAGGATATATAAATGATGAAATGGCATGCAAGAGATTTGAGCTAAACATGACACAAGTGTGCACGTATTAGACAAAGACAGAAGTCGCCTATGATCGCGACACGAGCGCGTTATGCATACAAGTGCAAGAAGATGTCATCAACAGAGCTAATTCAGGATTTTTGTCAGGTTAGGTTTCACAGAAATAGAACTTGTTGTAGAGGTATGAAATAATCAGCTCAGCCACAGAGGGATGGATGTCTCAAAAAAAAAAAAAAACATAGCACACAGGAGTGGGAACACTGGGTCAACGCATACAATTGAAGGGGGGGAAATGACAGAGCTGCGAGACACTTTTGTGTTTAAAATCTCATTTACACCTGCAAAATGGGAAAAAAATGGATGGGAGGGAAGGTGTGGAGGGGAGGGGGGGGGGGGGGGTTCCTCTGCCTCCTCACTTCCCTTGTCGTCTCTTTCTCCACGTGCTCGTCCTGTCCTTCCTCAGACACTTCAGCCACCATCTCTCTCTTGTCTCTCCCTGTCTGTCCTGTTTGCGTCCTTCCTTTGAGGTCAGTGAATTAAAATTGTTTATTTCCCCCCCCCCAGTACATTCTCTCTTACTTAGTAGTCGCATGACCTCTATGTTTTCCCTCTGTCTATCTTCCTCTCCTTTCAGACTGTCTCCGGCATCTCTTCCCCCCCCCCCCCCCCTCCACTTTTATACTTTCATTGTCTCTGTTGACCCCAACTGACCTTTCAAATGATGAAAAATAAAATGACAGATGATACAGAATACAGCTCTGATTGTGTTAGCACCTTTTTCCCTGTTTTGTTGACTGTATTTATATTCCTCTTTATTTTTCTTACTCCCAGTTGGTTTTGTCTCGACTGTCTGTGTGAAGTGAAGGACAAGGACAAAGAAATAATATTATCTATTATCTTATCCTGGTTTTCTTCAATTTGTGCTATTTTAACACTGCAGTGCATTCAGCTCACTTCCATAGACACTCCAACATGGTGTCAATTCCTGCATTCTGCTCTACATTTAATGAAAACGGCACATTTTGATGTACATGTGAAATGTTTACATTGTATGAATCAAAAAATGAAGCTGTACGATCTGGGTTGAATCAGGAGGGAAAACTGCAGGGAAGAGAGAGAATCAACAATTTGCTTTCCGTGAAGTCCAGAGGGACTGCAGCCGCAGGTTGGAGGTGCTGGAACTTATATTGGTCATTAATCCTCATTTCCCGAACCACTGCAGTTTGTGCTGCAGGTCAAGGTTTGACAAAACCATTAGAGCTCCATCATCTGTAAATGATCATCAACATGAACAGTTTGTGTCAAGAGATGGTTCCTATAGCTGTAAGAAACAATATTGTGTGCATGGCACAACCTCAGTAGATTGTTTGTTCATGTATACATTTTAAGTTGGGTCTAAGGCCTCAAAATGTCCATCTGGACTTTTATTTTTTTGGTTATTTTAAGCATAAAAGGGTCCTGTCAATAAGTGGTTTTGCCCATTTTTCCCAGAATAACTTTCAATATTGCCAGTACAATTTAACGGCATGTTAAAATAGTGTATTAACAATTTAAAATGAAGAAAAAACAAATATTTTATTCACAAAAATAACACTGAGGTTGATTCTGCATGTTAAATGTGACATTTGAACAGTCTAAAACATATTTTAAATAACATTTGTGACCCGCCACGGACCAAGCGGGAACAAGTCGGCCGAGCGCAAAACGAGAAAAACAGGAAAATGTTTTTTTTTCTTCAAAATTAGGGATTTCCGTTTTTTTCAAAATTACACAAGTTGAAGTTCTGTTCTGAATTTGGCACCACATTCGCCCCAGTTTGGCGAATGTGGTGCCAACTTCAGCGTCGTCACGCTGGCTATCCTCCTGTACGCTGACGTCAGATCCATGTGCAGTACAGACAAACGACAACAAACATGTGGATTAGAATCCATCAGTCGCACATTCAAGTCGCCATAGCTGCTCTGCTACCTATCCATGAGTCATTTCAGCAATTACTCCGAGTCAATGTTTTGGTTTTCGACTGTGGGCTATACTCTATAAATAATATACGCTACTAGAGAGAAGTAGAAGTACGTTTCAGCGCATGCGCGTGCTCCTGGTGTTGTTGTATGGCAGTGCTTCACAGCGCCACCTAGCCACCTGGCATGCACACTACATCAAATTTCACACACTTTAGGACCCGAGAGAGAGAGAGACGGGGAAAACAAAAAAGCATGCAAATGGCATTTATCGCGGCCAGAAGAATGATCGAGCTAATTTTAATTATCGTGCAATTAATTGATTTATTGAATATCCCGACAGGCCTAAATACACGTTATATTTCTTGCACTTGAGTTTTGTTGCTTTAGAAACCTTCCAATCCTCTGCTGAATCATTTATCCATCACCTTACAGTTTAGCGATACAGGCTACTCCGTAATTAAGAGTCAGTCTATATCAGTCAACAGTAAACACTGCTTTCACACGGAGATTTGACCGTTTCACTGTAAACTACAGCATTTGCCTGTGCTCATTATATACATATATATATCCAGTATATGGTTGGCTAGGTTCTTCACTGTTGTATTGAAGATTTATTTACAGAGAGTGTGAAAATCACTCCCATCACTCTTTTCTTCTCTTCGGCGGAGAAGGCGGCAGGAAACACCGAGAGCAGGAACACTCAGGGAAACACAAAAAAAAGAGAGAGGTCTTGAAGGATTTTGGGCCAGCAGGGATCTTTATGGCTTCAGGGCCAGAGGTCTCCTCCACAACATCAGTCCTGTATTTCACCGCCACACACTTCTTCACTGCATTTGCTGCTCGTCCGGGGTTTTCAGAGCTGATGTCGGCTCGTTATTTTTCCCTCAGAAGTCGACACAGTCGGCCGTCGTGCTGTGTTTCACCGACGTTTGTTTTAAGCATTTTCTTTGTGTTTTCCAGGTTGTCGGGATTCATGCTGCCTTCCCCTATAGTCAGCAGTGGATCTATATTGGCCTTGTGGTTTACCACGGACTTTGCCGTCAGTGCTCAGGGCTTCAAAGCTGTGTACGAAGGTAAGAGCGTGCGTGAGCGTGGATAGTGATGTTTGAATGTCAGACAGAGGGAAAAATAGGAGATTAGAATACCAGAGCGACTGAACTACGCCGGACAATGCCATTGTGTTTTAATGGGGCATGAATAAATAATGCTACATAATAAGATAGTTGCACGTTTCCTGAGTTTCTGAGTGTTTTTAAAATGTGTTACGTTTATAAATCAGATTTTATTTGGCCCTAAAATGTCTTCGGTGCATTTTAACGGGGCGTTAAAATGGCTCGGATGATGCGTTATATGAAGTTTGCATTCACTTCCTTTCTGTATTTGATGGTTTTTATACTTTTGTTTTTAACATTACTACGAACACACTCCACACAATCAGGACGTGTTAAGAAAATATTGGAAGTGAGGATCAGGGTATTGCAGTCACATGGGGAAAAAAAAAAAACAAACAAAACACAAACCTCCTATAAAAAAAAAATGTCTTCCAGCAAGTGCCATCTACTAATATCGCTTGGTACTCACATTGACGTCAGAGCCACTTAGTCTGCACTAACATTGTTACCTCCTGCGGCACTCGTCAGCGGCAACAACAACAACAACGACAAAAAAAAAAGCACTTGGATTTGTGCCAACGTTAAAAGCTGATGTGATGTCGTTCTTGAAGTACAATCACAACAGTAACAAGTGCTTTGTTTTAAAAAAAAAAGAGTCAAATTTGTTTGGATATAAAGCTTTTAAATGACGCGATACTGCAGTGGGTAGCACCGAGTGGACTTGGTGGCTGTGTTTTTTGGGTGCAGTTGCTGTTAAAGTAGAGGACATTTAATTTAATCCAGGTTTTTGTTGTGACCTAATGTGTTGAATCGCGCCTGGAATAACTTGGTGTTGTTTGTCATCATAATTTGTCCACAGTCCACACGCAGGCAGCTCCTTTTTTTTTTTATCAACACACAGCTCTGGGTTCCATCTCTGTTAAGGTCATCATATTTTGAAGATATTGTGTACAATAATGCTAATGTTACACCTTAGCATTATTGTTCACAAATAATGCTAATGTGTAGCATTATTTGTGTACAATAATGATAATGCTACACATTATTTTTCTATGCAATTATTTGTGTACAATAATGCTAATGTGTAGCATTATTTGTGTACAATAATGCTAATGCTACACATTATTTTGCTATGCAATTATTTGTGTACAATAATGCTAATGTGTAGCATTATTTGTGTACAATAATGCTAATGCTACACATTATTTTGCTATGCAATTATTTGTGTACAATAATACTAATGTGTAGTATTAGCATTATTGTATACAAATAATGGGACCGTATCTATGTTCCCCAGGTCCTATGTTCCCCGGGTCATATGTTCCCCGCTTTGTATGTGACCGGGGAACATAGGACCCTTTTTCAAAAAAGGGTCCTATGTTCCCCTGTCACATACAAAGTGGACCTTTTTTGGGAAAAACGGGGAACATAGGACCCGGGGAACATAGGTACGACCCCCAAATAATGCTAATGTGTAGCATTATTTTTGTAGCCTTCATGTGGACTAGTTTTTGGTGAGCTCCCATTTGCTAGCGCTACATGTAGCGTGTTCCTCTGCACTCAAAGTGAAAGTGCTTCCTGTTGCTCTTCTTCTGGTTTATGATAATAACTTTTTTTATGTCAATAGTTGAGTGTGGCTGACTCTTGGCTCACAGCCCAGAGAAGCGATCTTGGTTGTGCCTACATCAGGTGGGACTGTGCAGATGTACTCATAATCTATAGGTCACTCGTCCTGTAATATCTCGCACAGAGAGGTCACTTTTCACATCAGTTGCTTGTTGTGGACTGTGGCATGTCTGCGTGCTCTGTTGGGATGCGGCTTAAATGCTTGGCCTGACTTTTTTTTGAGAACACACACACACACACACACACACACACACACACACACACACACACACACACACACACACACACACACACACACACACACACACACACACACACACACACAGAAAGACCACCATTAGCCTTGTATAATGGTTCATCCATCAATCCTGAACTCTAAACATCAAATATAAGCTCATGAGACCAGATGTGCATAGTCCTGTGTGTGTTTGTGTGTGTATCTGGTATTCCTTCATTTTTTGGGTCCTAAATATGTTTATACACTCACGTCATGGGGACTTGCCTTCCTTATGGGGACAAAAATCAAGTACCCATCATATTAGCATGTTTCAAAGTTAGACTGAGGTTAGGATTAGGTTATGGTCAGGGTTAGGCCAGGATGGTAAAGGTAGAGTAACTCTCCAGGAAATTAATATAAATCAATGCAATGTCCTCTGAAGTCTTGGAAATCAGTGTGTGTGTGTGTTTATGTGTGTCTGTCTGTGTGTACATGTGTGAACCAATTGTCAAACAATCTTTGTGAGGACATTTGGACTTTGTGAGGACATTTTGGCTCATCCACACAACTTTAATGGGC
Organism: Microchirus variegatus; assembly: GCF_963457635.1. NCBI lineage: Eukaryota > Metazoa > Chordata > Actinopteri > Pleuronectiformes > Soleidae > Microchirus > Microchirus variegatus. Next base: position 24,412,009 of record NC_139815.1, on the reverse strand, counting down.
TTTTTGAGACCTGGTTTCAGTGTTAGGGTTAGGACTGGTTTAAGGTTAGGGCTATCAAATGGCCCTCGAATGTTTAGGTTTTAGGGTTTGGGTTTGGCATTTGTTGTTGTGATGGTTAGCACACCTTGAATGGGTCTTTTTAGGGTTAAGACTTAATTTTAGGGCTAGGGATAGAACTGGGTCATGGTAAAGATGATGTTAAGGGTTTACTGTTATGCATTTAGTTGTTTTGCTTCAGGTTAATGTAAGGGGCTAGGAAATACATGAAGTCTCCTCATTTAGAAGAATGTTTGTGTGTGTGTGTGTGTTGTATAGGGCAGTGTGTTTTCTTTTATCGCACACTATTGTTTAGTGTGTGTGTGTGTGTGTGTGTGTGTGTGTGTGTGTGTGTGTGTGTGTGTGTGTGTGTGTGTGTGTGTGTGTGTGTGTGTGTGTGTGTGTGTGTGTGTGTGTGTGTGTGTGTGTGTGTGTGTGTATTCCTGGAAGTGTGTATGTGCGTGAAAGCCAACCTGACAGCCATTCAACCTTTTTTTTTTTTTTTTCTTTCTCAAGCAAGTGCTTTGTCTATATATATTTTTTCCTTCCCACTGTTCTGTTCACATCTATGGGGACCTCTAAGTGTGTTTGTTGCCTCAGGAGTAATTCCCTCTCTCTCTCTCTCTCTCTCTCTTTCTTTCACCTCTCTCTCTCTCTCTCTCTCTCTCTGTATGTGTGCCATATATCACCATGGTCCTCAAACTTTTTTACACCACCTGAGAAAATATTGAGCTCTTCAAGTACCAGCACCATCATGATCGACGTTGAAATACAGTGGTGGAAATAGACCCCACGGAAATTCAGTTACGTATATTTCACAGGAGGCCAGATTTATTCTTAATAAGATAATTTATCGTTAACTGTTTTCAGCCACAAACACACCCTTTTTTGTGCAGCAAGCAGAACTGGCACCGAGAAGTTAAGTTAAAGCTCGTCTCTCTCTCTCTCTCTGAAGAAAAGTTTTCAGTTACAAACATGGGATATCTCACAACAGAAACAGAAAATCACAAGTTCAAATAAAAATACATCCTGGATGCATCTCCTGTGACCACATGAGTCAGACTTGGCTTCCCTCGCTCTGTATTCCAATGCAAGTTATGTCTGTTTACAAGGGGAAAAAATATATATATATATATATTATATATAATATTATAATATAATATAATATTTTTTTTACAAATCTGATGCAACACAGTGAGAGATAAGTTTTTCATATTCTGGTCAAAATCCTTAGACTTTAGTACCCTCACATGCCCTGGTATACAGCAAGTATTTGTGATATTCCTTAAGGTAAAAGTGCTGCGAGACCTTTGTGACGTTTGTGAAGTGCAGTTTAAGAACTATACATATATCATTGAAGGCAGACAGCTGTTGGATTCATAGGCAATTGTAATCTAATTACATCCCTCAAAAACTACTTATATCAAGTTCTGCTCCTCTGTTACATTTCTGTCGTTCAACCCCGACACAGAACATGTGATTTAAAGGGACAATATGTAGTATTTATGGGTTTATATGACCCAAAATCCACCTTTTTATACATATTATGTGCTCCTGCATTGTTTAGTCGCTGTATAATAGTTTTTGTTTCATTTTCGTAGTGTTTCAAAAAGTCATGTAAAATAACATGGTCGCGGGCCGCGGTTGCATAGCCACTGTTAGCAGCGAGACGCCATGTTTCTACCGGAGCCTGTAAGGACAAACTCGAGAAAACAAATCAAGCGTCTCTTTACTTGTAGCGGAAGTCCCGCATCCTCTCTCTCCGCTTCGTCTGCTACGGCCGCGGTAGCTCCGCCCTCTCCCTCACCTCACGAACCTCATCTGCTGACACGGAGAAAGACGACGAGGACGACATTTGACCAGCTGAGGATACCGTAGCGCTCAGGGAAGGGAGGGGGTGAGCAGAGGAGCAGTTCTTTGTTGTAAATTTCAGCCTCTCCTCTAGATGGCACTATAAACTACTTACTTCACCTTTAAGGAGCTGCTTTTTTTTTTTGGAATAGTTATTATAATCAAAGTAAAACAAACACAAAGCTTACTTTTGTCTAACCATGCAAAAGTGGAACCAACTCGGAAGCGAGAATCAAAGGTTGAATGTTTGATGGTAGGTTTGCCGTGCGAGTGTTTTGATAAACAAAAGCAATGGGGGGGATTTATACCTATATGAACAGTTATTTTTAATTTTCCATCTCCAACTTCTTTCTTAGTTATGCTAGAGAAGGAGTTTGTTTCTAAGTGAATCAGTGACTGAAGTGATGACTTACCTCACATTTGGTTTCACTCTTACATTAACTACATGTGTGGGAGTGCGGGGGGTTCACGCTTTGATTGTATGACTGTGCTTTGAAGTGTCCATGTCCAACATCTTCCTCATGTGATGCCGACGTGTGTTTTTGTATCTTTTCTGCACATTTACAGGAAAAGGCGTCCGTTGTACACTTTGTCTTTTTGTGTCGTCGTGTTTTGGCCATTGTTCCTGGTGTTGCCATGGCTTCGTGCTGCAAATAGATTTCCTCAAGGACCGACAAAAAAAAAATCCACTGAACTTCATGTAATTTGATATAATGAAATAATGGTTATAATGCCATCCCTCCCCTCCAGCATCTACTTTCTCTTTTTAATTCTGGCTTTTTTTTGTTTGTTTTGCGCCGTTCATTCAAACTAAATCACACAAACAGAGAATCTATTGGACCCTGTCTTGAACTTCCTTTAACGACTTGTCTCCCCCTGCACGTCTGTGTACATAGCGAGTCCTGCTAACAAACCTTTTCAACTGTTCTGTCCTTATATTAAAGCAGCCTAAAATTGAAGGATAAGTCTGAACACACAGCTGACCGATAAGAAGCCCGAGCGAGGAATAGATGAAGAGAAAAAGAAACAGAGGCTCGCTGGGACAAATGTAGCTGTAAGTGGCGGAAAGTGAGGCCTCGCTGATTAAAAAAGCAAGTTTGCAAACCGGCTCGGCAAGTCGAGATAATCATCAATTAATTTCCCCTGAAGCAAAAAGAGAAAGAGGGGTTTTAAAAAGAGAGAGGTGTGCAAAGGAGAAGATGGCTGTGAAGATGAGGGAGCCGGAAGATTGACAGAAGGGGTGGATTTTTATATCTGTGAATATTTCCAGTTTGATGTCTCACCACATTAAGTGTGTGACAACATTATTCAGCAGGAGAAACATCCCGTCATATATCATCATTAAAGCATGAGGGACTTCTGGTGGCTGTCTCAGTGTGATCAGTGTGTAGCTCTGAGCAGAAGTCAGAGACACAGAATTTGACAAAAAACAATACGTGGAGAGTATTTTACTAAAGTTCACAGCAACATAATGTGGGATTCAAAAGGAGCGAGATAGTGTTTGAGGTACACTACCGTTCAAATTTTGGGGTCACCTATACAATTTTTTTGCGTTTTCCATTAAAAGTCACACTTTTATTCACCAAAAGAGTTGCAAAATGAATAGAAAATATATTATTGTACATTGACAAGATTAGAAATAAGGATTTTTCATTCAAAATGTTCATTTCGCCCTTCAAACTTTGCTTTCGTCAAAGAACCATCAAAACTGTTTTTCAGCTGTGCTAACATCATTGCACAAGGGTTTTCAAGGGTTTTCTAATCATCCAATAGTCTTCTAACGCGATTAGCAAACACAATGTAACATTAATACACTGGAGAGAAATGGGCCTCTATACACCTATGTACATATTCCATTAAAAACCAGACGTTTGCAGCTAGAATAGTCGTTTACCACATTAACAATGTATAGAGTGTATTTCGGATTCATTTAAATGTGCCATATCTAAGAATGTGGCCAAAAACGGTTACTACATTCAAATTCAAAATACTGTGGTTTCGTTTTCTGACGTAACTGGCAACCCATGGTTGCTCGGCAGCTGAGACATAGTCTGCAAAATATTTTTTTTAATGCAAATATTTTGTCTGTACTGTTGTTGTTGGTGAGTTCAGTTTGTTATATGAAAAATTATTCCTGAGTCTCTGTGACATATTAGGAGGATTTTATGGCCAGTTGCTTTAGATTTATTTCATAATGCACCTTTAACGTTAGATTCATTGAAAAAAAGTGACCGCAAATTTTGAACAGTAGCGTAGATCCTTGAGCTCAGAAAGAATGACTCAGAGATGGACAGTCAGAGGATTCATAAAACACTGGACTGTTAGCATTACAAGGGCAGGAGGAGTAGTGAGTAAAGTCAGCTGTGAGAGAGACAGAAGAAGATAATGTCATGCATTGAAATTCAAGGCCTTAATGATTCCTTGTAACAAACTTAAGCAAGATATTATTCAACAAGTCAAGGTGGTTAAGTGCTGCGAGGGAGACGCAGTGTGGATACCCTCAAGCAAGGTGACCCACATCTTCACCAGAGACATTATCACCGAGATGTAGCATCTCACTTGCTGGCTCAGTTCATCTATAGCGGGGTAAAATGTCATCAACGTTCAGCATGAAAAAATATTATATATATGTGTGTGTGTGTGTGTGTGTGTGTGTGTGTGTACTGTGCTGTATATTACCTGTGTCGCAGGGCAGAGGATAGAACATAGTTCATCACATCCAAACAACATTTGAAAAGGGGGCCACAGCTTTTCATTATTAAATATGTATGTGGAACCTTTAACTAGATGAGTAAGAATCACCTCAGAGATTTGGACTTGGCAAAAAAAACTTCAAATCAATGGTTAAATCACTTCACTTTTCCCTGTGCAGTGGTGCAGAGAGATACTGGTACTCACTCAAGGCCTTTATCTTTGCTGCTCTTTGCACTGTGACTGATCACAGATAGATAGATAGATAGATAGATAGATAGATAGATAGATAGATAGATAGATAGATAGATAGATAGATAGATACACATAATTATCATTATTACCTGTATAGGATTTTATAGTAAGAAGTACAATGGGTAAAAGTTGAACACAAAAGTTAAACGTGAAATATTTCATGAAGTGATTCACTTATATTTTATTCACTATAATGGTGTTTTGCTGATTTGGTATTCAGGTGCGTTGGGGTCTTGGATGGGGCATGTTCAGCTCTTCCATCTCCCTCATTACCATTTCAGTCTCTCTCTCTCTCTCACACTCACAAAAGAACCATAAACAAATTAAAATATTCATATTTGCTGCATCTGAGTCCAAGAACCAAAGTTTCTCCCACTTGGACCCCTCTCTCTCTCCGCAATACTTGGTGGTTTTTTGTGACAGTAAAAGATGTAGATATAATCCCTGCTGGAAGCTTAGCAAGTGTTTAGCATTCAGTGTGACAAATGCTAAAAAAATATAAATATTTAAGATTTTAGTGACTGATTGCCTTCCCTCATATAAGTTATCATTTTCTGTTTAGCAACAATAAGCACAAAACGGCTCAAAACATCTGTTAAGCATTACTACCTATCTGGAAAAAGGCCTTACCACTTAACTTCATTTAATTCAGTTTTTTTATCTGAACCTTTTCAAATTGTGCCAAACAAAATATGTGATCAACAAAAAACCTTAACATTCACCAATCAAGTCAATTGACTTAATCCAAATAACACCTTTGTTAATTTCATTCTTTTTATTCACATATGAATTTTACGGAAGCGTATTGCATTTACTTGAAAAAAAAAAAATAATCCAGTTTTTCTCAATAATTAATTTTTGGTTTGATTTTTTTAATAATCTTTTTTCTGTTTTTCGGAGTAATTTTTTTTCTGTTATTCGGAGTAATTTTTTTCTTCTGTTTTTCGTGCAAATTTTTTTCTAGCTTACCTGACAACTGAAATCATGCCCATAAACACCTTTCCTGCTACATTGAGCGATAGGCTTACGATAGAAGGATACAGTCCAAAACATAACTAACTAGAGTATCATAGCCTGTGTGTAACTACACGCCTTACCTTAATTGACCCGCTACGGTAGATCATTTATGAGGCATGTATGTGCGGGAAGGAGTCACCATATGTGTATGCATGGATGTATATCCATGGGTGTATGGGAGTCACATGCAGGTTGGAGGTTCTCGCGAGAGTTCTCGATAATTCAGAAAAAAAATTACTCTGAAAAACAGGGAAAAAAGATTTGCACGAAAAACAGAAAAAAAAATTACTCAGAAAAACAGAAAAAAATTACTCTGAAAAACAGGGAAAAAAAATATTAGTCAGAAAAACAGAAAAATTTTTTTTTCAAAAAATCAAACCGAAAATTAATTAGTGAGAAAAAACTGATTTTTTTTTTTTCAAGTGAATGCAATACGCTTCCGTAGAATTTGACAATCTTCTGACTCAGTTAATATTGCTTGTGTCATTGTGTCATTGCATAACTGACATTAGAAAACAATGCTATATTGTTTACCATTTTGTTAATTCAATATTTCAAACCCTCATGACAAATACCTTCTACTTTAAAGTGAGTGCATGTGCGATACAACATGAATACAAAATGACGGGGAATAATACATCCATTCCAAATGAAAAATTAATATTTTATTTTTTTAACAAATGTATTTTTAATGGCTAAATGCCACATAGCACAAGTATGCAAATACCATTGAAGTCATTATTTTAAAGAGGGTGAAAAAAATTGATCATTTAACATCATGACTAAAACATATGGTAAACAGCAGTAATGAATAAGGCCTGTTATTATCATTTTAAACTGTTGATAATTATCTACAGTATGCAAATATAGTGTCTTTGTGTGCGCGTGAGTGCAAGAGAGGAGCGTGAATGAATGACTCGACGCATTAAAGACAAAGTGGAATTATCATCTTCAAGTGATTCAAGCGATTCAGAGTGTCAACCCCTCACATCTAAACACACACACACACACACAAACACACATCCACTATAATTCAGTCAGAGAAAGAGGCCAAGTGTAGGGGTTTTCAATCCCCAGGATAAAGCTGCAGACTTTCCTCTCTGGTTGAGAGACTTCTGTGAACATGACTTGGAAAACCCTTGAAAGAGACTTAAACACACATCGCACCATAAACACAAGTGCATACACTTAGTTTGCCTCTCACACACACACACATACACACATTACACATCACATACATGTGCATTTAAAACCAGTGGAGTTACGAGAGATGTGAGGGAGGATCAAGGTGGACGTTGTTGCCTCACTGTGACGCCTCAAAGTTTGTGATTTGTGAGTTTTTAAAGCTGAAAATCAGTGGATTGTTCTAAGACAGCATTAGAGGCTCAGCTTCCTCTAAAATGTTGTTAAACGTGTACTGTGTAGTATTTACATTTCAATACAAAACGTGCTGGAATGTGATTGGCTCGCTTCAGTTGTTCTCTGTGGGGCAGCACATCGTAGTTTTTTTTTCACTGCGGTGAACTCGACGGCGATTGGACAAATGCGCCAAAAACATCACTTCCGCGGAAGCTCAGCTTCTCCGGGAGTTAATGGTGCATCTTCATGATGATTGGAGGGAGTGTCTGAAAGGCGGAAACCAGTTTTTGATTGACAGCTTTTTGCAGAAACATACACGACAGCAGAGTCTTTTCTGCCTCAGGCCTGTGTGGATTTTTCGAGGGCAAGTCTGTAGACGAATAACTACTACAAACTTGTGTGTTATTACGATATAGACCATTTTTGTTTGTTTTTACATAATTAAGGTGTTTCCTTGTTCCAGTTCTGCATTCATTCATTCATTTTTATCAATGTGGATTGAATATTATGTATAAACATCTAGGCCTGAAATGAAATGTTTCCCCTGTTTCAAAGACCAACAACTGCCACTGCTGAAATTGTATAGACATCTGCAACCAGGAACCCACTGGACAATACCAGCTGTTAATCACATGGTGCCCACTCAAATGTGCAATGCTTTATTGTTTATTTTTCTCTCAATGGGAACATGATATATTTATTGTATTTTTATTTGATGAAGACATACAACTGGTTATTAAAGGTACAATATGTAGTATTTATGGGTTTATATGACCCAAAATCCACTTTTTTATACATATTATGTGCTCCTGCATTGTCTAGTCGCTGTATAATAGTTTTTGTTTCATTTTCGTAGTGTTTCAAAAAGTCATGTAAAATAACATGACCGCGGACCGCGGTTGCATAGCCACTGTTAGCAGAGAGACGCCATGTTTCTACCGGAGCCTGTAAGGACAAACGCGAGAGAACAAAACAAGCGTCTCTTTACTTGTAGCGGAAGTCCCGCCTCCACTCTCTCCGCTTCGTCTGCTACGGCCGCGGTAGCTCCGCCCTCTCCCTCGCCTCACGAACCTCATCTGCTGACACGGAGAAAGACGACGAGGACGACATTTGACCAGCTGCGGACACCGTAGCGCTCAGGGAAGGGAGGGGGTGAGCAGAGCAGCAGGTCTTTGTTGTAAATTTCAGCCTCTCCTCTAGATGGCACTATAAACTACTTATTTCCCCTTTAAGACAATTAGCATCTCAGGCAAATGTCGCTAAAAAAATCAAGTGAGAAGTGGACTCATTCTCCAATAGACTTCCATTCAAAAGGAGTTATTTTGTGCAACCAGTGGAGTCGCCCCCTTGGTGGCTTACTACTACTTTGGTCCTACTTATTGGCATCACTTTCCAAACTGGAAAACATCCAATTGTTACGCACAGGTCTACGGTCTATAAGGAGGTTATAGAAGTTATGAGAGCAGGAAAATGGCAGTCCTATCTTCCAAATCCATATGGTGTTGGTCATGAGTTTTTTTCTTGCGGGAATATACAGCATTATATAGGTGATTACAGTATACATCCACTTGTACACTGCATTTCAACATGTAATGTGTAAGAAGCCCATGTGTGGATGTGTTTGCATTTGCACTCTCTCTCTCTCTCTCTCTCTCTATCTATATATCCATCTCTCTGACACTCTGTGCCTCTCCACTGTGCAGACGAGTGTGGAATCCATTAGGAACACTTCTAGGAGCTTCTAAATCTTGCTGACTTGAGCCCCTTAGCCACCAACTACTGGTGGAAATGTAAAAGAGATTGCATACTACTGCTCTGGGATTTTAGGTCCTCAGACACGACATAACATATAAGAAAGATTTATTCATGTGAATTTTTTCCCCTCGATGCCTTTAGCTGGATATATTTCTTGGTGGTGTCTTTTTCTTTTTGGGCAGAATTTTTTTGCTATACAGGCTACGAATAGCCATCGCAGAAATAAAAAGCACATTGGTATTGACAGCAGCAAAAACAGATATTCTGAGGAATCGTTTCTGAAATATACAGTAAAGGACCTACAACGTAAATTACTTTCCACACAGTGCCACAGCTAAAAGTGACAGTTTTGTTTATCATCAATTATTTCTGGTTTCTGGCTATTTTGGTGGAACTACACAGTACACACACACTGTGCCAGCTACTAATGGTGTCTTCAGACCATACAAGAAGCAAGTTGTTACATCAATCAAGCACATTTGGACGCGGGATCATTTGTGTTTACTTCATTGAGTCGTCTGGGAATTTCCATTCTCTCTCTCTCTATGGATAAGTGGAAAGCAGAGCACTTTCTATCAGTTCTTTCCCAGTCGCAACATGAATTAGCGGAGGATAAAGTGGTAAAAGACAGACGGACAGACATCTCATGTAAATCTTTTGCCGGAGCTTGAGTTAGTCACGTTATCCTCATCTTTGCATGATCCACCAGATTGGTGTCACATTATTCACATGGAATTCATATCTTCTCTTGCAAGGGACTATGTATGTATGTAGTACTTCACGGTTGTGTGACCACAAACACATGCTTCTCATATTGGTGAAATTCTGTGCAAGAAATGAACATTTGCTTCTAGTGCGAAGAAGTAAATCTACCATGTGCTTTAGCACGGAGTTCAGTTTGGCCGCCATCGACTCTCTTTTGGGAGCCAAGTTGGATTAGCCGTGTTGAATCAGATGATACTTTACGATGTTGGACATGACATTTCCAAACTGCCCCCCCCCCCAACCCAACCCCAAATAAGAGAGGCTGTCTGGCTGGCAGTGGGTTGGGAGACCAGATTTGAACATAAGGAGTGTGCATCAGTTCCTGCACGAGTTGTCCTCAGTCGTGACTGCATCCTCCAACATCCACGTTCAATCGTAACATGTGATCAAACTTTATTGTTTTCACATGCTTTCGTCTCGTAAGCATCAGCTTCTGAACAGACGATTCGAGTCACATCTGAAATCGACCCCCCCCCAATAAAAAAAAGTTTTGGAGCAACCTCCTTGAGGAGTATATTTGAATTAGGACGCCTTTTATTTATTGATTCACTAAGTTTACTCCCGCACCAGGTAAACCCACAGTGACTTTGACAAGTTTCAAAGAGAAACAGGAGGGGGGGCTCGCTCATTCATACACACATGGATAATACATTCAAAACATATTCACATAAAATGCAAAAGTTCTGTGTGTTTGAAATGACTTCCTGTAGAGACTATGGAAAGTGTGCCAGAACATGTGGCAGCCCCCCCCCCCCCCCCTCCCAAAAGAGGTAGTTTCCTGCCACTTCCTTATGTAGAATGCTGTATTTACTCTACTGGGAAGAAATGACATACAAATAACAATCTTTCATTACCAAAAAATGTTCCCACCATTATTATAATAATAATAATGAATGAGTATTAATGAGAAATTCACTACATACTGTACTTTGTACCCACATCTTTGTTTGTACTATTTTAACATATGTTCACAGGCAAAATGATCACTGATATGTCTCTCCACAAATTCATAACTAAAGGTGATATTTTGGCAAAAGAATCGACCACTTTGCTCTGACGGTTAGACAAAAAAATGTATATATTATAAACGTTATTGACATTTATGTCCGTATACTGTATGTTTCGTCTGAGGGATTCATGTCGGAATGATACTGTTGATTCTCATTAATAATGATAATAATAATATTGGCTTTTATTACTGCACCACAAACTCTTATCTCCTCAAGCCAAATTTAGACAGTAAACACGTCTCAGTCTTTCCAGGGCGGGAAACAAATCATTCAGATTTCCTTTTTGATTAGCTTGTTGACGAAATGGGTCGCATACATACTGATGAAATATGATATACAGTACATGGAGAATATTAGCAGTTTGAAATGGAAACTGTTTTTTTTTTTATACAGTATATAATGTCATTTAATGAAAATTGCTTTGACTCATGTAATAGAGTTCCTTATAATAGAGCAGTTATGCACACATACATGAAAATGGAAATTATCCTGCGACCAACGGAGACGAGTGAGATTTTTTTTTTGTTGTGGTGTGTGACTGACATTTTTGCATTTCTCTATTTCCCTATTTAAGTTTGCCATCGACCTGTGAGACTCTGCTCCTATCAGTGCCTTTGTGCCCTTTATTGAGAATAATAGGATGGCGGGGTTTAGTCAAAACCAATGGATTCATTTCAGCGGGGAAGCTTCTTAGCGCAAATATAGCAAATCATTGAAGAAAGGAAGGGCTATTGGGAGATTTGTCAACTTGGGAAGAGACGCTGCTCCATATTTGTGTGTGTGTGTGCGACGGAGATAAAAGGAGCAGAAGAGCAACACAGAGTGAGAGGGAACGGGAGAAGCAGTCCGTTACACCATTAACCCGTATTGACTGGAACGCCACAGGAAGCTCCTCACTGTGGGAGTGTGTCATATAACGCTGTTGTTACTGACGCCAGCAGTAGTCTGCTACATCGATCAAAGCAGCAATGTCTGTGTGTGTGTGTGTGTGTGTGTGTGTGTCCATGGCTGGGAAGCAGAGGAGTGTCTTGGGGTGATACCACCATCATCAAAGTATTGCGTTTTGAGCACGGACACAGATTCCCTGGCTGTCACAAACACATACTTGCAGTGAGTGTTGTGAGTGGGTAATCAACTTCCCACCACGCAGTCAAGTCAATATGACATCTAAGTGGTTTGAACTTAGCGCCCTTCGTGTGCTATTTTCAGTCTGTTTGGTTTGTAACCGGTCTCTCAGCGCAGTTCCTTAAAGCAGACGGTTGGATATAAATGCTGACTCACAGCTGGGGGAACGGTCAGCACGGCGTTGTTCTGTGGCACAGTTTCAACCTGGAATTACGTCCATCTCTTAAGCCCAATTTATACTCCTGCGTAAAGTGCTCTGTGTCGACGCAGAGACTGTCGAAGAGCCTCTGCATCGTCTCCGACTGCACGAAATATATTTTTTTAAGTGTCCGTCACTCCGTCAAGGGACAACGGAGACGGCAAGAGCTGCGATTGGTCCTCAGGACAGGCCGAGACAGCGCTGCCGGCTCACTGTGTGCACCCGAGCGTCCACAGAGGCGGAGCTGATCCCCGCCGAGAACGTCGCTTCCAAACTATAAATACGTCATATCTTAACACACACAGCACATGTTTAGACTCTAAATGGCCAATTTCTCGCCTCAAATTATCTTAAAACTGCGTTCCGTGACACAGAGAAGTGAGAAAAGGCCACTGTTTCAACAACAACAGTCTTTCTCTCTCTTTCTCCGTGGTGATGCAGTCAGTTAACGCAAATGCAGTCGGAGAAGTATAATGTGGCCTTTAGTCATAAGTAGATAAGTCGGCCCGCCATTTTTACACCTGGTGCTAGAATGTGTCTCTGCGTTTTGTCACTTTCCCCCTCTTGAATCTCAAATGAGTCCTTACTCTGTCCTGGCTGGATTTGCACTTGTAATGTGGGTCAGACATGGTTGATGGTCTGTATGTGTGTGTTTTCTTTGGAACAAAAAAATATTTTGTCACATTCATCGACATCACCTCGTATCAGCGTTTCCCCTAGAATTATTTTCAGGCCAAGTGCGACTCACTCGGTCAACAGTGTGTCAAAATGTTAACCAGGCACTGACGCAGAAGGTCAGTGAAGTTTTAGCACAGCCCCCACACACACAGCACTACACAAATCCACCCTAACAAGGATTGTCTGTCTTTGTGTCTGTCAGCCTGTGTCTCTTTGATGTCATGGCAACAGTAAAAAACGTTGATTTAATGCATGCGTGTGATGCTGTCAGTTGAAGCCCGAGATGCTCAGCTACCCTGCGCCAGTTCCTTGATTATTACACGGTTTTTTTTTTTTCTGCAGCAGTGTCTGTCTGTGTCTTGGGTCGCTTACAAAGGGTCAAAGTCATCAAAGGCAACAAATACTTTGATGACTTTGAACAAGAACAAACATAAAAGTATAGTTTTAAAGCACAAGTGTCACATTGGAAAGATGATGTCACCCTTTGATCTGTGCTATATCTTTAATCCCTTTGATGTAAACGTGACATCACAGATGATGAAAGGAATGTAAGTCACTATTTAAAGGAATGTCTGTGTCGGTTAATCGCAAAACTGTTCAGCTGTTCATTTGTCTTTGCCTTCAAACTTTGCAGGTGACACCACTGTGTGCGGTGTGGTAGAAATATTATGGATATGTCATTAAGAGGACGTGTCATGCACGTGATGCTGAGTTAAGCCCAATTTATACTCCTGCGTAAAGTGCTCTGCGTAGGCTACGCAGAGTCCTCTGTGTCGACGCAGAACCTGTTGTAGAGCCTCTGCGTCGTCTCCGGCTGCACAGAATATTTTTTAAGTGTCCGTCACTCCGTCAAGGGACAACGGAGACGGCAAGAGCTGCGATTGGTCCTCAGGACAGGCCGAGCTAAGCTGCTCTGTGCCGGCTCACAGTGAGCACCGAGCGTCCACAGAGGGCGGAGCTGAACACCGCCGAACTATAAATACGTCATATCTTAACACACACAGCACATGTTTAGACTCTAAATGGCCAATTTCTTGCCTCAAATTATCTTAAAACTGCGTTCCGGGACACAGAAAAGTGACAAACGGCCACTGTTCCAACAACAACAGTCTTTCTCCCTCGGACGCCATTGCTCACTGTAGCCAGAAGCACAACAACCTTGCGCAGCGACCCCTACTGATCGGGCGGGAAATTGCACCGCCTATCCGTCACCACGACGCAGAAGTATAAAGGCTTGAGTGGTCTACGTGGTGACGCAGACGGATAACGCATTACGCAGTCGGAGAAGTATAATGTGGCCTTAAGATGCCTGTGCTGTGCCAGTTCCTTGATTGTGCTGTTTTTCTGCAGCAATTTAGTTTAGTGTCTGTCTGTGTCTTGGGTTGTTGACAAGAGTACAAAGTCATCAAAGGCAAGAGTCCATTGATGACTTTGAACAAAAGAAAAAAAAAAAAGATTTTCTTCAGTGGCTCATCAACGTGACCCGCCATAGGAGCCCGACGGGGCTAGTTCAATACAAAGGCATGAAAGTGTAGTTTTAAAGCACTTATTGAGGCGTCACGTGAAAAGGTGTGTGATGTCGTGTCGGTTGATGCTGAGTCAGTTGAAGCCTGCGACGCGGGTGCTGCACTAGTTTATTGTTAATTTTACGAAAAGTGTTATTGTTTTTTTTCCACAGTCTTGCAGGTAAATGTGCAGCAGGCTGTAAACCCTCATGCTGCAGTGGACATCCACAGTCACTGTGTTTGCAGTATCACTGCTGGAGTTGTCTTCATTTGGACTAATGCTCTTAATCCAGTCTCCAACAAGAAAAACAATCTAACTATAATGATGAGTTCAGACGAAACAAATGAGTAAATAAAATTGAGTGAAAACAGAAAATTCTGTTCTGGAAAAACTGAGTAGATTTCTGTCCTATTGATTGACTTCATCTCACATGGAGTTTTTTCCCCCCCCTCAATTTCAAATATTTAAACTCAAGTCCTTAAGTCCATTTAGATTTAACCAGCAGGTCTTATCGCTACTACTCTGTTTTTATAACATGTACGTCTGGAGACTTCTGTCAATAAAATGCAGCAATGTGTGAATAATTAGAAGCTTTAAATGAATATTTTTGGCCTTCTACCAGGGTTTTCTTCCTCCAAGTAACAAAAAAACATCTAGCCGCTTCTTTATCGATTGTAAGTTTGTTTTCAGTTAGACATAGAAAACATATATAATTATTTATACATCTAAAGTTGAGTTTTAATTTAGTAATGGAAATTTTATTCAGCACTATGACACGGGGACCCCCAAGTTTAGATTTATCCGTTTTTGTCACAGCAGTTACAATTCAGTGCAATTTACTTGCAACGCAATAGTCTAATGTGAATTGAGGGACAGAGATAAAAGATTTAGAATTACCATATCGCCCGTGTCCTCTTTTTTTTTTTTTATCCCTTATGTTTCTCGCTTTCTGATGATAAGCAGCGTTTATACAATCTGTGCCACAATCTCCATGACAGAAAGGGGTCTGCTCGCTGTGATTTAAGCCACGGCGTCGTCTCAGTCATGCATTCGGTGTTTTTCCCTCGCAGGCTTTTCCTGCGTCTTGAGTTTTAACTCTGGCGTTGACCTTCAATCTTTAACCAGTCGGAGCCGTCCGTGACAAAGAGGCGAATTGTTGTAATGAAATTCAGATTGTGGCTTGTTAAAGAGCTCCCGGTGAATATCTGCATGTGAAATTTAGATCGCTTGGGGATCCTCGTCTTTGTATATACACATATATGTATATATATAAAACTAATCTCAGCAAAACAAGCTTTTGAATATTTTCCTTGTAGACTTATTTATTGATCCCAAAACAAAGTAAAAAATCAGACTTCAGTATCTGGACTGCTACAGTCACAGAATATTGCTTAATACAACAAAGGTACCAACATTTTATTTTTTTATTCATCTGTGCATAGACACAGATTATTGTTTAGGTTTGGGCGGTCAGACATTTAACCCTTTAACACCGAGCGTATCGCTAATGACACATTGGCACAAGTGCACTTTGCATTACTGTAGTTGTGCAAAAGCTGAGAAGTTGCACGTTAAAGCCAACATGTGGTCATTATCCACCATAATCGTAAGCTATGACGCCAGAGGAGAGAGAGTGGGAAGAACACCTGTACATAGTTTCCATTTTTTGGCCTGTTTTTTGCACATTGAGAGACAAAGACTCCAAAATTAATGTTCAAATTTAACACCCATTAACAACTGCAGTGTTTTTTACTGAATAAACCTTTTTGATGTTATTCATTTCAAACTGTTAAAACAGATAACACGGAATAAAGTTATTCTGGAAAAAATGGACAAAAGCACTTAGTTACACGTCATCTTCTTTTCCTTTTGTGGTTAAATTAAGCAAAAAAAAGGTCCAGGTGTGGCATTGAGAGGGTTAGTTGTTAAAGGGTCAAGATGAATCTCACTAAACAGGTTTGTGGTCTGACATTTAATTCCTTTAAATCCAACAACCACACGTTAGATGGACTCTGGAGAAAAGAAAAAAAAAAAAAGGTTGTGTAGACTCTGTGGAGGCATTCAGCCTCTGTGCAGTAATTGTCGTTTCTATATATAACCTGGGAAGTGTCCTCACCAAATGGAAATTCATTTGCGTCTACTATTGATTCAACATACAGTAATAGCATCATCACTGGCCGCATCACTGAAAAGAATTTCTCCCACTTAAAAAAGAATCAGATATTATTTGAGCCGAGGCGGTGATGAACGACTGCGATGTCGGCCTCACGCGGGGAGACATCAAAGCCGTGGGAACTCGAATGAAACACCAAATAGTGTGTTGTTCTGAATGTAGAGTGAAATTCTGAGTGCGGTTCAGACAGATTCCCTCATTTTTAAAGTCTGCATATTTTATTGAATTCTAACGCATCTCTTACCTAAAGCCCGAGTTCCATTTCTGCAGTTCACTTCTGTTTAGTTTCTCTATTCATTGACGAGGTAAGTGCGTCCATATCTCACAGGATTTTACCCTCTAAAGTAGCAACCGGCGTCGTGACCGTTTTCCATTTTGCCACTTCATCTTTGTGTATCCTGAAGATTCAACTCCTCCCACCTAAATTGAATCAATATAGGAGTATGGATTATTCATACGTTCCGCAAACTAACACTCGCAAATCATTAAATTATAAAAACCTGCCACAATCTTGTAGTTAAAGATTTAGTTAAGCTCCAGTCATGGATCGGGTTTGAGTGGGTCGTCATCGGCACAGACAAAAAGCTTTTTTTTTACAAACAATGGGTTTGTTTTTACTTAAAAATAATCATTTATTTTGTTGTGAAATAGTTCATCGTGCCACTTTAGGGGGGTGACTCACACTTAAGACTGAAACACAACATTTACTTTATTCACAAAACAGATTTTGTTGGTGAAAGCAAAGTTCGAGGCGAAGTGGGTTTTTAGAATCACAGTCGGCGACAAAAGTTAATGAAAAGTTGTTATTAGACATGATTAAAAGACAAAAGTGAGGTCTGAACTGGGCGGAAATTAAGTTAAACTTTTTGTTTTGTATGAATTCAGTCACACAAAAAAAATTTTTTTCTCTTTTTTTTAATTTTTGCTGGCCTTGCTTGTCCTGAAAGCTTCCTAAAATAATAAAAATGATTATAGAACAATCAACACTTTCAAATTCACTGGATTCACAGACCTTCACACTTGAGTGTTCTCATCTCATGTCATATTCTTACCCTGTGCAGCTCTGGCACATGCTGACATTTCATTCATTATGCGAGTCCACATTGCTGTTATTAATATAAATGGGCAGCGCTCTCAGGTAGAGATCGTTCAGAGGACAGGTGCTGCCTGCAACTCTCCCACGTTCACAAAATCTCCCAAAGCAAACGGTGCACTCTCATTTTTTGTGAACTACACTTGAAGATCATATCAAAAAATTGGAGTTTACCACTTGTTTGCTGCTTGTTAATTTACAGCAAACACAGCTCTGTAGGTCTTCAATTCTATGGTGGACAAGAACAGATGGAGCAGAAAATGAGATGCACAGTAGTGTATGTGCAACATATACAGAGTTATATTCCATGTGTCGTGTGCACTGTAGAATATCAACAAGGGGTCAGTGCTTAGTCACTGACTGAAACAACGTGAGGAAGGAAAAAGAACCTGAATAGTTTAACAAAATAGAAGTAAAGGGAGGATGTGGAGGGGAGGAGGGGAAGAGGCTGTGAGAAGGTTCATCGAGAAGCAAGAAGAAAATAAGTAAGGGAGAGTGTACAGACAAGAAGAGAGGGTTGAGAAAAAGGAGGAGAGTAGACGACTGTGGAGGAAAGAAGAGCAGACGATCCCTAGAATACCAAACACTTCTCTGGCTGAGGGAGAACGAACAGAGGAGAGAGGAGGGGTTGCAGGGAACGACGGAGAGCGTCCGCAGAATACCAAAGAGAGGATAAATGTGAGGAGGGTTTTTTTTTTTTCTTTTACAAGTCATTTTCACATTAATTCCAAAGTCTGTGCGAGAAGTTAAAAATAGACACTTGAGTTGAGTTTGTGGCGCCTAAAGTCGTCATGGTCTCGTGTGACTGCAGAGGTTTTTAGTCACAATCAATGTAATAGCATGTTATTGATCATAACTATCAATACTTGGTCCAGTTGGATGGTCCATACTCCCTTGATACCTTTTATTTAGTGGCATTAATTTAACGACTTTGTTTATAACAGTTTGTTTTTTTGCACTATATTATATGTATATGTATAATACATACACATATATGTATATATAATAATAAAATATGAATATTGTATTGTAGCTTGTTATGGATTTTGCATATTGTCATTTTATTTGATTATTATAGTAGTTTTTGCTCCCGGGGGTCCCCCTACAGTTGGTAAACGGTATTGTTTGTTACAACTGTTGTAAAATATACATATGTTGACAACAAAAAACAACGATACAAATGAGCTCTGACGTCAGAGCTCTAATGTACCATGTCTTCAGATCAGGTACAGTAGCCTGTGTTATAGCATGAGGAAATTAAAAATGACAACAAAAATAACAACTGTATAGTGCTCTAGTTTGCGTAGCGTGAAAGCAGAAAGCAGAAAAATCCCATCATGCCCATGCAGATGATGCAGACCCCGCTCAGGCTCTGACAGAGGTGCCACTCTGCTGTAAATTGATGCACCATCAAAAAATAATCTCGAAATCCTAGATTGTGTCGCTCGAAAGGTCAGTAGATGGAAGTGATGAGAATGGAGTGAGACTTTTTTTTTCCCCCCATCTAATAAACAACGAGAGAGTAGGAAACGAGGAGATGAACGAGGGGGAAAAAACGAGAGGGCAGATGAAGCAGAGAGAGACGGTGGGATATATTTTTTTCCTCCCTCACTTGGCTGCACCTTTTCCGCAACATGCATTCTGTTAGAGATGTGCTGGAGAATAACACACAGAGACAGACCTACACCTCTCCCTAGGGTGGTCTCACTGCCATGCACACTCAGACATACACAAGCTGCACACACAGGACACCATGTTTTCAAAACCTTGACTAACTGGCACAAGTTGTAAAAGTTTTATGAAGCGAAAGAACAATAAAGATGGAGGCAGAATAACAACAACAACAGCAACAACACAAGGGCTAGACAACAGAGAGAGGAAGCGATATGACACACAAACAATACGAGATATGCAGAATAATTGTTGCTAAAATAGCAGTAAGTCTGCGCCCGTCAACACAAACCTACCATATAATGTTTTAAGTGCAGGAACTACACAAATGCAGCGTGATTGCACTCAAAGTAATTGTTGCCTCCAAAGCAAGTGAAGCACTTTGCACATTGTTATTGTTGGATTAGAATCCATGACTGCAGTTGTACTGTTTTTTTGTGTTAACTTGAAGATTTTTTTGGAATGAAACATTTTTGACCCAGCAATATTCTATTTCACATTGTAAGTCTCCAGTTTAGATTGTTTAAAGGGACACTGTGTAGTATTTATGGGTTCATATCCCAAAATCCACTTTTTATACATATTATGTGCTCCTGCATTGTCTAGTCGCTGTATAATAGTTTTTGTTTCATTTTCGTAGTGTTTCAAAAAGTCATGTAAAATAACATGGTCGCGGGCCGCGGTTGCGTTGCCACTGTTAGCAGCGAGACGCCATGTTTCTACCGGAGCCTGTAAGGACAAATGCGAGAGAACAAATCAAGCGTCTCTTTACTTGTAGCAGGAAGTCCCGCCTCCTCTCTCTCCGCTTCGTCTGCTACGGCCGCGGTAGCTCCGCCCTCTCCCTCGCCTCACGAACCTCATCTGCTGAAGACGACGAGGACGACATTTGACCAGCTGCGGATACCGTAGCGCTCAGGGAAGGGAGGGGGTGAGCAGAGCAGCAGGTCTTTGTTGTAAATTTCAGCCTCTCCTCTAGATGGCACTATAAACTACTTACTTCACCTTTAAGTCTTGTTTTGAGAAGGTTTGAAGGTGTGTCTGTGTCGTGTGTTACCATACAACAGAAATCCCTTGTGTGTTGTTATACCATATACGTATATATGCATATTCACAATTACGGCTACAATGGTTATTTGATTATTGGATTAATAATTGATTCTTAAATCGATCGTCAACTTGTTTTAGAGGATTTTGACTAAAACAAGATTTCTGATTTTTCAGCTTTTTCTCCATTTAACAGAAGAAATTATAAAAACTGAAAAAAAAAATGGTTTGTGGATAAACCAAGATGTCTGAGAGCATCATCATTTTCAGGTTTGGGAAACACAGAGCAACTTTTTGCAACATTTTACAGGCCAAATAAATGCACGATTAATCGAAAACAGATTAATTTTCTCGTACATTTGCTACTTTTAATCTCATAAATTTACAACTTTGTTTTCTCATAGATTTGCAACTTTTAATCTCATAAACCTGCAACTTTATTTTCTCGTAGATTTGCCACTTTGAATCTCATGAATCTGAAACTTTAATTTCTCGTAGATTTGGAACTTTTAATCTCATTAATCTGCGACTTTATTTTCTTGTATATTTGGCACTTTTAATCTCGTAAATCTACATATTTGAAATATTACCCCCCTCATCCATAGCTATTTCGTGTTGACTGGCGAATGCATTCCCACGCAAGTAAACTGCAATTATTAATTATGCAAGTATTTTTATTGTTTGCACGTATTTGAGGCAAAAAAATCTACGCAGAGTTGAATAATTAAAAAAAAGGTGGTGGCGACACAGCCGCAAAGCAGCAACTAATACTGTCACATGACATTGACATAACATGCTTTTCTGTAAAAAATCAATAGTGCCATAATCTGTTTACCTCATTTTGTCTTGGAGAATGTAAAGTATACAGTATGTGATTGCAGTCGTCTCCTTCTCTATCCGTTACCAGAGAAACAAACCATACAAATGCAAAAAAAAGAAGAAGAAAGTGTTTGCGGTCAGACAGAAACCAATCAGGATTGTTATGTTCTATATAATCACACCTCAAAGTGGAATCCTCGCTGGATAGTTCATCATGTGTTACCCACGCAGCTCGACGAACAGAGGTCACGTGTTGTCTGAATAGCTCGTAGCTTTACAGATGCATAAAAGAAGGCTCAGTCGCGCTCGGTCTGATTAAAAATAATTACATGATTGTGCATTATTACGATAATGAGGGTGAGAAGAATTGAAAGCAAAGGAGGATCAACTTCTTCCCCCTCCTGCAGGCTTTTAGCTCGTTTACCTTTTCCATATCTCTCCGCAGCACCTTGTCAGCCCTCGCACAGCTCTGTCTCTTTTTCCGTCCCACTCTCCCTCTTTCACTTTCCATCTTTCTGTTCACGAGGGGGCTCTTATGGGGTGGAGGATAACTACCTTGCTTTATTACCAGTCTGTATTCATGCTATCAGTCCGAGGGCTGTTTACGTTAACAAATCATGACTCAGCTCATGAGCTGCGTGTGTGTAGCACAATAGTCGGGAGGGTGAGGAAACGCCGTGAGTAGGCGGCTGAGTGGAAATAACAGATGTGATACATCTCTTCTTATATAAAACCCATATAAAGGTTATTTTTCTGTGCTGATCTATGAGAGGTCCTCAGTGTGCAGAGTATATTTTCACATTGATGGTGCATTCGGTTCAAACATGAGGCATTCGTGCACATTTTCATGCAAGTTTGGGGTCATTAGTGCCGGGCGATGAAAGTCAGTCAAAGGCTGAGAAGTAGAACGTCAACACCAACGTGGTTATAACGGATCAGCGTCTTTGCTACAGAGGGGAGAAAATGCCTGTACCTAGTTTCCATTTTTGGCCTGTTTTTGCACATAGAGACAAGAAACTCAAACAGAATTGCAAATTCAACACGCAAAATCTGATGTTTATGTACAACTGCTGGGTTTTTCTGAATAAAACTTTAGTTAGTTTCTCATTTTAAACTGTTAATTACGCTATTTTGTCATGGCAGCAAATGGTTACTGCCAGGAAATGTGCTATGAGTAAGTGCTTTTTGCACATTTTTCCAGAATTACTTTCAATATCTGATTATGGTAACACTTTAGATTAGGGAACATACATTCATCATTAACTAGGTGCTTACTAACATGCATATAAGTAGCATACTAGCCCTTTATTAGTAAATATTAAGCATGTATTAACACCTTATTTAGGAAAAATCGTAGTTCATGTCGTAATAGAGGTAGAATTAGTGCTTAATATAAATATACGTGCTTAATAATTACTAATAATGGGCTAGTATGCTACTTATTTATGTTGGTAAGCACCTAGTTAACGGTGAATATGTGTTCCTTAATATATAACCAGATGTTTAAAGTTATTCTGGAAAAATATGCAAATGCACTTACTCATCGCACATTTCCTGGCCCTTTGATGGCTAAAATAAGCAAAAACAAGGTCCAGACAGACATTTTGAGGCTTAGGTGTTAAAGGGTGTTAAAATGTTGAAGTGTAAATGCATCATGACACGTGATCACCACTGTATTTTAAGTATTCATGGACAAAGCAGTGAGGTATCACGACACACACTTCACAGATTCCCTATTCTTTATTAATCCTATTTCTGTTCTTCTGTCTTTTTACCTACTAGAATATATATATATATATATATATATATTTTTTTTTTTTTTCAGCTTGAAGCTGCTATTGTTGTCCATCACCGGGCAGACACAAAGAAAATAATCAAAAAATTTGTACGAGACATAAGGTGACATCATAATCCATGTCTGAAATTAGTGGGAGTTTTAAAAAAGGTGGATGGTTTTAGCTTCGCTAAAGACGTTGATCTCACCCTGTCACTCCACGCCTGTCGTCCTGCCGAAGATAAATGAATCCCAGCTGTCACAGCTCTATCTTCAAAGTGTAGCGTTGTCAACATCACCACCATCACTGGATTTTGGAGATTTTTTTTTTTTTTTTTTTTTTTTGCCCTTTCAAAATCTAACTCCTGTTATTTTTCTGTCTCTGCACTGCAGTTGATATTAAGAAAATTGACACTTTTTTTTTCTCTTCTTCTTCTTTTTTTTTTCTTGAGCAGTTGTTTTGACCCTGTCAGTGTCGTGGCATTCCTCTTATGGCACCAGTATGACAGGCTGACATATCGTTATCCTGGCTGTGACTCTGGTGGTGGATTTTAATGAATTTAGGACGTGCCATTTAAACGTGTGTTTATTCTGCCATTTTCACCACGTAAACGAGCTGAGTTTGAGACAGACAGGACAGACAGGACAGACAGGACAGTCAGGACAGATGGACGTGCAAGTAAATACACACACTTTCTCATCAGACACATTCTGAGACACATTTTTCCTTTCCAATAGAGAACATGCAGTGTATTAACTAAATTTAGGAGCACATAATGAGTTAATTTAAGATGTTCAAGTGTGACAATGGTTTGATCAACTAGTTTTAAATATAAACAATATAAAAACAATGTAGCTACAGTTTAGAAAAGATAAAATATGGTGCATTCAAGGCTGGGCAGTAACATTATATGATATAATCTTCTTCCAAATCAATATAACAAAGGTTCAATAGTATTTAAGCACTGTGTCTTTTTCACTTTCTGTCCATAAAGAAGCTAGAAACCACATTTCACTTCGTCTTCATCAATCTTTAATTATCTGACATTCATTGTAATTATTATTATTATTATTAATATCGGGGTACATACAACCAGTTTACTTGCAAAGCTATGTGGGCGTATTTATTGATAAATTGCTAGTGGGGAATCTCTTCTTTAGCACTTTAAAATCACTATTTCTCAGTGGCAGTGCAGCACAACTGCTGTGTCGGAGCAACAAGACAAAAAAGGTGATTTCCAACAGGGTGTCATTATTTGTCTCAGTGAAACTAATACTGTTTAAATACTCGGTATTGAATTGTTGCATATAGCTTTGTGTCCTTACCACTGTTCCCTGCATTATTAGACAACAATCTGTATGTTTAATGCCTCTGTTTAAAAGAGGTCTTTTATCATCTCTTTATGGTACACATAAAGTGCTGAAATGCAAATGCACACACATTGAAAGTGCATTTTATACACATTTTTTTATCATATTATAGTATAAACAATCCATACCCTACCCATGTGTTACCCAGCTTTGGAGCAGCTTAGGACACAGTCGGCCAAGAGTGACACCGCGCTCTCACTCTGTGCTGTCATTTACCAATCAGAGCTGGAGCCATAACATCCATACGTTTGGCACAACACGGACTCCAGAGTTGGACACAGACCACATTCTCAGTTTTTTTTTTATGTTTTTTTTGGCTCAACAAACTACTGTATATAAGTATTAGCATCCCCATGCCAAATCTCATGAGCATGTAGTAATGAAGCCATAAGCATTATCATCATTTACACTTTTGCTCTTCTCTAAAAAACAGTGGATAGAAAAAAACCATCAAATATTCTGTGTTACTCGTACAGTACACTATATTTTTTTGTCTCTCTCTCTTAGAATAATAATATTAATACTTTATTATTATTATTATTATTATTATTATTATTTGTTTTGCCAAGCCTTGGTATTGTGTTTTTAACCAGAGGCGCCGCATCTTTATTCAGTTCGCATATGTAATAAAAACATAATTAAAAATGTTAATAACTTTCTGTCAATCACATATTTAAATATGGCGTTCCCTCCCAGTGCTGTGTGTGTGTGTGTGTGTGTGTGTGTGTGTGTGTGCTGTGAGGAGCAGATTTCTTTATTTATCACCTGAGCAGAGTGGCAGTTTGTCTGATTACCTTAATAAGAATTCAACCGCGATGAAATTCAAACTCTTTGCTTTTCCGTCTTTTCTCCTCGGCCAGAAAACGCTCGGAGGGCACCGAGGCTGCGACGCTCTGAATAAACGGGAAGGATTTCTCTCTGACAGGACTCTAAAATAGCTCCACACCTCTCTGTGATCATTTTATTTCGTGACAGTAAATGTTTGATTTGAGGCATTGGCAGTCTGTGAGGTAGGGAGGTGTCAAACATAAGGCACATGGGCCAGAACCGGCCCACCAGAGGGTCCAATCCGGCCCACAGGATTAATTTGTGACATTTTGCATTATGGTTAGATCATATAATGTGAAATACTGTATTTTTTCCACATACCTAACTAAAGTTGTACAGCACATGTGTAAATGGTAAACTTAGGCATAATACTGTTGAAATTACACTTATTTTACTCAAGAAATGTAATGTTTCCTTCATAATTGTTTTGTTAAAAAGAAACTTCATTAAATGTAAACTGTGATGCTATCATTTTTTAGTGGTTTGGCCCACTTGAGATCAAATTGCGCGATTTTAGATTATTAAAAAAATAGCTTTCCTTTCCACAGAATCACGATATTTTGACGATTTAGAAGTTGTAAATTCTCCGCTTTTCTTATTTGCGACAATCCAAGGTTTTTTATACACATTTTTTTCTGTTCCGTTTAAAGGGACATTATGTAGTATTTATGGGTTTATATTACCCAAAATCCACTTTTTTATACATATTATGTGCTCCTGCATTGTCTAGTCGCTGTATAATATTCTTTGTTTCATTTTCGTAGTGTTTCAAAAAGTCATTTAAAATAACATGGTCGCGGGCCGCGGTTGCATAGCCACTGTTAGCAGCGAGACGCCATGTTTCTACCGGAGCCTGTAAGGACAAACGCGAGAGAACAAATCAAGCGTCTCTTTACTTGTAGCGGAAGTCCCGCCTCCACTCTCTCCGCTTCGTCTGCTACGGCCACGGTAGCTCGCCCTCTCCATTTTCTTTTCTTTTCTTACAGCACTCTCTCAGTAAACACGGAGGATACAAAGTGTAACACACGTTATTTTCAACTTGGCCTGATTTTATTGGTTTATTATTAGCAGGAGCAGCTGAATTTTGCAGTTCACCTAAAAACAACAACAACAACACAAAACTATGTTGTGTCTCGCTGTATTATCAAATCACAATAAATCCCGAACGGCAATGCAAATCAAAACAACTCCCCGATCACAATCTAATTGCGACGAGAGCGTCATCCCGACCGTAGTGGAAACAGCTGCTCCGCTGTATTATGGGATCTCGTTTTAAGTCTGAGAAAAGCTCGTCTAGATAAAAGAAATCTCTCTTCCCTGTCAATCGCGTCTGTCCTTCCTCTCGTGCCTAGAGGGTCGTTCCTCGTCAGACACATTAGCAAAGCTGCTTTTATGGATGCCCTTGATCTCATTGATGAAAACACACACAGGGTGGCATGAGGCAAAGACACGTCGCTCCTCCAACGCTCTCTGTTCTGCGTCTCTGTCTGTGACCGACTGGATGAAGCCGCTTCAGTCGGGAGACATGACGGACAGCACCGATGGAGGATTTTGCTCAAAATCACCTGACGGTGACAGATGGCTTAACAAGGATGTGGATGATTCCGTCTGACCTTTTTGTTCTTGCTCACATTAACAGCATGTCCACACACGCAGAAGGACTTTGTATTTTTTTTTCAAGTGGAACGTCTCACATGTCTGACAGAACAAAGCCCTGTTCGGACAGGATTAGTTTTACATGAAGAGCTGGGGGTAAAGTACTTATGACGAGAGCTTGTCAGTGATTTTAGTCCCGTCCAAATGTGCCAAGTCAGTAATCATTTTCCATAAGATGTCAGTAAAGATTACCTGGGGTAAAAAGTTCCAGAAACATTCCCCCAGTCAGGGGTCAGGGGTGTCAAAGTCACCCCTGACCCCTGCCGTTGTCGGGTCAGGGATCACAGGGTTTACTACCCCCCTTGCCCTGAACCAGAACCGGTCTGGTCGTATTGACAGCTCAGCAACTCATAGGCCCATTCGGAGCAATTTACCGTATTTTCCGGACTATATGTCCTACTGGAGTGTTACCCTGGATTTCCACTGGATGCGGAACGGCAGCGGTGCGGTCGCCGTTGCAAATCGCTTCCATTCTAATCAATGAGAGCATTCCCACCGGCCGCGCTGCGGAGCGTCTCAGCAGCGGCCCAGAAGCGGCTTGCCGCGCTGCAGCGATATCGATAGGAATCAGTTCTATTTTTTCCGTTGTTGCTGCTGAACCTCGTAAATTTTAATGAAGCAGATCGCACAAGACAGGAAGCCCGACACAGAATCAAAGTAAAACATTTCCGCCCCCCCTTTCAAAATAAAACACAACATGCAGGTCATATAGCCTATCGCAACTTCACATCAACATTA
Source organism: Microchirus variegatus (assembly GCF_963457635.1). Classification (NCBI taxonomy): domain Eukaryota; kingdom Metazoa; phylum Chordata; class Actinopteri; order Pleuronectiformes; family Soleidae; genus Microchirus; species Microchirus variegatus. The sequence continues at coordinate 24,384,595 of NC_139815.1, read as the reverse complement.
CGTCGTGACCGGTGCTGCCAGGTAAACAGTCAATTAATCAGAGCGTCTCTGAGAGTCATAATGAACGACGAGAGACTGATTGTTGAAGTGGAGAAACATAAAATCATTTATGACACCAGATCAACAGTTCTTCCACGTCGGAGAATGAAAAGAAGCTATTGTTGTTGTTGTTTACTTTATACACACAGTCTATCGCTGGAACTCGCGTCCGTTTGAGATTATCGCGCGATCTTCCGTGAATACCGCCGGCTCCCAAGGCTCCGCGCGAGGAAAAAAACATACATAAGTCGCATCTGTCTATAAGTCCATTTGTGGATTTGTTCTTCCAGCTCTGTTCATCGTGCTTTCAGCCCACAATTAGCTTTCTTTGATTTTTTTTCATAAAAGTAAGAATTACCACTGCTTTTCGCAGTGCTCGAGTGTTTTTCTGCTGCTCGTGTGTAGTTTATAATTTGCAGTTTAAATTTTGAAAAAGTACGGCTTTTTCTTTTCGGTGTCACTTTATCTGCGTTCTCTCTGTCTTTGCAGTTTAGTCGAGCAATTCTTTTGCTGGCGCAGTCGCAGTGCTCAATTGTCACAAGTGTGGACGGTGCCCTCTTGTGGTCATAGATGACGTAACTTATATTTTTGATATAGGTCGCTTCTGAATTATTGGTCGCATGGCCAGCCAAACTACTAAAAAAAGCGCAACTTATAGTCCGGAGTACAGTACCCTGATTTACCACTCCAAATTAGGGTCGTTTTACTGAGATTTCTTATCCCGTGTGAATTGGCCATAATATATAAATATTACAGATGACAAAACTTCACACAAAATTCACACCAAACGTAGAGTCAATGTTTGTATTACCTTGCAAATGTATATTTGTTCTCTCTCGATCCAAAAAAGAGGACAGGATGAAGTCTACCTGTTGCCAATTCACATTTCTGACATTGTGTCACTCGTATTTTTTCAACTCGAGTTCAATTTGAGCGAGTAATTCGTGTTTTTTTTTCGTCACCTGCGGTGAGTGATGTGAAATTGTCGTCCTTCTCATCACGGGCGTGCTTCACAGAGACGTCGGGCACATTTGCCACTGCTCTAGATAGCAAAAAAAAAAAAACCAGTGTGAGTGAGTGTTTGGCTCGGAGCGAAACCAAAACACAGGAGATGTTCTCTCAGTACTGTACCTGAACACGTCCTGTCAGTGTAGACACAGTGAGGCACTGAGGCTGCTGCTGCTGCTGCTGCTGCTGCTGTTCTGGTCCTGCCAAACTCAGTGTGTACAGTCACTCATCCGTCTGAAAAACCCTGCACCTGCACCAACAATAAATGTTGTTTGCGATGAGACTTTTGAATCACGTTGCTGTTTATTTTCACGTTTGTTTTTCCATTTTTTCCCCCCACCTATGCACACATTTGCATATATATATGTATATATATACGGTACATGCATAAACTGGCTTTACATCAGTCTGCATAAGGGGTGGGACGAACATCAAAAGGAAGTGCAGAAGAGACAGAATTGCCATTGCGACTCGTGAGAGATACAATTAGCGATAAGCAGGCAGGCCCCGAATTTTATCAGATTATTATCACATTTTATTTGTCTGTCATTGCTATACATGACATTATCATTTTTGGCTGATACTCAACAATGCACTCAGCGTAGATTTATTTATGTATTAATATTGCACACACCACAGTGTTGGAGTAAAGTAACTCCTCATTTCAGTTTAATTGTACTAAAAATTTAATTTCTATACACACTGTGGTGAGATTTGAGTCCAACATTTGTATTACTATTTATTCACACAATGCAGTGATGGATGAACACGTGGCTCTGCATACATACATTTTATCTATATGTACAACAAACAAAAACTACAGTGTCCCCGTCAGCCTCTGTTTGCCTTGACGTTGTGTGGTGGTTCAATCGAGCATGAGCCCAACATACTGTGTGTCTCTGTGTGTGTGTTTGTTCCAATCCTGGTGATTCAGCTGCACAAACCTGACAAACCTGCGTGTGTGTGTGTGTGTGTGTGTGTGTGTGCACGGCCACCAGTTGTGTCGCTTCCCGTCCGAGTTACAGGTCACGTCTCGCCTACCCAATGTCGCTTTCTCTCATTCTCTCACCAACAGTGACTCACTCACACACACTCTCTCTCTCTCTCTCTCTCACACACACACACACACACACACACACACACACACACACACACACACACACATGCACAGTCACTCGTCTTGCCCTGGGCTGCAATGGGCATCAGCAGTCGAATTCCCTCCACAGCTGGAGTGCAACAAAATCACTGACCACAACAGCCTCACAAACAAAACCCCTCATGCACAGCAACACACACACACACACACACACACACACACACACACACACACACACACACACACACACACACACACACACACGGAGCAGAAATATCCTTGACTGATTTCACTTCTCTCAGTAAAAGCTGTCAGCGCAGTGCACAACTCTACAACCTTAGTGTTAGTGAATCACGTGTGTCTCTCTGTGTGTGTGTGTGTGTGTGTGTGTGTGTGTGTGTGTATACGTGGGTAACCTAACCAACAGATTGCCAGCAGTCGCTCAGTTGTTTTCTGCCTGCTCATGCAACAAATCCAATTCCAGCCAGTCAGCAAACCAGAGATGTCTATCTGAAATAGTTCTGCCACCAGAGCCACTCGGCCCCCAAATACAATTTTAACCAGTAAGCAAAGTGTAAGCTATTATTTCTTTACAGCTGAGTTTAGACTTGAAAAAGTTAAATTAATTCCAACACCAGAGGCTTGGCATTGGCTTCAGACACCCGCCGTGTGACGACTTTGACAGGTCAAGTCGAGGCCAGGACCAAAAAAAAAAGCAGAAGTTGAGTTTAGATCTTCTTTGGCTCTCTCTCACGCTTTAGGCTTGATAACCAGAATGAAGACATTCCTCAGAATCTGTATCAGGAGTGTGAAAGTGCTCCGTTGAAATTGTATTTAACTTATCCTCCGACTGTTGTCTGTCTTTCTGACTGCCCGCATGAATATAAAACTGCTATTGAATCAGTTTGCGTGAAATCCTGTGGCGGTCAAGGGTATAGGTCATGGCAGACTTCATTGATTTTGGGAATAATTCATTTGTTTTCATTCAGTTGCCTTCATTGGACAGTTGGTTGAATTTCTAAGAAATTCACATTAGCACGTTTTCAGTGAGCCGACCTGGTAGAGAGCAGACAGGCGGGCTAACCCTTACCTCGAGCTATACACTTCTCTGCAGCAGCCACAAGTTCACCTCCACCTTATGACCCATCACTGTGTGCTCTCCCCTTTCATCCTACAGTGCTAATGCTAAAAGAAAGAAATAAACGTGTTTATGTGCTGGCAGAATATGTGAGTAAAAGCACAGTGAAGAGCTAAAAAACAGGTTGGTTGTTGCTCAGCTTCAATTGGTGAAGGTACGTGCTACCCTAAACATCATATACAGTCCTGTCAGACGCAGTAGAGGGAACGATGTGTCCTTCTCATTTCCATCCATCAGCTTCTCTCTTCACGGGTCTCTCTCTTCCTCACCTGCGGATGTCGATGAGAACGCTGAAGGTTTAGCTGTACATGTTTCACTTTCACAGTTAAAGGAGTGCAGATAGAGTTCAGATAGAGTCACAAACTGCTCCAGAGTTCACTTTGCGATACATTCTGAGACCACCTTTTTTCAAATGGACCACAGTTTGGATGTCCAAGATGTGATGTAAGTTAAGTTGAAAAGATTCTATTGAAGACAGCTCAGCTCCAAGGAGAACTGAGACAATGCCTGACATCTGAACAGTAAGACATCATAGCAGTTAGTAAGTCTTGAGATCAGTGTATCCAGATCAGATGCCTGGCACCTTGGTATCTAGTGAGGGAACCTTCAAAGTCTGTGTCTTATCCTAACTTATGGCTGTTAATTGTTGAACACCAGGTCTGGTTAATAATATGTGAGTAATTAAAGGGACACTATGTAGTATTTATGGGTTTATATAACCCAAAATCCACTTTTTTATACATATTATGTGCTCCTGCATTGTCTAGTCGATGTATAATAGTTTTTGTTTCATTTTCGTAGTGTTTCAAAAAGTCATGTAAAATAACACGGTTGCGGGCCGCGGTTGCATAGCCACTGTTAGCAGCGAGACGCCATGTTTCTACCGGAGCCTGTAAGGACAAACGCGAGAGAACAAATTAAGCGTCTCTTTACTTGTAGCAGAAGTCCCGCCTCCTCTCTCTCCGCTTCGTCTGCTACGGCCGCGGTAGCTCCGCCCTCTCCCTCGCCTCACGAACCTCATCTGCTGACACGGAGAAAGACGACGAGGACGACATTTGACCAGCTGAGGACACCGTAGCGCTCAGGGAAGGGAGGGGGTGAGCAGAGGAGCAGTTCTTTGTTGTAAATTTCAGCCTCTCCTCTAGATGGCACTATAAACTCCACCTTTAAACGTAAAGTTAGCTGACGATAGATAGAATTTTCTCTAAACTCTGACCTAAACAAACAAGCCTGGTGTGAACGCACCCTCAAGTCTTTGACTGAGACTGTTGAAGCTTTGGATCGAGCCACTAGCCTTCTGGTTAGTGGGTTATCTGCTCTACTTCCTGATCCATATCAAATTCCTGATTGCTGTCTTTTTTTTTTTTACTCTAACGCTGTATATGAATGTGTATTTTACATCGTCATAGTGCCATTGAGCAAGTGCATATGTGAGTGGCTGTCGAGTGTTTAAATGTCCAGGCAGATCAGTCAGAGGTCAAGTGGAGCTCCACTGTATTCTACTTTATACTCCACTACCATCGCAGGCTCTTGTCTCTACACTTAATTGTAGCAGTGCTTCACTTCACAGCTGTGTTTCTCTTCTGTGAGTGGAACACACACACACACACACACACACACACACACACACACAGGAACTGATTGGAAAAAACAGTGAAGCTATTCCAAGGTGCTATTCCAATTGCCAAGGAAAAATAAGCAAGTATCACTTGTGGTTTTCCCACACAGGTGATTGCCTAGCAACCTACGTTGTCATAAAAAGCCTGCCGGCAATATCAACGCCTCTGCGGTAGAGTAAAGAATGGCAGCGTACTGCAGAGAATTTATCCAAGACTAGGATTCGGAAGGTTGAAGAGGTCGCCTATCAACTGCTCCACTGCAAACGTCGGCTCTATTTTAGCCAAGATTGCGCCAGCCCCGCCACCTCAATTATTTAGCCGCATGACTCTGTGAAAAGCAGGGCAGGTGGAGAGCGAGGCCGGGGGACAGAGGAGGAGGAAGAAAGACGCCAGTAAAGAGTTTGGCTGGCAGCTAATCACGACCGTCACCTCACCGATAGCACAAAATAAACCTAATCTGTCGAAAAACCTCGGCTTCACAATGTGGCACCTGCCCGGTGAGTAAGAATATTTTTCACTCTTCATCAAGTCACGATATCCCTTCAGAGGAAGTGCTGAATTCGTGATGACTAAATGTTATCACATATGCATGGAGAGTGTTAATATTAATGGCCACGTTGCTGTCAGCTTTTTAAAATTCCGAGAAAGAGAGACAGTGGTGGGCAAGGGGTCAAGTGGGCGCGTATATAACAAAGACGAGTGCAAAATGAGTCTGTATTCATAACACTTAGCGCTAAATGTGTGGTGTGTGTGGTGTTTTCCCATCGGCTAATTATTACAGCACTAATTTTGGGGACATTTATATACACTTTCTTTTTAATAAGCTCAACCATCTGCTGCCCTGCGCAAATAAGTACATGTTTTACATGTGTAAATCACACAGCTGTCGGGCTGATCTGTGGCAAACCCCAGGAGCTGTTCAATGAAAAGCATATTATTATTATTACAGTATTACAGTAGTAGATTTGATCTTTTTTCAGTAGAAGTAGAATTGTCTTTCAGAAACACATTTCCGACCCTAGCAACAATGTCATGTGTTGAAATAGGAGCCCTTAATTCACTGTGACCTTATTATTTGACACTTGTCTTCGGGGAAGTTTTGAGTTAGTGTTTGAAAAGTTTTGAGTCACTGTTTTGCATGCTGATAATAGACGTGAATTTTGCACACACACCAATTAGTGACAGTGATAGTTAACCTCATTTAACCCGTCCTTATTACACACCAGTAGTGAACGCACAACCTACCCATGACCCTTCCACTTACAAGCCTGATTCCTTTTTCTCTTGGCCATGGGCTGTCATGCATAGGCCATGATGATAAACATGATAAACGTGCCAATTACTTAGACGTCCATCAGTATCCAAGTCAATTGGCCCACTGCTGTCAGTGTCTCTTCTGTATAGATCCTTTTCTAACCTTAAGCCTTGATTCCACACACATGCAGTATGTTTTCAATTATTTAAATGCATGGAGAATCACAAGGTTGCCTCTGCTACATACAGTATCTTCAAGTTATTTTCACTTAAAGGGGAAATAAGTAGTTTATAGTGCCATCTAGAGGAGAGGCTGAAATTTACAACAAAGACCTGCTGCTCTGCTCACCCCCTCCCTTCCCTGAGCGCTACAGTATCCGCAGCTGGTCAAATGTCGTCCTCGTCGTCTTTCTCCGTGTCAGCAGATGAGGTTCGTGAGGCGAGGGAGAGGGCGGAGCTACCGCGGCCGTAGCAGACGAAGCGGAGAGAGTGGAGGCGGGACTTCTGCTACAAGTAAAGAGACGCCTGATTTGTTCTCTCGCGTTTGTCCTTACAGGCTCCGGTAGAAACATGGCGTCTCGCTGCTAACAGTGGCTATGCAACCGCGGTCCGCGGTCATGTTATTTAACATTACTTTTTGAAACACTACGAAAATGAAACAAAAACTATTATACAGCGACTAGACAATGCAGGAGCACATAATATGTATAAAAAAGTGGATTTTGGGTCATATAAACCCATAAATACTACATATTGTACCTTTAAGTAGTTAGAAGGAAAGAAGCAAACCATCTGCACTGATTACAGGCCAGTCGTCACAGACATTAATCACACCCAGGGATAAAATCACGTGTTGTCGGATACACTCATTGTCGCCTTTTTCTGCAGTATAAACAGTTGGTGTCCAGCTGTCATCCCAGACTCATTAAACATCTGTGAGTGTTTGCCATCACCGACCCAAAGTCCATCCATCTGTGATCAGGCAGGACAGTGAGAACTAAAAAACATAATTGGTCTGTCCCTACTTTACTTTCTTTGTTTTTGAGGGGACATGCACAGCGAATGCAGTTCCAGGGTTTAGAAAAAATCACTTTAAAACTCAATGAAATGTCCCATCGTACAGTTCCTTTTGACATGAGCTTCTCATGACTCATCAGGGACGCGGGGGGGGTAGGTGGGGGGTAGAGATCCCTCAGGTTGGTGCAGCGTAGCGTTACACGACCCCTCCCCTTCCACTTGGTGTGAGCAATCAGTCAGTTGTGTGTGAAGAATGGCTGCCAGAGGCACTACTTCAGGCAATACTTCAAATATTATTTCACACCTACAGGAGCACCATTCATCACTCTTTGCCACATTCGAGGTAATGCTGTCTTGAAATGAGTGTTTGCAACCAGGTATGAGAGTTTGCATGTCAAGCATTGGTAAAACAAACACTAGTATTCTTGTTACTGGGTTTTCGCCCTTAACTAAAGTGTTAAGAAAAGTGTTTCATGTATGTATTGACTTATGGCTCTCTGGCTGAGTAAAGGCTAGAAAGAGTATAAAGCTGTGTTCCCACCTATATGGCTTTCACACCGGCAGAGCTATGTGTCAGTTCCACTTCCCAAACCCAATATGACACCAGTGGGCGTGTCATATTCTGGGCTGTGAAGATGAGCGGAAAGTCGAGGAAGTATTGAGATTTCGCCGGCGTTGTGTTGACTTCCGCCTGAGTAACACGGATTAACGTCCTCCCACTTTGGTTCCTCTTAAACTGGTGTGCACACGGGGCTGTTTGCCAGAAAATACCAAGGTTCCGAGGCTCCAGAACGGAGCCAGAACCAGAACGGTGCCTGTCTGAAAGCACTACAAGTGGAACAGTTCAGTTTGGTACAGTACGGTACATAATATTTTTTGCTTTTCCATTAGGTTCCAATAGTTCCAAAATAACTGCCCCCAACTGGCCCATTCTTTGGTATCCTTCCCTTGGGGTACCACAGAAAAAATGGTACAGTCCGTGTAGCTCCTTCCCTGACATTTAGCTGATTTGGGCGACAGAAAAACATCACTCCCTTGCGATCGGTGTTAACATCTCGTGGAAGTGGAGGCAAACACCCGAACAAATGCTTGACTTCTTGTCGAGAAAAACATCCACAAACCAGACAGGAAAAAAAAAAACCTGCTGGACGTCCTCCTTTGCGTCGCGTTCAATGTCATCGTTCTTTGACATCGCACCAGCGCCACGTCGCACTACGTTGCCTATCGAGTGAAGGCACCATTCAAAACTGTGCCAAACTCTACCATCATGGACACACAGCATAAACATAACCCCCATGTAACGAGCCTTCCTTTTTCCCTTACACATCCTCCACTTACATCTGATCTCAGTCATTCGAGGTCTTAGCCAATCAAAAAGATATGCATTTGACGCATATGTTAGCAGTTGTGTGTGTGTGTGTTTGGATATATATGCATTTGAGAGGACCAAAATACTAGAACATTTTTTTTGCTGGTTCGCATACACTGCCACACCTTAAGAGGGCTGTTCATGGAGTAAGGGTTAGGATGTGTGTCTGTGTGTGTCTGTGTGTGTCTGTGTGTGCTATGTCTGGTGGAGCAAGCCCTGTGTTAATCTGACGTGCTTGGCTGACATTCTCCAGATGAATCTTTGCATGACTCCACGACAATCTCTGCTTAAGCTGAAGGACAGGGAGAGCCTTTTCATTTGTGACACAGTGTGTGTGCGTGCGTGCGCACGTGCGTGCATTAAGGACACAGACAGACAGATAGACAGTCAGCGAGACAGAGGGGAAAGAGTGAAAAGCAGGAAGCAAGAAAGTTAGAGAGAGGACAACAATAATATATGTGCATGGGGAAGAGGGAGTGACACTAAGCCTTTGAAATTGTATTGGGGGTTTTGTGTATGACGGTTTAAACTAGGCCACTCTAGGATCAAATCTCTCTCTCTCACGCTCTCTCTCTCTCTCTCGCTCTGTCTGTCTCTGTCTGTCTGTCTGTTGTAGTCCAGGTGGGCTTTCATCGTCTTCTTACACTGTCCATCTGAGAGGAAACGGGAATGCTCAAATGACCTTTTTTTCTTTGAAAAGATTACACGTGTCATGCCATTTTTAAATTCGTGTTCGGGTTTCGGCTAAATTCAAATGTGATGTTCTTCGTGACAGCTGAAACACATTCTCACAGGGAAATCTGACTTTAACAGGATGAACAGAATCCAAGGCAGAGTCGGTGGGTTAGTGTTTCTGAGGATTGAATCGAAGGAAATAGTAAATGACATCCAGTGGAGTCTACGTTATCCGGGAAGGTAACCGTGTCCTACGTAGTGCTGTAACCAGTGTTGTAATGTAACACAGTACAAATACTTTGTTACTGTACTTAATTAGAATTTTCACATATCTGCACTTTACTTCGTTATTTATATATTTTTTATTTTTTCATTATTCTTTTTCTACCAAAGTCGTTTTCTGGCAAGATACTTGTACTTTTACTCAAGTATTGCTTTCTAGTACTTTATACAAGACTTGCTGTAACGAGAGCTTTGTAGCGCCTTGACTTGGATCATGTTTACACTACTGTTCAAAAGTTTGGGGTCACCTATACAATTTTTTGGTGTTTTCTTTAAAAGTCACACATGATTTTTTTATTCAAAATTATAATTTTGCCCTTCAAACGTTTTGCCTTTTGTCAAAGAACCAGCAAAACTGTTGGATATAGGTTTAGCACGGCCCGATGGTGTGCATCCTTGATTTCCAAATTTTTTGGAGGAATTTTATTTTTCGCTAATTTATCATGCTACACCAGGCAGGCAGTGGCTCATCAGCAGCAGCTGCGCTGTCTGTAGCAGGGAGGTGGGAGTGAAGAGGCTGTCCTCACAGTGGGTGAGACATCTTCACACGGTGCACCGCAGAACATGGTGTTTTACTGAAACGAGGTGTCCATTCACCAATACGCGAGCACATATTTATTTGGCATTAGCATGCTACTACTTTGCGGCTAACTTGGCGAACCTGTTTCCAAAGGTAGGCTAGCGAGGCTACGATGAGCATTAGCGTAGGGCTAACATAATGTAAACACTGTGCAACCTCATTAGGCACAATGCAAATGTTTTCATTTCCGATTAGCTGATGAGTTGGCACAGTGTTTGTATTATGCTAGGCTTTACGTTCCTTATCATGCATTATCATAACTGAACAATCTTCATTAGCTCCCACTATAGGAATACATACTTCCACTGCACTGCACTAGTTCCATAAAAAAAACGGACATTTGCAGCATTTAATGTTATATTTATTGAAAAAAAATTTTGAATGGGAGTGTACGTCAAAGCATTTTTGGTGGATCATTGGTTAGGTATGTTACAGAGCAGCTGTTTGGCGTTTTTTTTTTGAACTATCAAGAGTTATGTGCCATGACCTTCCATCAAGCACGGACCTCCGGTGTGTCATCGTTAATATGAAATGGTACTTTCCGTCACGCTTTTATCACATTCTTTCATGTAAATCATCACTTAATCCATCTCTGTCAACATGTCAGCTTTTGATTTTGACACAGACGCAGTTCATGCATTTGCCTCAGATTCCGCGCAAATTTTCGAAAATATATCAGGAAAAACATCCCACGTAAGAGAGGATGCTAGGAATCAAAACAACGGGATTAAGCATGACTTTACACCTGTGAGGAGTGATGAGTTTCGAGGATCAGCATGTTCAACCGGGTAATTATGGAGCCTCATGGCAGCACCTAATGTGAGCCAGAGTCAGCATGCCTCTATTTAATTGCCTGCCAATGCTCCTGACCACGGGCAGGATGTCTCATTTGTTATCAAACATGTTTCTTCTGGTGTGAGAAGTTCAAATAAGGGGCACTGTCACTGCAGACAATGTCAGGCCAGCATGTAAACAGCTACCCACACCCCCCGCTTTATCCCAAAAATATATTTTTTCAGGGTTCTGGAAGCAGAATGTCTTAGAGAGAACGGTTCTGTTGTTGTTATTAAGAACAGAGAGGGTGTATTTCTCCTACTCCTCCTCTACACACAAACCTCACAAACACTGCCAGGCTTCAGTGGTTGCCTCTGTTTCAGCTAAGCTAAATCTGATTGGCCATCTCTCTCTCTCTCACACACACACACACACACACACACACACACACATTCTTGTACTTGCTGCATACTGAGGACTGGGTTGCTGACAAAGTGAGGACCAGCATTTCCACTTTATAAATCAACACAATTACAAATATCTACTTCATGAATCTATATATAGAATCTATCATCTATATAGAACTATTGGTTGCAGTACCATAAAATGTCTGCAGGTGGAGCCCCAGAGCAAAAAGGGCTGGAAAACTTTTAGGATTTTTTTTAAAATGTTTAGTCCAAAATTTTACAAAAACGTCATACTATATACTATGTCGTCCAACATTTGAAAAAATCTTTGACAAAAATGTTTTTGTCCAAAATTTGACGAAAACGTCATACTATACTATGTCGTCCAAAACTTGAAAAAAAATTTGACCCCAAATTTTTAATCCAAAATTTTACAAAAACGTCATACTATGTCGACCAAAATTAAAAAAAAAATGTGACCAAAAATTTTTGGTCCAAAATTTGACAAAAACGTCATACTACACTATCTCGTTTTTTTTTTGACAAATTGAGTATAGCATGTTAAAGCAACCTAAGGAAGTGATTTCAATGAAAACGAAGTGAGTACTGGCCAAAGTGTCCTCACTCTGTAAAAATGACCTCACTTTTGTTGTCACTGGTCCTCAGTATGCCGCAAGTACAAGAACACACACACACACACACACACACACACACACACACACACACACACACACAAACTAGCAGATATGTGGAGCCGCAACGCTTACCAGCTTTATTAATATTTTATGAATACAGAAGGTGTTCGTTCTCTCTGTTGTGTCACTTGTGTGCGTGCGTCTGATTGTGTGTGTCCTGCTCTGGGCTTGATCAGATCAGAAATTGAATAACATCTGTGGATATTTATTTTTTTGCTCGTGGCCTCGAACGGGGGGTATGTGTCCTACATGAGTCCGCCAGTCACAATGGGAATGAAATATCTTTATTGTTGTTGTTTTCTACCGTGCAAGATAAGATGAAACATTTAAGCGTGTGTGTGTGCGTGTGTGTGTCCGTGCATGTGTTCAAACAACAACAACAAAAAATAGCTCATCACAGCGCCAAACAGGAAGTGATAACTGTGTGTTCGACGGTTCGAAAACATCGATTGAAGCAGCCGGTGCTTGTTGTAAACGTGTCAGAGAAGATGGATTACTGATAAGTGGGGTGTAGATAAATTGCATTTTATTGTCTCTGTAACATTTAATTAAATGTTTTTAATGAAAAGTTAAAAAGCAACATGTTGCTGCTGTCGATACATCACAATGAAAGCATTTTTTTTTTTTTACATTTTAAGTAGTGCTGGTCATGTTAACAGCACCTACAGAGTTAACTGGTAGCGGTCTGTTTATTAAAGCGGAACTAGACCGGAAGTTCCTATTATCGCTGTTTTTTTAGTGTGTATCTGCGTCATTACCTTGTTTATGAAGCCCTGACGGTTCGAAACAAACAGTTCAGCCATTGCTGAGAACGTTGTGTTTTATTGTAATCACGGGGCTCAACGAGATCACTGAAAATCCCGTAATAGTTACGTAAGCAGCGGTTCTCCTGAACAACCGATCGTCCTGCTCCGGGCGGTAGTCCGGGCACATCCGGTTGCGTACATTGAACCACAGAAGAAGAATAACGTCCGTTGTGGAGGTGTTTCACGAGCAACAGTGTCTTCTGACTCTGGGTCTGACTCCGGTTTAAAGTCATAAAAGGGACTGCGGTGGGGAGTCGTGACGAAGCTATTTTTAAACACTGTTAAAACAATGTTTTGATAATGAGGAGCAGTGCATCCGCCGTTCCAGAGGGGGGCGCTGCGCTTCTGAGAACGGATGTGCTGGATAGTACTGGCCAATCACAAGACTCTGTCTTCTGGGGGTGAAAGTTCACTCTGAAATCTCGCAGCTGAAAAACACTGTCAGAAAAGAGGATTTCTATCGGCTAGTTCACAGCAACTAGGAGGTTTTTGACCATAAAAACAAGTTAATGTATGTAAGTAGACCTCCATAACTAACATATGTGCAACAGGACCACTCTATGTGACATTTAAACGAAAAGAGCAGCGCTAATAACCAGCCTACCTGTGTCCTGCATGCGTGTGCCTCTGTTTTTAAAGTTTAGCGTTACTTTAGAGAGGAGTATTGTAAACATGACGCCACACGCGTCTTTTTCAGGTCAGTCGTCATGGAAACGTGTCATGCATCAATGTTGACGCTGTTAACATGCCAAGCGCAAATTTTAAGTCATATTTTGGGGAACTTTCTGGAGTGGAAATGAAAATCGGTGACACATCGAAGTCAAAAAGTGCTGCCTTAAATCGTCATCATCTACGAGATCCTGACATCTATACAGTAATAGATTGTGTTATAGGGCATACCCCCGAGGTGTCAAAGTACACAAGCACTCACTTTAATTCCACAACTGAAGTTTGCAATGCAGACACATTTATAATGATCTAAACCTACAAGGCTGATGGCATCATCAGATTTATTTTATTTGAATATTGATCCTGAGAAATCCACAGGAGACATTACACAGCTGTTCTCTCGGGTTGAGGTTGGCTTCAGCAAGTAAAGGTTGAAACCATGTGCAACATTTGCAGAGTGGGTTTTGTTACATAGGTTAAATGCGGTTATCATTTCTTCACCGCTTTATTTCTTTACTTAGATACTATTGCACCAAGAGCACAATAACAAAAAAGAAATGCCTTGGTTTTATCTCACACCCTCATATTAAGCAAACATTAGTTTGAATAAAACCAATCTTAGTAGCAGTTATTTTATGGCGCATGTTCCATGCTGCACACCAATAATGGAGTTGTTTTCCGTTATTGTGAAGATTGTTGCAGCAAACGGCACAGACATTGTTCTCCAACAGAGTGATGAAGAAGATGTGGAAGGAGTGGAGTAGAGGACGAGCCACAGGAGGGCGAGGAGATACAGCAGCTCGAGCGGCAGCATTAATAAGCCTCTTTCACGGCAGACTCCTGACACGTTTTAGCAGGGGAAACCACAGGTGTTATTGATAACATTAACAGCGACTAATTTGTGAATAACTCTTTTTCCTCCATTCACATTCAGCGTGACTCAATTAAGTGAACAAATTATAAGGCCCATAAACATCATTTTAATGTGGAACTCAGCCGTTATTAATTTGATTATTTACACTTGCGCTCCTCATACTGTGGTCTGTCGGAATGTCTGCCCTGAAAAAGGCCCATAGCTTAGCCTGAGGGAAGAATGGGAGGATGTTGCTGAGGGACGATGGCTGCCGTATAGATGTTTAGCCTGTACTCCGTTACTACCTCACCCTCTCATGTCGAGCGAGCGACTGGGTGATCTCAATCACCTTTAAAGTGGCACTGCAACACAGGATGCATCTGGGCTACCTGGCAAGCATAACAATTCTAGTATCTCTGCAACACAGTCAGCCACACGGTTGGTGTAGCGGTTTCGCACTCTTGCTTTTGCAGCAAGAAAACCAAGGTTTTTGGGATGGATATAGAGTCTGCATGTTCTCCCCATGTGGGCGTGGGGTTTTCTCTGGGTTCTCCGGTTTCCTCCCACAGTCTAAACACATGCAGATTTGAGGATTAGGCTAATTAGACTCTCTAAATTGAGTGTGAGATTGAATGGTTTGTTTGTCTCTATGTGGCCCAGTGATGGACTGGTGATCTGCCCTGGGATTGGCACCAGCACCCCCTGTGACGCTCATGTGGAGGATAAAGTGGTCGATGCGACAACATCAACATCTACTGCATACAGTATTAAAACTAGTCTATCTTCACAGTTCCCTTTAACAGGACTGCAATAAAGACACTACTGTACACAAAACACAAACTTGTGAAAAGGAATCAAACTTGCAAAGCAGTGGACTTAGTAGCAGGGTTAGATGCTTAGCTGCTTCTGCATGCATCGGTCATCAGCAAGGTGGTGACTCATGTCGTTCACATAACCAACAAAGTGTCTGCAACTAATGTGGTAATAACTTCCCCCACATTATCTATCTTGCAATGATAGTTTACTTTGCAGTGTGTCAGTGCTTGGCCTTCATTGGCACAACTATTCAAAATGCTCACATACTGCCCCTTTAAGTTGCTCGTGCATGGAAGTGTCACAATGTAGCTCAGTATTTGTTAAATGTAAAGGATATTTACTAATGCTGGGCATGTTGACAGCGTTGCGGCGGTTAATGGCGCCGTTAACGGCGTCAACGTTGACATCATGTTTACGTGACTTCTGATTGTTTAAATGAGTCTCTGAAGTAGTGCTAAACTTAGAAAAACTGAGGCACAGGTACGCTGGTTATTTGTAGCGGTGCTCTTTTCGTTTTATAAACCACTCCAGTTCGACTGTAGGCACGCTAACGGCGCTAAAGGGGCTAACGCAGCTAACTGGTAAACGGTGCCTGGACTCCGGTGCCACGGCACGTAAGCATGACGTCACTCGCGTCTTTTTCTGGTCAGTCATCATGGAAACGCGCATTAACGTTGACGCCGTTAGCTGCTGTTGACGCCGTAGCCGCTGTTGACGCTGTTAGCCCCTGTTAAAGGGACAATGTGTAGTATTTATGGGTTTATATGACCCAAAATCCACTTTTTTATACATATTATGTGCTCCTGCATTGTCTAGTCGCTGTATAATAGTTTTTGTTTCATTTTCGTAGTGTTTCAAAAAGTCATGTAAAATAACATGGTCTCGGGCCGCGGTTGCATAGCCACTGTTAGCAGAGAGACGCCATGTTTCTACGGGAGCCTGTAAGGACAAACGCGAGAGAACAAATCAAGCGTCTCTTTTCTTGTAGCGGGAAGTCCCGCCTCCTCTCTCTCCGCTTCGTCTGCTACGGTCGCGGTAGCTCCGCCCTCTCCCTCGCCTCACGAACCTCATCTGCTGACACGGAGAAAGACGACGACGACGATATTTGACCAGCTGAAGATACCGTAGCGCTCAGGGAAGGGAGGGGGTGAGCAGAGCAGCAGTTCTTTGTTGTAAATTTCAGCCTCTCCTCTAGATGGCACTATAAACTACTTACTTCACCTTTAACGCCGTTAACGTGCCCAGCACTAATATTCACATAAAATGAAACCAAATTATGTGGAAGCCTGGTAGGAATTGTATGATGATATGAGTCAGGCTGCAAGAACTATTCGATTACTCACTGAATTATCCGCTTATTTGGATACTTTTAAATCATTAAAACAAGCTCTCAGATGTTTCAGCTTCTTAACTGTTAATGTTGTCTGCATTCTTTGCTTCACGTAGCAAAGACTTCATTAAAACTGCTTAATTCCCGTTTAAGAGCATCATCATTTCAAGGGTTTGGGAAACGCAGATCAACATTTTTCAACGTTTATCTGACATTTTATGGACCAAAACAAGTACAAAAACATAATCAATTATGAAAAGAATCATGAGTTGCAGCCTTAGATATGAGTCTCCTTGATGACCAAACTCCTTTTAATCACACGTCTGCAGGGAGAGCTTTGCTCTGAAGAAACCTTGTTCACAGCTTCCTCCATTTCCAAATGTTGTCACTCTTCTTCATGTTGTGTTATATCTCTCTCACCATGCTAATCAGGCGTCAACCGGTATACGTTTAGAGCATCATGCCAGCTCCCACAGGGTTAAATACACTTGCTCGGGCCCTGAAGCTCAGCTCATTGGGAATTGAACTGGCAACCTTCAGGGTCACACAGACTGCCTCTCTTCCCGGCCGTTTTAAACGATCTAGATAACGAGCCCGTTGAGAGTCGATGAGCGTGTAGATTAGCATAAATTAGCATAAATTAGGTGCGCAATTAATATTCTGTTCAATCTGTTCAGAAGTCTTCTGACTATCTAGAGGGAAAGACAGGGGGAGAGAAAGCAAAACAGGAAGAAACAGGAGTGGGAGAAAGAGACACAAGAAAAAGTAATTAGAGGCAGCTTTATAGTGCGCACACAAAAATGTGATCAGATGAAATGATTTCATTTGAAGTAGATAAATACTTGTGCACAGAAACACACTCTGTAATGCATTATTAATTAACATGGTGATGTGACAATTGGTTCGACGGGCATGTATGTTACAGAGTATGTGAGAATATAACTTAAAATATTGGATGAAGATGCAGTGAAAAGAGCAAATAGGAAGTGAACCTGAAAAGTAAAATAAATGCTCACATTAAATGGGAAATAAGTAGTTTATAGTGCCATCTAGAGGAGAGGCTGAAATTTACAACAAAGACCTGCTGCTCTGCTCACCCCCTCCCTTCCCTGAGCGCTACGGTATCCGCAGCTGGTCAAATGTCGTCCTCGTCGTCTTTCTCCGTCTCAGCAGATGAGGTTCGTGAGGCGAGGGAGAGGGCGGAGCTACCGCGGCCGTAGCAGACGAAGCGGAGAGAGAGGAGGCGGGACTTCTGCTACAAGTAAAGAGACGCTTGATTTGTTCTCTCGCGTTTGTCCTTACAGGCTCCGGTAGAAACATGGCGTCTCTCTGCTAACAGTGGCTATGCAACCGCGGTCCGTGGTCATGTTATTTAACATGACTTTTTGAAACACTACGAAAATGAAACAAAAACTATTATACAGCGACTAGACAATGCAGGAGCACATAATATGTATAAAAAAGTGGATTTTGGGTTATATAAACCCATAAATACTACATATTGTACCTTTAAAAGAAATAGAACAATACGAATGCAAATTGTGTCACATACTTGCCGACGCTTTAACACAGAGAAAAGTTTTAGTCCGACAAGAGTTCCACGTAGCTTTAATGTTGTCGCTCTGATCACCCTTTGTCACAAACTGTGACCTGGAAGTAACCATGCAGGGCTCCGTTCATGCATCTCAGTATCTCTGCGGTTGAGAGGGCACACGCCGGGTCAACGAATCAGAGAGGTAGTTCTGCAAAGAGGCCATTTAAGGCCATAAAAGTGAGCAATATATGTCTAAAAAAAAAATCAGTTTGAATTCTAACAGGGAGCCGGTGCAGAGGGGAAAAGGCACACGGGTGATGTGGTCGTGTCTCTGTCTCCTGATAATGAGTCAAGCAGCACTGCTTTGTACCAACTGGAGACAGTGGGGGCAGACGGTGCTGATACCCAGACATAGTGTTCTGCAGACAGCAAGCCAAGAAGATATGAAAGTGAACCATAAAATGATCCAATAGTGAAGATTGCTGTGTCTGTAGGTGGAAGAAATATTTAAGCAGGGACTTTAAAATCATTTTATAAACTATTATAAACACTGAGGTGAAGGAACATCAGATTTTACTCATCTCGAGAAAAGGATGCACGTAAAAATAATGTGAAAATCTATCCATCCTTTCATTTGTAGGATGTACTGTATATAGAATTTAAAACAGAGTCACAGAAAGAGCCCTGAGGGACACCACGTTCAAATAAACAGAATAGAACTGTGTCTTCAGAGGTGGTTAAATGCTTTTAACAGTCGTAAGTCAAAACTCGACACACCAGTTTTGTACCATATTATCAGTCTTTATTAGCAAAAAGATAAGAGCACTAACTCAAGGTGTCTTAAAAACTCTTTTGAGGGCCTGTCAGGGCCATCATTATCCTCCACTGGTGCTTTGGTGCACTATTTTAAATACTATCATTGCTTCAGTGTCCTTTGCTGGATGAATATCATATTTTAAAACATGTCACGATCCGCCCGTCTTTAGCTTTTTTTTGTAACACTTCCTGTTTAATTTTCCTTCTCGTCCTTGGTCCTGGTGATTGCCTGATACGCACTGTGCTTTTCTGTCAGCTTGTCACTTTTTTTCTTTCCTGCTTGTGTGTGTGCTTTGATAAAAGTATCCTGTTGTTGTTGCTCCTCTTGCTTATTGGCTGACTGTAACCTTGGAATTGTTTCTTAAAACTTTTTTTTTTGGCCTTCAGCTTTTGATTATGATGTTAAAACTGAGTGATGAAAGTCAAGAAAGAAAACGACACCAAAAGCATTCACATAAGCCTTTTGCCATTCTACTGGAATTTCTCCAAAAATGCACACTTGATTTACTTGACTTACTTTGACTTATGTCGGTTGCCATTCTCCATCCGTCACCCGAACCACTGTAGCTGCCCAGAAGTTCCTGTCCTGCATAGCCTTCCCAATGCCATCAGCTTGTATACCGGTGTCTCTTCTCAGGACATCTATGTATGTTAGGGTTGGTCTTCCTCGCCTTCTTCTCCCATGTGTTGGGGACCATAACACTAATTCAGAGACTATTTCCTTTGTTGTTTCTAAGGCAGTGTCCGGCAAACCTTAAACGTCTGGCCCGTATCTTGTCTGACACTTTTGGGAGACCAAGCGTAGAGTTCCTTGTTTGTCCAGTGCTGCTCCCGTGTTATGTTGTGTACTCGTCTTAGCATCCTGGTATAACAGCCCGTCCAGCTGCTTCTCTAGTTTAGGGGGTGACTGTCCAGGCTTCGCAGCCGTACAAGACAACCGACTCAACTGTTGAAAGAAAGAGACGTATCTTGAGTTTCCTCGGTAGGTCCGACTTCCAGATCTTCTCAAGCTTGTTAAAGGTACAATATGTAGTATTTATGGGTTTATATAACCCAAAATCCACTTTTTTATACATATTATGTGCTCCTGCATTGTCTAGTCGCTGTATAATAGTTTTTGTTTCATTTTCGTAGTGTTTCAAAAAGTCATGTTAAATAACATGACCGCGGACCGCGGTTGCATAGCCACTGTTAGCAGCGAGACGCCATGTTTCTACCGGAGCCTGTAAGGACAAACGCGAGAGAACAAATCAAGCGTCTCTTTACGTGTAGCAGGAAGTCCCGCCTCCTCTCTCTCCGCTTCGTCTGCTACGGCCGCGGTAGCTCCGCCCTCTCCCTCACCTAACGAACCTCATCTGCTGACACGGAGAAAGACGACGAGGACGACATTTGACCAGCTGAGGATACCGTAGCGCTCATGGAAGGGAGGGGGTGAGCAGAGCAGCAGGTCTTTGTAGTAAATTTCAGCCTCTCCTCTAGATGGCACTATAAACTACTTATTTCCCCTTTAAACCCTAAACTTGATTTACAATCTGAAGTAGTTTTCACCCACCTCGTCCACACACACGTCCTTCCCACATCAACCCCAGCTATTTTTACTTGTTTGTAGCTCACGGTTTTATAACCAGGGTTTGGTTACACAAACTCAACTGTGCCCAGTCTTCATAAATGTTAAGGTTATGCAAAATAGCTCCCAGTTTGATGGCGTATATTGATAACTTAACCGAAATCGGCCGTTATAATAATGTATCCATGTAATCCTATCTCTGTGGGCTGTTTGGTTATGTACAACACTCTGTTACATCAACATTTCCCCGAGGGAAATAACGCTTATTAATCAATATAGCATGCTACTGAGCACCAACAAGAAGCTACAAGATGGCTATACAGTTTCATATAAATGAGTTTACTCTCTCTCACACACACACACACACACATGCAGCAGCTACATTAGGGAGACAAATAACAGTCCAGCATCATTTAAAGGACCACGGGAGAACATTCATCATTAGCAAAGTCTCAGTTTACGCCGTCCTGTTTAAATCAAGATTTAAGTAATGAAGGGGCAAATGTTGCTTTATTAGACAACCCCCGGTTTGGAGACAGGATGCCATAAATCAGCTGGCAGCGTGGAAACCAGCTCGAGCAGGTTGACACTTAGATTTGAATATGTGTTGTTATTTGTCAGTTCTAATGTGCTCGACGGTAGAACTCTACAGTGAGGGAAAGATAAAGCAAAAAGACAGAGAGGGGAAATAATGAGATCGGGCGCAGAAGGACACTGAAGCTGTAGCTCTCGGAGGACGGAGTCATAATATCCAAGCATTTCTCGAATAAATTAAGAGAAAGGAACTTGATAAACACACAATGTTCTGACTTTCATGTCCTCGGTTTCTCCTTTTAAGAAGCCACGAGAGATGTGCAGGGAGCAATCAACACATCACACGTTTTTGTCCACTGGGACGTTCTTGCCCAGCCAAGCGTCATCGGGAAACAGTGTCATTTATTAATGTCACTCAGCCGTATCAGCTAACACATTACATTTTACAGATTACACTGTTTTGATTATGTGACCGTCTGCGCTCTACACGATCGTCCCCGTTAGTTACCGCAAACCCCCCGTTTCATTGACACTGTTGCAAAGATTCATGTAGAGGACACACGTCCACAGGAGCCGCAAAGGCACCAACAACCCTCCGTATATTCTGACTTTTTTTCAGAGTCTGTCCTTCGTTGTGAGGCTGAACATCCACGGCCTTAATCGTGACGGGTTTATAAATATCCCTTTGTGCATCTCATAAAGTCAGATATTAACGTTAACCCTTAGTGCTCACGTGGCACATATCCATGCCGCAGACGCACCTTTGGTAAATTGCCACGGGAATTATACACAACTCCTTATATGGACATCCTGAGGGTGTGTCAATTTTCCTCTTTCTTTATATTTTTAATATTCAAATTCAATTTTTGTGTTAACATTTTAATACGTTTCATATTAATATCATGTGGTTGTTTGTTGTGGTTGGATGAAGTCTTTGGAACCCGGGCCCCTGCGAGATGATAACGTTTTAACACATGTATATAAAAAAAATACACATTCGAATAGTAATTACAGCATTTGATTCTTTTTTTTTAATATTCAAATTATATTCAACTCCTGAAATTCATTCCTACAGCTTTCTTTAGGCTTTATGAATTGCATTTTTTTTCGTGTTTTTTTTGTGTATTTTTTAAACGGGAGTGAACTTTGAACTGTGACGTATTTCCCCGATTTCAGAAATTCAATCCAATTTTAAAAATGTAAAATAGTTCTTTTTGCTCAGGTGTGTTTATATAGTGGGTTAAAAAAAGGATATACGACACTCTATAGTGCACATTTTTATAGCCTCTGTTTATACGTTTTAACACAGTAATGGAAAAAAGCAACCAAAACGCTTTGTCTTTCAAAGGTTAAATAAGAAATAAGGCGTCCATATTCTTCTCGTGTTTATTTGTTCACGATGATGAGTGTGATGTTGTGCAAAAAGCCTTTTAAACTAAAGAGATCAGTCAACTGCAATACTATCGCATTTGTGCTTTATAGTACATTGGTCATTAGTTCTACCAACAGAAATCCCTGCTAGATTGCCATTATATTTATTATGTTTTAACTAGTTCGGCATCTGAACCGGATCATGTATGATGATGCAGCCTGCAGACGGATCAGCAAACAGCCCGCGGCCCTCGTGCAGCTCCTCGGGGGGAGAAGGAAAACCCGCATTCCTCCCACAACCAAATCTCACAAAAAATTGGCTCATGTGCATTATTCCATTTCCGAGGTGGTGTTAAAGTAATGGATGTAATTTCCTTGTGCACTGGAAATGATAATTAGATGTGGAATTCATTACAGATTATGTGCGACCACGACTATTTTTTTTTTTTGCACAGAAATGCAGCTTTCAAAAAACGTTGTCATTGTGCAATTTGCACTTGACTGCTTTTCTCCCCCCGTCTCGCACATCGAGTCTCACAAATGGTGACTTCGACACTTCGAAACATACAGTGTACAAACGTACGGACACATGCACATTCAGGTGCGTGCGACGTTTCGGTCAATCTTTGTGCAAGGACGCGGGAATGCCAAAATAACTGCATGTACAAATAGAATACTTGCTGGCCTATAAATACATATAATAGATATATCTATATATATGTGTGTACACACTGTGTTAGCTGTAGAGCTGCAACAAATGATTATTTTCATAATCAATTAATCTGTTGATTATTTTCACGATTAATTATTCAAGTAGTCATTTTGGTCCATTAAATGTTTTCCTTTGTTTTATGGAGCAAAGAAACTAAGAAAATATTCACATTAAAGAAGCTGAAATGATCAGAAGCTTAAAACCAATGAACCGATTATCAAAATTGTTTGAAGATTAATTTAGTCATTGTTCCAGCTCTAGTTAGCTGTGATGCAGCTGGAGCAGCTTCTGCTTTTTACCTTTTCCCTGTTGTGTCATGTGACCATGTTTGCTCAAAATGTGTAGTTTGTCAAGCTCCTACATAACTGTCCTCTTTCCACAATCGTTAATCCGGTTCAAACTCATTAATTTACCCCACTCTTCAAACCTCCGTTTGTGCCCGCAGCAGTCCAAACATCGTTTATGTCATTGTTTGACGTCACTCATTTTGTAGTTACTTTTGATAATCTGTCAGTATTGTGTGTTAAAGTGTGGAAGGGCTTATACATACTAAGACAGGTCTATCTCCTACTTAAAGGGAGAGTGTGAAGCCCAATTTATACTCCTGCGTAAAGTGCTCTGCGTAGGCTACGCAGAGTCCTCTGCGTCGACGCAGAACCTGTCGAAGAGCCTCTGCGTCGTCTCCGGGTGCACGGAATATTTTTTAAGTGTCCGTCACTCCGTCAAGGGACAACGGAGACGGCAAGAGCTGCGATTGGTCCTCAGGACAGGCCGAGACAGCGCTGCCTGCTCACTGTGCGCACCCAGCGTCCACAGAGGCGGAGCTGATCCCCGCCGACTTCGTCGCTGCCAAACTATAAATACGTCATATCTTAACACACACAGCACATGTTTAGACTCTAAATGGCCAATTTCTCACCTCAAATTATCTTAAAACTGCGTTCTGTGACACAGAAAAGTGAGAAACGGCCACTGTTTCAACAACAACAGTCTTTCTCTCTCGGACGCCATTGCTCACTGTAGCCAAAAGCACAACAACCTTGCGCAGCGACCCCTACTGATCGGGCGGGAAATTTCAACGCCTATCCGTCACCACGACGCAGAAGTATAAAGGCTCGAGTGGTCTACGTGGTGATGCAGACGGATAACGCATTACGCAGTCGGAGAAGTATAATGTGGCCTTGAGTTGGAAGTCGGTCGCAGTAAAAGTCTCTGGTTGCAGGTCTATTGTTGTCCGGTCATTTTTGTCAATCGATTTTTGTGTGTATAGCTTCTTTTTTTTTTTTTTTCATTTTCACTACTGCACTTTTGGGATTGAGCACAATGAATCACTGTAAACCGCAGTATTTTTGACTTTGCCATAATTTTGTTGTTTGGAGAAGAACCCAGCCACAGAAATCCATGGTGATATTACCTCCAGAGACCGTTTACTATGAGACAATTCAAAGCCAAGCCTTTTTGCAAACTGAAAATTCAAAGCAGTAAAGATCCGTTTGGTCTGTTTGAAAAGTGAAACGTCTAAAAAAGTTGGTTATTAAGGAATCAAGTGTGATGCACTGAGGCCATTATGGAAAGAGGACATTATGGAAATGATGCAGACAAACGAGAGCTTTTCAAAAGATGAATATGGAAAACGATTAACAATGAAGATTTGAAAGAGAAGATGAAATGGTGGATGAGAGAATGACATCTGATGTATACATATATATATATATATATATATATATATATATATATATATATGAAAATGCTGCATGTTAGAACTGGATGGAGAAGTGATGTGAATGCAGGAAAGCTGAGTGCCAGCTAATACACTGAGACGGTTTACAAAAGGAAGATGGGAAAGACCAAAGCATGTGGAGATAAAATAAAGCTTTCAAAGGTTAATGTGGATTCAAAAAGGAAAAGGTGTGTGTGTGTGTGTGTGTATGTGGGTGGGTGTATAGGGTGGTGCGGGGGATGAAAGAGGAAAAGGCAGCACTTCAGTGAATGAAGTTCGTTTGCTTCTGTCTAAATGTAGCTGCATATATGCTTGTAGATGTGCACCCTGTGTGTGTGTGTGTCATACCTGTGTGAGTGTAGACACGTGGATATCTGTGTGTGCGTGTTAGATGAAAGTGTTGTGTGGTGTTTATGCTAGCCGGAGTCCTGCCGTGAACAATAAGAATCCTTGATCATACATCAAAGACTTTCGCAACGCGTGCACGCGCGCACACGCGCACATGCTCACACGCACTTCCTCTGGAGTAAGGATGAGAAAGTTTAACCATCCTTTCATTGTCTTGTGTTGTTCTTCTTCTTCTCCAGCGCAGGTGGCAGTTCAGCTCAGACATACAGACAACACATGCAGACGACATGCAGCCGTCCACAAACATTCATGTAGGCGATCGCGGATCCAACGCAGTCAATCAAAAACTTCAAACGGCAACGCTCGGGTTCTGATATCACGTCGGCAAAATGAAATCCACTCAATGTGGAGAAAATAAATGAATATTTTCAGTGTTTTTTAGCTATTATAAGCAAGGTCACTATATAAAAAAAGTCTCCTCTTCAAATTCTTTTTAGACTTGACACCCTCTCTAACAATGACATATGATGAACTGCCAACACTGACTCACATTTCATCGCTTTTATTTCCCAGCCTTTATTCCATTTTTAGGTTCCTTTGCAGCACAGACACTTCAGCCAGTGCTGAAATATAGCCACCTTTCTTTCTGCCGAAGGATGCACGAACATGTAGCCTTTAACAGGGCTTTTCCACTATATAGTTCTAGCACTACTCGGCTCAGTACGGCTTGGTATCGGGCACGTTGTTTTCCATTACTACCGTATAGTACCTCCTCAATATGGGGGCGGGGTCATCAGAGCAGCTGCACAAAACTGTTGTGACGACATCTTATATGCGACACTAACACACAAACTGGTGATGTGATGTGTACTGAATCATGAGAAGCCGTTCATTAAAAACATTTGTTCACTACTTCCTGCTTGACTTGAGCACAAACTCCGTTTGGCAGTGCTATTGCTAAAAACTCCTCCGTTAAATATTGACATTTTCGAAGTTTCCTTGCTAAAGGGACACTGTGTAGTATTTATGGGTTTATATAACCCAAAATCCACTTTTTTATACATATTATGTGCTCCTGCATTGTCTAGTAGCTGTATAATAGTTTTTGTTTCATTTTCGTAGTGTTTCAAAAAGTCATGTAAAATAACATGGTCGCGGGCCGCGGTTGCATAGCCACTGTTAGCAGAGAGACGCCATGTTTCTACCGGAGCCTGTAAGGACAAACGCGAGAGAGCAAATCAAGCGTGTCTTTACTTGTAGCGGAAGTCCCGCCTCCTCTCTCTCCGCTTCGTCTGCTACGGCCGTGGAAGCTCGCCCTCTCCCTCATCTGCTGACACGGAGAAAGACGACGAGGACGACATTTGACCAGCTGAGGACACCGTAGTGCTCAGGGAAGGGAGGGGGTGAGCAGAGCAGCAGTTTTTTGTTGTAAATTTCAGCCTCTCCTCTAGATGGCACTATAAACTACTTATTTCACCTTTAAATGTAGATTAACGCACGTTTTCAGGGCCGCTTCACCCAAAAATGTACAGTTTTTTTACTCCAGAGATAATTGAGTCCCACAACAGCAGAGGAAGTTGGGATTGAAAAAAGTCACTTCCTTCAAAGAAAATAAAAGCCATACCCTCTGCTGTGTTTCTGTCAAGTTTTTTCTTCCTTTGACCAAGGGAGAAAAAAAATGGGTGAAACCGCCCTTTAAGTCTTTTTTAACTGATCTACAGTTTCGGCATTGTTGGGTTTGATTCCTGTGTCTGGCGTCGCGCTCATGACTCTTTCAGTGACAACACTCTCTGACCAATCAGTGACCAGCAGTCTGTTGATGTCACATTTTCCTATCCGCTCAGCCCACTTGGAACCTCGTCAGAGGTAGAGTTGAGCCGTGCCAACCGTGCTAGAACTGTATGGTGGAAAATTGCCATGAGTTCTCTCTTAGATCACCTAATTTCAATTGGGCAGAAACTTTTAATTTGTTGAAATTGCCTACCCCGTCTTTAACGCTGCATATTAATCTCATATGAAGGTCATCATGTCTATTATGTTTTAAACACAACAGAGATACTGTATATCATAAGCTTATGTAGAGCTTCTAGATTTAGATTCTTATTCACCATTAAGTTGTTCTGCTCGACACCAAATCCTGAAGAGAAAAGTTGGTCCCATGTGCGGGGGCAGGTAGTGCAGTGTTTTTTGTTTTTTTTTGTGTTTCCTCCTTCCAGTAAGTCTCCTGTTGTGGCTGGAAACAGAGTTGGTAATAGCAAGGTGGTGGGCGAGACTGACAAATTTCTGTGGGTTTTTTGCCTCCGACCTGGACACAATTTGTTGATGTTGATGTTCTTCCCTCCTACGATCCTCGCCGGTGTACGACAGCAGTCGCAAAAAGAAAAAACAGACGGGGAGGACACACAAAGGCAGACAGTCGCTGGGTGACGCAGTGAAGGAGCTTAAATAAATGAATTAACTGGCTTATATAAGCAGATGGGCAGATAAGCAGGCGAGCAACACATGAATCTCAAAATGTTGAGAAGCACAGAGGAGCTGGAAAGCAAAATGTGATCATGGCCTGCAGGAGAAAAAAATAACCTCAAAGGTGGTTTGCACAGCAGCTTATACGAGTCCTTTGTTTTCCTTAAAGGACTCATATTATACCCTATTTCTCCAAGTTCCCTGGTGTCCTAATGAACATGTCTGTGACATGCTTTGGTCAAAATACCTTAAGGATGAAGCACCACAGCAGTTCAATCACTCTGCCAAAACAGCCCTGTTCAGAACGCTCTGTTTTGAGTGCCTGTCTCTTTAAATGCAAATGAGACACAGAAAATTAGTCAGCGTCACTGAGGCTCCAGCAGCTAACAGCAGTTAGCATTTGGAAAAGCCATCATTTGCTGACTCCAGTCTGCACATTGCCGTCATATATAAAATGTATCGACTGGACACGTAAATCCTCTGAGGCTGGAAGTTGGTGTAGAACTCTGTGCTGCACTGTGCAGCCAAGAATAGAACACTTTGCAGACTTCTGCCCTTTTGGATACTATTGCTTACTATTGCTTGTTCTTAGACTGAGGCAGACCACAAAAACATGACTGAGTCATTTTTTTTTTCACACTTTGCCTACTCATAGGGCCTCCAGAGTCCCACATATAAGTGCTAAAAATGATTAAGAAGTTGATTTTGCATAATATGTCTCCTTTAAGTCATGTTATAGAGCGACTTTTTTGAGCTGGGCATAAAAGGAGATCAGTTCGAAAAGTGACGGACAAGGAACAGGTGCGTTTTTTGTTGATCTGCTCTCAAATGAATGAATGACTTACAATTCTTTTTAATACAAATTGTACACATTTCAGTCACCGTGACAAGTTACTGTCACCATTGCCCACTGAGCTGCTGACCCTTGGCTATGAAATTGAATTAAAAGAACATTTGATAAGCGTGTTTGAGTGGCACACTCTTTGATGGCGGTGTCACAGCGCTTCCCTGGCAGAACTGAAGGGCTGCCGGACTAACACTCAACAAGAGAGAGATATGATTAAAAACAACACTGCCAGTGCTGCAGGCGTTGGATTCACCTCTTCTATTTACCTCAGGTACACAATGAATTGTATGTGATTTGCAATCCAGTGATCCAGTGTTGCACCTTGGCTGTTGTTAGTCAGGTTGAAATATGAGCAGAAGTGGGGGGAAAAAAAACAAAGCAACAAATCAAATGAAAACACATTCTGTGGGTCAAGAGTGTGTTTTATCGAAGTAACCTTCAACAAGGCCACGGAAACGGCTAGAGATCACAACAGAGGTGAAAATGTGGCCGATGAGAGGAAGCAAAAAAGATTGTTATAAAAGATCATTGTACAACATGGAGGTAAACAGGAAAACAGGCTTTTCGTCTCACACAGGAAAGACCCTGGTGGTGGTTGTGGGTTTAGCGGCTTAAAATCGTATCACACAGACTTCTGCTGAGGTCAGACGACACCATCTTTGTGGAGCACTGATCCACAAATCTGTGATCACCTAATGTGACTACACGGTAGTACCCAGTCTGACCAATTGAGACTAACATGACCGTGAAGCTCGTCTAGACAACATCCGTAAAAG
The DNA here is from genome assembly GCF_963457635.1 of Microchirus variegatus. Classification (NCBI taxonomy): domain Eukaryota; kingdom Metazoa; phylum Chordata; class Actinopteri; order Pleuronectiformes; family Soleidae; genus Microchirus; species Microchirus variegatus. The sequence goes on along the minus strand of NC_139815.1, from coordinate 24,355,480 downwards.
AACAAAAACTAACAATGGCATCTAAATGTGTGTCTAAAAGAGGACAGGTCAGGCCGTCAGTCCCTGAAAGAGTAACTTCACTCCTCTTTTGCTTCACCATTCATTACCCAGCATCACTAACATCATATAAGGTAAAACAAAAATCAGACATGCCAGACAAACCAATGACGCGTCCCAGATACGTCCTTGACTGTCATTTGCTACGACAACACTACACGGCATGAAATTATAGATTTTTTTGGGGGGAGGTCTTACAGGTCCTGACATCCCACGTCTGATGGATCAGGCTTAAAAAAAATGTGTGGTCTGACCTCGGTGTTATTCAGCCAAATTACATTCTGCCAATGAGTTCTAATGAAGGCCCATCAAGCAGGAGTGCAATGCCACTAATGGCTGGGCCTCAAATTGCTTTTATCCACAACAATGCACGTACACATAGATGTGTGTCAAAAACTGGACACTCTGTATCCAGACAAGTCAAAAACTGGCGTGTGTGATAAAAATGTGTGCACCTTTTCCGGCATAAACGCTGATCATGGACCATTAGTACTCTTGAGCTGTGTTTCCATCATGGCACAGTTCGGTGTGGTACGGTACGGTGCGTTTCGGAACGCTAAGTCCCTGGGTCAGGCTTGCATTCCGACAATATCTATTGAGAACACGACCTTTACTCAGGCTTAGGTAGGCAGGTTGTACGTTGTGCCCTGTGGCTGCGATGGCAGGATACGTAGCGTGACCCTTTTCCCGACAATGAATAACGACATTGAACGCAACACGACAGACAACAAAGGAGGGAATCCAGCAGCTTGTTTTTTTTCCTGCTGAGTTTGTGGTTGTTTGTGTGCTTGACAAGGGTCGAAGAAACACTGGTTGCAAGGGAGCGACGCTTTCCTGTCACCCAATCAGCTGACTGTTGTCGATCTAGCTCCACTCATACCATAGCGTTACTGTGGTACCCCGAGGGTGTACCCGAAAAATGGAGTGGTTAGGACCTGGTTATTTTGGTATTATCCCTAATGGAAATGCAAAGAAATACGTATTATCTGTGGTTACGCGTCATTGGAGAGAAAAAAACCTGGTCCTTAATGAGGCAGAGCCTGATATTTAAATTGTGGTTCAGTTCAGTTAAGGTTAGGGTTAGCTTGGTGTGTTTAGGCTGCCCAATATGGAAGCAAATTTGTGCCATTGTCCAAATTAAAATGCGGGAATATTGATTATTAATTTCGGTCACAAAATGCAGCTCCATTTTGAAAATGAAAAAGCATTTCTGTTAATGCATTTTAATTTTCAAATTTGACATTTCAAATTGAATTTTTGTTACCGTTTTGCTGGAGGATGTTTTGAAAATGAAATCTTAAATGTCATTTTCTTCATCATTTTTAATTAGTTCACAGAACGAGCGGTCTAGAATTTGAAAATTAAAATGCAGTTTGGAATATTGATTGATAATTTTATTGATGAGTCACAAAATGCAGCTCCATTTTGAAAATGAAAAAACATTTCTGTTAATGCATTTTAATTTGAATAATGGCACAAATTTGCTTCCATAGCCCAAATAGAGGTCAATGCAGTGCCTTAAGAAGAATAGCTGCACAAACCTGTGTGTGTGTGTGTGTGTGTGTGTGTGTGTGTGTGTGTGTGTGTGTGTGTGTGTGTGTGTGTGTGTGTGTGTGTGTGTGTGTGTGTGTGTGTGTGTGTGTGTGTGTGTGTGTGTGTGTGTTCCAGTCCCGGTGATTCAGCTGTCAAGAGTACATGCCTCCAGCAAGTGCTCGAGGGTTGAATTTTCCTTTAGGGTAACATTTTCATAACATTCATACAAGGGTCCACTCGCCACAAAACATCATAAAGTATGAAAAGTGGCACTTCAGCCTAAATATGTTTAATAATGCAGATTCTGTGCTGCACTTTAGCACACACTTCAGGCACACAGACACAGACCCAGCTGTTTAATTGCATATATTAAATGATACATTCTCCCCAAGCCTGCTTTAAAAATAGCATAGAAAACCTGTTCTTACAATGGGAACTGAGAATAAATATTCAGCTCAGTCAGGAGGGTGGTTTACAGTAAAGAATAATAATGCAGTTTAAAAAGACTTATTTCTCTCTGTATGCACTGCAGTCTGTGCGAGTAGTGTGGTGAAAGAAGCCCTAAACAAACTTTTAAATCCCAAAAGAGCAGCGTGCGAGCAGGTCCTCCATCCTAATGATGCACGCTGTTTTGGTGAAGCCACAGCCCATATTTAAAGCAACACTATGTAACCTTTTGTCTGGGCGCGTGCTGTCACCGCGCAGCGAGCCATGACGGAAAATGGATTCTTAACTAACCTCGGTTCAGCGTTACTCTTGAACTCGCCGGGTCTGATTCGGGCAGACCGTGTCACCGTACGTAATTAAGTTACTCATTTCACACAATGTTCCTTTAAAGGCAGAGACGGAGGCCAAAGTGCAAGAGTGTGCACGGCGCTCCACGCTCCCTCTTACAAATGAGTGACCCCTCGCAATGAGTTTTAAACTGTTATATGAAGGTAAAGCCCAATTTATACTCCTGCGTAAAGTGCTCTGCGTAGGTTACGCAGAGTCCTCTGCGTCGACGCAGAACCTGTCGAAGAGCCTCTACGTCGTCTCCGGCTGCACGGAATATTTTTTAAGTGTCCGTCACTCCGTCAAGGGACAACGGAGACGGCAAGAGCTGCGATTGGTCCTCAGGACAGGCCGAGCTAAGCTTGCTCTGTGCCGGCTCACAGTGCGCACAGAGCGTCCACAGAGGGCGGAGCTGATCCCCGCCGACTTCGTCGCTGCCTAACAATAAATGCGTCATATCTTAACACACACAGCACATGTTTAGACTCTAAATGGCCAATTTCTCGCCTCAAATTATCTTAAAACTGCGTTCCGGGACACAGAAAAGTGACAAACGGCTACTGTTTCAACAACAACAGTCTTTCTCCCTCGGACGCCATTGCTCACTGTAGCCAAAAGCACAACAACCTTGCGCAGCGACCCCTACTGATCGGGCGGGAAATTGCATCGCCTATCCGTCACCACAACGCAGAAGTATAAAGGCTCGAGTCTTCTACGTGGTGACGCAGACGGAGAAGTATAATGTGGCCTTAAGACACTTGTAGAGTGTTGCTTTAATTATAAAAGATGCACAGTCTGGGATTCCAACGACTACATTGTGTTTTAGTCTTCATGGTTCTATAATGATTTGACCTCTAATGTACATGTGTTTATATTATATGACACCATATGGTGCATGTTTAAAAAGGCATCCTTTTATTATTATTGTTGTTGTTGTTATTATTATTATTGTTATTAGTGTCTTGTAGGGGTTAATGCCGTGATTGCCAAAACAAATGTGGCATGAATGTTAAAAAGATAAAAAAAAGGAAAATGAATGTAATAATACACTCTGATTATAAAGTAAGACAGATTGTGCTTCTCACGGGTGACTAGACTGTTCCCTGCAAATGACTCGACATCTCGCCATTTAATGGATGTTCAGGTTTTGATTCAGTGCTTACCAGAAGCAGAGTGTTGAAGAAAAAAAAAAAAAACAGACTTTTAATGAGGCAGAATACTTTGACATGAAAAAGAAATGAAAATCTGACTAAAGAAGAATTTGCAGCTCCGTGAACAAACACGCGGCCCGATTTAGAATAAATAACAGTAAGGCAAATTGGCTTGCACTATTGACTCATACCTCACACATAAAACTGCACACAATTTACTTTTATTTTAGAGAGTTTCTTGTAAGGATGAGCTGATGCAGTGATCATGGTCGACATCACTGCATCAAACACCAGAAGAAGAAAACTATATGAAAGCCCCAAAAAACTATCCAAAATATCCTTAATATCACATGAAATACTTCACTAAAACAGTTCAAATGTAGTGAATGCTGTTATTTATTGACATGACTAAGCAAAAATACCTGTTACACAGTTGGAGCTTTGAAATGGCTGATTATGGCTGCAAGTGGTTAATGCTTCAGCACAAAATAGAGTGGTCCTGTTGCACATAAATGTTAGTTATGGAGGTCTACTTACATATATTAACTTGTTTTTATGGTCAAAAACCTCCTAGTTGCTGTAAACTAGCCGATAGAAATCCTCTTTTCTGACAGTGTTTTTCTGCTGCGAGATTTCACAGTGAACTTTCACCCCCAGAAGACAGAGTCTTGTGATTGGCCAGTACTATCCAGCACATCCGTTCTCAGAAGCGCAGCGCCCCCCTCTGGAACGGGGGATGCACTGCTCCTCATTATCAAAACATTGTTTTAACAGTGTTTAAAAATAGCTTCTTCACGACTCCCCGCCGCGGTCCCTTTATGACTTTAAACCGGAGTCAGACCCAGAGTCAGAAGACACTGTTGCTCGTGAAACACCTCCACAACGGACGTTATTCTTCTTCTGTGGTTCAATGTACGTAACCGGATGTGCCCGGACTACCGCCCGGAGCAGGACGATCTGTTGTTCAGGAGAACCGCTGCTTACGTAACTATTACGGGATTTTCAGTGATCTCGTTGAGCCCCGAGATTACAATAAAACACAACGTTCTCAGTAATGGCTGAACTGTTTGTTTCGAACCGTCAGGGCTTCATAAACAAGGTAATGACGCAGATACACACCAAAAAAACAGCGATAATAGGAACTTCCGGTCTAGTTCCGCTTTAAGGGACAAGAAATGACATCAGCCACAGAGGCTACTGGGAGCTAACAGCAGTTAGCTTTTGGAAAAGTGATCATTTACAGGCTCTAGCAGGCACATTGCTGTCATATATAACATGTATCCAGTGGACAGATAAATACTCTGAGGCTGGAAGTTTGTGTAGAACTCTGTGCTGCACTGTGGAGCCAAGAATAGAACTTTTTGCAGACTTTGCGGCCTTCCCCGTTTTCGGATACCGTTGCCCATCGCCAGCACTCTCGCATGTCTTACAGACGACAAAGCGGAGCTCCGCGAGACAACGATTCCAGGAATTGAGCGCATTGTGACGTCCCAGTGAGTGTGGAAGTCAACATCTTGTGTTTTACTTAGACTGAGGAGGACCACAAAAACATGACTGAGTCATCTTTTTTCACACATAGTTCTTTTTTTTTTTTTGTAGAATCACATCAAGCAGACAAGGAGAAATCCAAAATCTAAAGAAAAGAAAGCAAGTTAGCAACTTTAGTTAGACTTAACCTAATTCATTTAGATTCAACCAAATTAAGTCATTTGTTAAGGTTTTTGTGTGTGTGTCTCACTTCATGAATCTGATTTTCCCTCCCCCCAGTCATTGCTTTATGATTATATTTTGCAATAATAATAACAGAATCCCCGGGTGTCTTCTCATCCGCCCCTTCTCATTTTTTTTCATTTTTTGTATCTTCATCACGATGTTGTCGGAAACATAATCCGCCTGGAAAGATAAAGGACAGGCTGTTCTTGTGTGGGCAACAGGGCACAATTGGATTTTAATGTATTCAGTTTGGTTGTTGTTGGGTTTTTTTTTGTTGCAGTCACATGTGGGTGCATGTTTGTTTGGAATGGGAGCGTGGAAAGCTGATGGTTGTCTGAGATCCTTGTAATTATTTTCTCCTTGTTGTTGACTTATTTATTTCCTTTTTTCTTCTTCAATCTGACATGTTTCCCCACAACAAGCACATCAGTAGTCTCTCTCCACTGCACTCAACGTTCCCTCAATGTACATTTTCCCCCCCCCACGCTCGCACTTCCTTAAAGCTTCCACCCACCGCTCGTTGCACCTCTCGTTTTCACTCCCGCAGCATGATGCCTTCATTTTTATTTTATGTTTTATTGTATCGTATCACCATTACGCTCTGCCTTTAATTTTCTTCACAATATTCCTTATTTCTCTTTTTACTTTTCTCCTCCCTCTCTCACCATCTTTCCTCCAGCCGTCCTTCACCCTCTGCTTAGAGATGGATGACGCAAAGTGGTTAATGAGACAGTGTGTGTGTGTGTGTGTGTGTGTGTGTGTGTGTGTGTGTGTGTGTGTGTGTGTGTGTGTGTGTGTGTGTGTGTGTTCTTGTACTTGCAGCATACTGAGGACCAGTGAGGGTTTTAAGGACATTTTGGCCGGTCCTCACTTCGTTTTCATTGAAATCACTTCCTTAGGTTGCTATAACATGCTATACTCAATTTGTCAAAAATTTAAATTTTGGACCAAAATTTTTTTTTCAAATTTTGGACCAAATTTTTTTTTTTCAAATTTTGGACAATTTTTTTTTTTGCAAATTTTGGACCAATTTTTTTTTTCAAATTTTGGACAAATTTTTTTTTATTTTATTTTGGACCATATCTTTTTTTTTCAAATTTTTGACCAATTTTATTTTTTTTAATATTGGACCAAATTTTTTTTTTCAAATTTTGGACCAAATTTTTTTTTTCAAATTTTGGACCAAATTTTTTTTGTTCAAATTTTGGACCAAATTTTTTTGGTCAATTTTTTTTTTCACATTTTGGGTCAACATTTTTGTTCAAATTTTGGGTCAATTTTTTTTTATAATTTTGGGTCAAATTTTTATTTCAAATTTTGGTCGACATAGTATAGCATGAAGTTTTTGTAAAATGTTGGACCAAATATTTTAAAAATAAAATAAAATCGCAAAAGTTTTCCAGCCCTTTTTGCTCTGGGGCTCCACCTGCAGACATTTTATGGTACTGCAACCAGTAGTTCTTTATAGATGTCATTCATGAAGTAGATATTTGTAATTGTGTTGATTTATAAAGTGGAAATGCTGGTCCTCAGTATGCAGCAAGTACAAGAATGTGTGTGTGTGTGTGTGTGTGAGAGAACAGGTTAGAGGGAGATTGAAACAGCAAAAGTGTGTGTGTGTTGTGGACATGTGACGCAGGATAGTGAATGATTGGCTCTGTCGTTTAGCCCGCTATGGCTTGTCACGATGTCAAACTTACGAGTACTTGCCTGTGCATAAGTGGCCCTGGTGTGTGTGTGTGTGTGTGTGTGTGTGTGTGCGCGCACAGGTATGCACGTGTAAAAACCAGGGATTCGGGTTCCCTGAAGCGTAGAAATGGTTTTCTCTGGGCTGAACACAATTTAAATGGAAACATTGTAAAAAAGGGGTTATGAAAAGCTGTTGCCTAAAACACTGTTAAAACCGAGGTGCATTCAGCATCGAGCAGTCGCACGGTTCAGACTGTCACCATCAATCTGCTGAGATGCACGTGCACACACACACACACACACACACACACACACACACACACACGTGCACGGATACCGTTCAGATGTATTTTGGTCTTTTTTTTTTTTTTTTTACAGTGTTACATCTGCACAGATACACTGATGTACTGATATCTTTTAATGAGACATTAACTGAAGCACACCCATTGACCTTCTAATTTCACATTACAAAAGTATGAAGGCAAACGCGCACAAACACACGCACACAGACACACACTGATCTTTTGGTTTATGATGTGAAATGCACACTGCCATGCCTGTGTAGAGATGATTAATAGTCACTGCTCTGTTGGATAATGAACTGTAATATATATTATCATTTAACTATGATTTATACTGTGTGTGTGTGTGTGTGTGTGTGTGTGTGTGTGTGTGTGTGTGTGTGTGTGGGTCTTCATGCACTTAAGGGTCCAGAACTTCTCTTTTTTTTTACAAGTCCACTGAATGTTCTTCATTAAAATGTGAATGTAGGTTTGCTGTAGGTGTTAATCCTTGTAATCTGGTGTGTGTGTATGTGTGTGTGTGCCCATGTATTACTAATGTTGTGGAGACCTAAAACTGTTTACACAGTCACATTATGGGGACCTGTCTTCCTTGCGGGGCCAAACAGCAAGTCTCCACAATGTAAATGGCTCCATGAAATGTTTTAAGGTTAGGTTGAGGGGAATAAGTCTCCAGGAAATGAATGTAAGTCAATGTAATGTCCCCTGAAGTCATGAAAATCTCACGTGTGTGTGTGTGTGTTTGTGTAATCAAGTCAGACATGAAAGACTTTGCCGTGTTGACAATGACAGGTTTCAGCCATGCAAACTTGAATGCATGCTTTCAGTCGTCCCGATGTAGAGATGTCTGTATCATGTCTAATATTCTATTTACGCTCTTATATTCAACCTGCCTTAAAGGATTAGATTTTTATTTTTTTTTTCAAGGTCTTTCATGTCAATATGCACTTTGTCCAATTACTGGCCGTCAAAGGAAACACTTTGATTGACTATATCAAACATTGTGGCCAAAGGAATCAAAAGCAACAACAATAACGATAAAAACATCCATATTATATTATTTATTATATTATATTTTATTTATTAGTACAATTGCTAGTATTAATTATACTATACTATGCAATATATGACAATTATGTTTCTTCTTTTTTTGCACTTGCTATACAAGTATGAATGCACTGTACTGTATATGGGGGATGACACATTGGCCGCCCTTATATTTGTGGTGCACGTAAATGTGTGCTGGTGCAATCATTGCAAAAAGGTGTAGCCTGTAGCTCTGAGTTAGCCTGGGTCGAACGAATCAGGAGTCGTTAAAAGTTCACTCCGGATAAGAACGTGGGGTTTCAAGGTCTTCTACACTTCACTTGCAGAATTGTAGTAGAAGTGAAACAACTGCAGCTCTTCTCTCTTTCTTTCTTTCTTTCTTTCTTTTTCACAGTTCAGTTAAAGCCTGGCAATAAACAATAATTACACCTATATCTTTAAGCCTATATAATATAGTACATACACATAAGTAATCTTATAGAGAATAGACTCCTGCACTTTTTAGCTGGCTTTATTTTTCCTGTCTTGGAGAAATTGACCTCTCACACACAGAGAGAGAGAGGGTGAAGCTGCATGACTTTTATTGTCTTGGATAGATGTAACACATCAGGAGGAAAGTTTGCCATTTCAGCGCTGACAATGACAAACATAAAATAGAAAATATTGATATAGACATAAAATATCAACTGAGTGTTTTCGAGATGAATAGATCGCCTCAGGTCATGTGTGGCGAATGAACTATAAGTGTCCATCTGGCGGAATAAATCCCGAGGACTCGACAGGGCGACTACTTTGCCACTTTGATTCCGCCTACTGCGGCTTTAAATGAAGCGATGATGATGATGCCACTCCTGCGTTTACTGTAGTAGTAGCCGGTGCAGGACAGCGATACCTGCTCGCGTGTGTAAAGTAACACATGGCGGCGTTCTGTTAATGGTTGTCTGGCAGATCAGTCACTTTATGACACTTCGGTCGAGTGTAAGGACGAGCAGTGTGGTCTTTAAGAGGCAGCTGCAGAGAGGCCTCGACAAGCTCCTGCACCATTTAGACGATCATGCCCCATCAACCACCTGCTCCTGCTCTCATACAGGTCTACACACACTGTGTGTGTGTGTGTGTGTGTTTGTGTGTATGTGTTGTTGTTGTTAGCAGGTGATTAGTTCTCCATGTGTGTGCACATCTTCAAAAGCAAAGTAAATACTGCGTTCTGTGTTTAATTTCATAACCTTGGCACACCTATGGAGGAATATCACTGTTGCAGTTGTATCATGCTGTGTTTACTGCTCAGTAACTACACTAAAAATATTCTTTTAATACCTGTGCATTTAACATAAATAGACTGTAATTAAATATGTGATATATATATTATGCGTTCCTGCTGCAAGGCCCCGTGGATCGTGCATTAGTTGATATATTAGAAGTGGCAGCTCAGATGAGTTGTTCATGAATCATGAGAGGGTTTTTTTTTTTGTTTTGTTTTTTCAGCCACATGTTGTCATGTTGACACTATACATCAACTCACCAAATGAAAACTGATCCAATCCAATCCAACTTTATTCGTAAAAGCACTTTCAAACGTCCTCCGTACGCCGTACAGAACAATAAATAAAAGATAGAATAAATAAAAGCTCACACGGGGGCAGTAAAATACATCTAAAAAAAACATACAACTACAACTAAAATAAATTAAAAGGCATAAAACGCAATAAAAAAATAAAGTCAAAACTAAAATATCGTAAAATAACGTCGACAACTTAAATTGTGCCGAAGGCCAACGAAAAGAGATACGTTTTGAGAAGAGAGTTAAAAACAGACAGGGAACAAAGCACATCATTTTCGTAGTGTTTCAAAAAGTCATGTTAAATAACATGACCGCGGACCGCGGTTGCATAGCCACTGTTAGCAGCGAGACGCCATGTTTCTACCGGAGCCTGTAAGGACAAACGCGAGAGAACAAAACAAGCGTCTCTTTCAAGTCCCGCCTCCACTCTCTCCGCTTCGTCTGCTACGGCCGCGGTAGCTCCGCCCTCTCCCTCGCCTCACGAACCTCATCTGCTGACACGGAGAAAGACGACGAGGACGACATTTGACCAGCTGAGGATACCGTAGCACTCAGGGAAGGGAGGGGGTGAGCAGAGCAGCAGGTCTTTGTTGTAAATTTCAGCCTCTCCTCTAGATGGCACTATAAACTACTTATTTAAGGAAACAGACTCCCAGTTGACCGCAGGTACGAATGTGAGTGTGAATGGTTGTTTTTTTTCTCTGACCTGTCCGGCCTGAACCCTCTCCACCTACAGTATGGGTAGATGGGATTAGCTCTGGCTCCCATTAAATGTGAAAATATGGGTCTTTATTAGCCATGAAACACCCTAAGGTAGTCGTACATGCATCAACATCACACGCGCACACACACACACACGTTAAGAGTGTAAAGAGAAAAAAAAGATGTCTGCCATAATCACCCACTGTGTGTGTGTGTGTGTGTGTGTGTGTGTGTGTGTGTGTGTGTGTGTGTGTGTGTGGTGTGTGTGTGTGTGTGTGTGTGTGTGTGTGTGTGTGTGTGTGTGTGTGTGTGTGTGCGTGTGCGTGTGTGTGCGTGTGTGTGTGTGTGTGTTCAGCTATACCGCAGGAAGCCCCGAAGGCCCTGTTTATTTCCCCAAACACAACAAATATTGATCCGGAATACATGCCCACAAACCCACACACACACACGCACACACACACACACACACAAGCAAGACACGCCGTGTCTCTCGCACACAAACACACACAGTACGGCGGGAAATTTCTATCTCTTACTTGATCTCTCTCTCTCCCACACACAATTGAAACGCACAAATTGAGCTGAGCTGGGAGTGTTAGGGCTGAAATATGGGGAGGTTTAACGGGGCTTAGTTTGTTTTTATGGTTAACACCCACAGAGAAAACACACACACACACACACACATCGACACACACACACACACACACACACACAGAGGTGGGACGACAGAGAAGGAAAGCTGAGGATAAGCCGCGAGATCTCGCTCTTTCATCGACGCACACCCGCACATACGCAGTTACAGTCACACGGGCTGATGTGCGAGCAACATCAAAGCAACTTCCTCTGTGTTGCTGCAGCAGAACCTGCTAAAGATTGACTTTGACCTTCATGTTAATGGCACAGAACTATTGATCCCATTCCACCTCCTGTTTCTCGGTTAGTGTTCTGCTTGTAACTGGGGATCTCACAAACCCGCTGCAGGCCCAAATCCAAGTTTGTGTTTTCCCCCTGTCAGGTCATTTTGTTTTGAATGCAAACTATTATGGGTTCATTTTGGATTAATTTACATAAGAGGTGAAATGCAGGGGTGCCCTCGTAAGGGTTGTTTCGGGTCTCCAGTAACATCAGCGCTACATTCATTTCCCTGTAATTGAGCGGTGAAAAGCTCCACACTCTCACTGCTGGTTGTTTTTTTATCGCAATGAAAATTTTATTTCCTTAACGACTGTAAATGCAACGTAATCTCATGTTACATTAGGTTGTGAAAAAGCTGCATTTTGTTGCTCATTCCTGTCCAATCACAATTTCCAGGCGTTTTCAGATTAGACGGACGTGCAAACATTATGGTTTGTCATTTAGATTGAACGATGCCGTTTTAGCGTATTATTATCGGTAGACGCTCCATGGTTTAAACAAAAACACAAGTGGATTCAGTGAAATCTGCTTAACTGAATTAAACATGATAGGACAGGTTTTTTTGTGTTTGTTTTAATTTTATCTTCGGTTCCTTATCTTTGAACCGACTGGAGCTGCAGTGCTCGCCATCCTCCAGGTATTGGTTTCTCCTAGATAGTTAATGAGCCTCGGATATAAAGTGTGTCTCATTAACTTTGAGGGTACAAAAACCTGCCAGACATCTTGCCCTTGACAAACAGGCCCTGACACATCATAACAGGATTAAAGCAGCTTTTTTCACCGGTATTTACATCGTGTTTTCTCATCTGAGGAAGAATTTCAGTCTGAGTCGTGGTCATCAGTCGAGATGATCTAGCCGCTGCGGGAGTGCAGATTCAGCTATCGCCACGTTGATTAGACTGTGTCAGACATGCATTTTATGTACAAACAAAGTCTTTTCGTTTTTTTCTGGGATAGAAACTCTGCTTAAGCCGATGTGAATCTCTGTAAACAGCGACTCAGCGACTGCAAACAAGCGTGATGATCTGCAGCCCCTTCATCTCACAAACTCATCTGTGTGTGATGCCTTTTTTTTTGTTTTGTTTTCACACCTCTTATCAAACTGCTCAATTGCACAACTACCAGCAGCAGAATATATACATGCTTTTTTCCCCCCCCTCTGTAGTTTCTGGGCGAATTGTTGTTGCTCTTCGTAACATTTTCTGTTTTACTTTACTCGTGTGCTTTCTGCTCCGATTTTCTTTGTCTTGTTTCAAAACAAAAAAACTAAAACTAACTTCCCAACATTAGCTGACCTTGACAGCACGGTCAACACGGAGCAGAGCAGCAAACGATGGAGTTCCTGCTGTGGCCGTGCTGCCTGAGTGACAGAATGACTGATGGTGAATAATGGTGGTAAATACAACAATGATGTACACCAGGTTTCCTGTTGTCCTGGTTATCATTTTATCTTATCTTCTACTTGTCACTCCATCCTGTTAATGCGTATTGTTTTTTAGCATGATTCGGTATTGTTTGCGGAGCTGATTGTCAAACTGAAGAGACATTTGTTTGTAGCCAAAGCTTTTCAAACTTTCTTATATTATTATACATATATCATTTACAAGTTTGTTGCTGTAGAGTTCGCGTGATCATAGCAGACAGCGCGTGACCTTTCTTTCTTTTATTTTACACGTTCAATGTCATGGGGTCTGCTTGCATCACTGCGCTCGCTACCTGTATTTTTTAAAATAAATTGATTTTTCTCCTTGTTTTTAAAGCTCTTCCATTGGTCTGTAAAGCCTGCCTTACATAACCTCACACCCTGTTACATCAGTGACTGCCTCTGATTTGTTTTGTCCCAGCTAACCTTTGCATGTCATAAGTATTCTCGTGAGGCTGCCCTCTGTTTCTGCGGCCGCACTCCTGAACACCTTCATCTTGAGCAGACGCTGGTGTGATTAATACGTACAAATAAATTAAGAATATTATTAACTAGGCTTTTATTTGAAGGAGACATATTATGCAAACTTTTGCATAAACCTTTTCAACTTTTTAAGAATTTTAATACTTCTATTTGGGACTCTGGAGGCTCTATGAGTAGGCAAAGTGTGAAAAAAGACGACTCGGTCATATTTTTGTGGTCCACCTCAGTCTAAGTACAGGAGATAAAACATGCGATGTTGACTTCCGCAGTCATCGTTACGTCACAATGAGACATTCCTGGAATTGTTGTCTCTTGCGGAGCTCCACTTTGTCCCTAAAAAACCCGAGAGTGCAGGCGAGGGCAATAGTATCCAGAAGAGCAGAAGTGTTATATTCTTGGCTGCACAGTGCAGCACCGAGTTCTACACAAACTTCCAGCCTCAGAGGATTTACGTGTCCAGTGGATACATGTTATATATGACGGCAAATGATGGCTTTTCCAAAATGCTAACTGCTGTTAGCTGCCCGAGCCTCAGTGACGCTGACGTAGTTTCCTGTGTCTCATTTGCATATTTAAAGAGACAGACACTCAAAACAGAGCGTTCTGAACAGGGCTGTTTTGGCAGGGTGATTGAACTGCTGTGGTGCTTCATCCTTAAGGTATTTTAACCAACGCATGTCACAGACATGTTCATTAGGACACCAGGGAACTAGGTTAACTTGTAGACATTTTTTTACATTAAATGTGCCATACAATTAAAATTATTATTAGTCCGAGCACACAAAGTAGTTTATTATATTAACAGTAGTAGTAGCAGCGGTGCAGACGTGGCCGAGCGGGAGAGAATTGGGCTTGTAACTGTCTAGTAGTGATCTTTAAGTGCGTTTTAATGTACAATAGGATTTACTCAGAGGGAGATATCATCTTTTAGAAGATTGCACATACATTGAATTATAAGCTTTAAGAAAAAAAATAAAATATATATATATATATATATTTTTTCATTCTGTCCTGTCCTGATTCATCTTGATGATGTATGGGAATAGCTGTGACATCAGGGGTTAGCCACCATTCTGTGCTGCTCATGGGACCATGAAGTCCTATACCTTCCATGGCAAATCACATGTCTACTACTAAACACGCACGCATGCAAGCACACACACACACACACACAAACTCACACTCATGCATTAGCGGCAGACAGAAGCAAATATGCATCTGCTTACATGTGCATACTAGTAAATGTCAAGGCAGACCTGCCCTTTTGGATTTACAATCCATGAATACGCACAGAGTCAAGACAAATGGATTCACACATATATGTGGTGCACGAAGACTGACACACACACACACACACACACACACACACACACACACACACACACACACACACACACACACACACACACACACACACACACACGTAAGCTCATCCATCCATTTGGTATACTGAGTTGACAGATGAAAATGTGCCCAGAGGACAGAAAGACTAAATGAAGATGCATTAGACCCTACTTTGTGTGTGTGTGTGTGTGTGTGTGTGTGTGTGTGTGTGTGTGTGTGTGTGTGTGTGTGCATATGTGCTGCCAAAAGCAACAGGGACAGCAATGATTAATGCCCATTTAAGCATTCAACCAATGAACACTTGTGTTCCAATTGTATTCAACTGTTTGCTCGCTTATTTTTATTTTTTTATTTTTTTTAAATTCTGAAATTTCTTACTATCATTTACAGCATGTCAGATTATTGTTGTTTTGTCTTGTCTTGAACTGTTGCCGCTGCTGCTGCTGCTGCTGCTGCTGCTGCTGCTGCTACACCTGTTGAGTCAGATTTGACATTTGGTCACCACACAGAAACGCAGCTATTCAATGAAAAGTCCAGTATGTAACATTTAGTGAGGTTTATTGCTAAAAAAAAGTTAATTTACTACACATAAATATGCTTGTATAAGTCGCTGTAGCAGCTGGAACTAGGGTTGGGTCAAAACATCGATTGGGTGACGTATCGCTGTCCCTTCCTAGTACAATACGGTAATCAATACGCCGGGTCAAATATCGATATTTTAATTAACAAATGAAGTAAACAGTCCCTGCCAGTTTGACTCCTCGGGCGTTGCTAATTTTTCGCCTTCTCTCGGGAAGGAAGTTACCTGGCTGAAAAAGAGGAAGTTTACAGCGGGATAATGGCGGAGAAAGCTACGTTAAGAGATCCACGTTTAATACATGTTGTCAATAGAGAAATCCTGCACATTTAGCCTCTAACAGACGTTTGTTTTGCTTCAGTTTGACACATATCATGACGTATATATATATATATATATGATTGCCTTCCAGAATCGTTGTATTGTGATATTATTGGTATGGTGGACCATGTATTGTATTGTATCCTTAAAGCAAAGTGTATTCATTCACTGCATATTCAACCAATAATCACTCTAAGTGATGATGAAATGCCATTAATTATCTGTAAATAAAGATAGAGATAAAAAAAAAGAGAGTTGTTGACTTAATCTTGGTATAAAGTAAAGCTATAAATAAAGCTGCACAGCACAGGGAGAAATCAGAGTTGAGCTGCTGCCCGTTTGCGTTAAAGAGTTTAAATACAAACTGAAGATGCTGCCTCCTGAGAGAGAGAAGTCTGACTCGAAGGAAACCTCAGGACATAACCTTATTCACGCTGGATCAATTATGTTTACCAGCTGGACACTGAGCGCTGGGAAATCCCCCAGCTGAGTGGTGGAAGTTGCTGAGTTCACTTTATCTATGTCCGCGTGGAGAGTAAAACTAAAAGCGGGCTGGAGGATTTCATGGACTTTTTTGAAATATTTTGTTCCCAAATATCTTACATTTTACAACAGGTTTGTTTTAAATCTCTTCAATAATGAAGCTGTGATCGTGATAATATAGAGCGTTATGGAGACGCTCTGCTCCCTGTCTTTGTTTGTGTTCTCTTCTTGTTTCAACGTATTATTAAAAGTATCCTGGTACATGAAAAAGTAGATTGAATAGAGGCGGTGGGTAAAAAAAAAGGGTTTTGTATCATCTGTAAGAGGTAGAGAGAGGTTAGATGGAGCAAATGGCTTTAGCAAAGAGTCAATCAATTTAAAATCCTCTGTAGTTGCTTACAGAGCGTGTATCAATGTACCTGTCGTTGTGGCTTTAAAAAAGGACAGACGTGTTCCTGGGTAATGTTAAAGTAGACATATTATACATATTATACATATATTATATATATATAGTTCCCTCGTGTCCTAATGAACATGTCTGTGATGGTGTCAGTTCTGAGTGCCTGTCTCTTTAAATGCAAATGAGACACAGGAAACTACGACAGCATCACTGAGGCTCAGGCAGCTAACAGCAGTTAGCATTTTGGAAAAGCCATCATTTGCCGACTCTAGCCGGCACATTGCCGTCATATATAAAATGCATCCACTGGACACGTAAATCCTCTGAGGCTGGAAGTTTGTGTAGAACTCTGTGCTGCACTGTGCAGCTAAGAATACAACACTTTTGCGGACTTCTGCTCTTCAGGATACTATTGCCCTCACCTGCACTCTTGCGTTTTTTAGGGACAAAGTGGAGCTCTTTGAGACACACCTTTTTCTACACCATAGTCCCAAATATAAGTATGAAAATTATTTAAAAGTTGATTTTGCATAATATGTCCCCTTTAAAGTGATATAGCCAAATGAACACCTTATTCACTGCACCACAGATTCACTGTAGGGGGCGACAGGTGTTTTCCCCCCAAAACATGAGTATAATCCATCATTCAAAAAAATTACCAAAAAGGTACCACCACATCAAAAGCGTTCCCATCTTCTCTGATACCTGTATGACTCGCTAATTTTGTGTATTTCAACACTGTAGTCGAGTCGATTTTTCAGATTCCCCAACCTTTTGAAATGCTGGTATTTAGAGAACGGAAACAGAAAAAAAATAGCAGATACAAGTCACTAACCCTGAATGTCAGCTCATTAAAAGCTCGGCCTGTCGCGCTGGCTCTCTGTAAATATACACTTGTCTGGTGTGGAACTGTATCTTGTGAGCACAAAATAGTGTTTTGAGCACTCGGTGTAGTAAGTTTTTGTAGTGTCACAAAAAAAAGTTCTCCTTTTAATGATGTTTGCTACCATAATAACACAATGGCACTTTGCGGTGGGCGGGGGGGGGGGGATTTTGCTTCTGGGCAGAAGTTGCTATGGAAACAGTGACCCAGCCTGAGGCGCTAGTGCTGCGGGGGGACAAACTGAGGAAACATCACAACACAGGACGTCCCCACAGCTATCTGCTGTTGAAAGAGACATCTGCACCAAAGAAGTGTTCACATATGTATGTTCTTTAATTGTGTTTGTTTGATCCGTTCAGCATAGATTTGTAAATAAGCAGAAGGAGTTTTCAGAATGATCATCTGGATTTTCCCCAGACTTTCATCAATATCACATGAGAGACACGACCTGTTTTTTTGAAGCTTCAAAATGTGACTTCAATGTAGCGCTCTCTCTTTTTTTTCAAGCTTTAATGAGTTTAGTTTGAGTTAAGGTTTTTTAAATGATTAAACTTTTTTTTTGTCCCTTTCTACCAAAATTACGAAGCTGCTGTTTGCGTGCTTTCTTAATCAGAAGTTCAGAGGAATCTAAGTTTACTTAAAGTAATAACAAAGATGTACAAAATGTGTCGAAGCCGTCATAAATGACGTTCTCGTCGCACAAGGCTTGAGGCCTGAGCTAATATGAAAACAACCCAACAAAAAAAGCAGCAGTTTTGTTGTTGTGGCACTTGCAGAGAAATCCATTACTGATATGAAATACCATTAAATGATTCACAGAAATGGTGTGAACAAAAGGGGGGAAAAAAAGGAAAATCAAGGTCAGCAAAGAAAATGTCAGTCTGTCTTTCTGCTTATATGTCTCTGTGCACTTTCTGTGCTCACTTGGACCTTAGGGCTTCTTGTTCCCGAAAGCAAAGTGGTCTCCACAGCACACTATGACGAGCCCCTTGGGGGGCAAAAAAAGAAGGAGAAGTCGATACAATAGCGCCGCGTTCGCATCGGAAAAAAACTTTCAAATTGCGACCAAAACCACGTCTCCTTCATCACGCAAACACATCCTGCTCTATTTTTCCCTCTCTGTTGTCATTGCAATGAAAACTGACCTGACCACGGCTTCCAGTAGTAAGAGTGGTTCGGCCTCAGGCTGTAATCTGTCAGAAGAAACAAAAACACACAGACATGACATCACGCAGTACTCGCATGCACACATTCGTGTCAGCCCACCAGCATGTATGTGCGCTCTCAGCACACACACACACACACACACACATGGACATGGAAAGTATGAACTCATTGCTTCTAGACTTCATGGTAAAACACCTTGCTGATGACCACTGTCATTGAAATTTGATTGGTTTACTTAAAGTAGACATAGTATACCCTATTTCTCCAAGTGAACCTAGTTCCCTGGTGTCCTAATGAACATGTCTGTGACATGCTTTGGTCAAAACACCTTAAGGATGAAGCACCACAGCAGTTGCATCAACCTGCCAAAACAGCCCTTTTCAGAACTGTAGGTTTTGAGTGCCTGTCTCTTTAAATGCAAATGAGACACTGGAAACTACGTCACTGAGGATCCAGCAGCTAACAGCAGTTAGCATTTTGGAAAAGCCATAATTTGCCGACTCTAGCCGGCACATTGCCGTCATATATAAAATGTATCCACTGGACATGTAAATCCTCTGAGGCTGGAAGTTTGTGTAGAACTCTGTGCTGCACTGTGCAGCCAAGAATAGAACACTTTGTGGACTTCCACTCTTCCGGATACTATTTCCCTCGTCTGCACTCTTGAGTTTTTAGGGACAACAATTCCAGGAATTCTTTTATTGTGAAGTAACAGTGAGTGCGGAAGTCACCATCGCATGTTTTATCTCCTGTACTTAGACAGAAGCGGACCACAAAAATATGATTGAGTCATCTGTTTTAAATGTATTTAAATGTATTCAAATTATTAAAAATTTGATTTTGCATCCTATGACCCCTTTAACTTACTCACATATTTGGTGTTCCCGTTCAAAAATGACCACCATGGGGAATCTTTATTCATTCATCCTCCACCGCTTTATCCTCCACGATGGTCAATCCCGACCGGACAGGTCGCCAGTCCGCCACAAGGCCACATAGAGACAAACAAACATTCACTCGTGCATTCACACCTACGGTCAATTTGGAATGTCCAATTGGCTGAATCACCATGGGGAATGAGTGGGTGAATCTATATTATGTGCATCCAGGAGCTGAAAAATTCATTCCCACACACTTATACACTCACAAACTAAATAATTTATTGAAAGCTGTACGAACCAATCTCTTTCTCCTGCTTGCGTACTCCACTGTTTAAGTGGGGGGGGGGGGGGTAAAAGGCAGCTTTTTTTAAATGATAATCAGTTTTGGATCTGGTTCTGGTCATGTTGTGTAGTATCTTTTTTTTTTTTTTTTTTTTGCGCTTTTGTGTATTAAAAATCATCAACACTTGACATGCCTGTAATCAGGGAAAACGAGCAGTAACCACGCAACAGCACATCAAGGAAGCTCGGTGCAGCATCCTTATTAGTCTGAAGGCTGAAAACAGAGCTTAGAGGAGATAAAGAAGTGTGAGATCACTTAGATGACATTTGAGAACATCCTCATTTCCATTGTTTGACAAACACTGGTCAACATTTTTCAAACATGTTCTGTAATTTACAGAAACGTAATAAATCGAGAAAATAATCAACAGATTAATTGATTCAAGAGCGAAATCGAGCATTTTAACGTTAGATACACATTATTATACAACTGCTGATTTACTGTTGTGTCTTCTGTTCTAAATGACAACACAGTAGAAATCCGTGGCGGCTGGTGTTCGTGGCGTGTACGTCACAGCGTGGGCATGTTGTATATTAGTAACCGGTATTTCTCGGTGCTGTAGCGTGGCTGCAGAGGCTGAGGAGAGCTGGTGTTTAACAGAGTGTGGCTGCTACAGTGATTACTCTGTTTAGCAGGTGATTGATGAGAAGCAGCTCTGGAAATGTCACTTGCTCTGTTAATATATTTTCACCCAGGGAACATAGGAAAGGCAGCGTTAATACACTGGAATATGTTTACTCCAAGGAAGCAGAACAGCAGTTCGAACTTGAAAGGGTTTTGTTTTCAATTTTTTGCCTTTTGTTAAATTAGTTTTTAGTTGAGTTTTTTCCCTCAGATAATGTTGGAAGATGTCCAGAGCTGCAGAGAAAATGAATGTCCTCCTCTTGCCATGTTTGGAATACACATTTGTTATACTTATAGTCATTGTATATGTTGCTGCTTTACATTCTACAAGCCCCTGGCTCGTTAAGCTGTGATGTATACATTTCTTTTCCCCTATATATGTTGTAGAACAAAGTGAAGTCTGTACTTTGATTGCCCTCCTTCGTTGGTGATCATTGGGAATTAATACTGGAAACATCACAGGCTGGCACACTTGAGAGGAAAATCCAACATCCAGAATTGTTGAGTAGAATTCAGATATGTTGTTCTCATTATCTCGGACAGTGCGGTCATTATTTGAAGTAATAAACAGCCGTCAGTCCGTCCAAAAAGCAATAGATATAAGGAATGAAAGCGCAATATTGTTTGGATGTATGCTGAAAATACATCAAAAATAACCACAATCACAGTGCTTGTTTTGGATTCTTAATGGTAGGTCCTTCTCTAAGTGCAGCGGCACTTTCAGAAAGCTCGTCACTAGATTCATGTTGGTTGGGATATGGTGCTTGGGGGGGCAGTACTAGGTCATTTTTGCTGTCATGGATAATGTCCTTAAAGTTGGGCTGACCCTGAGACAAAGAAAGTAAAAGTGAGGTCATGACTGGATGGAAGGCCAGATTGACTCGGGGTCCATCTGTGGTGGACAAAACAAGTTAATATAACTGTTCCTCTTCTGACAACAGGAGCTCTGATCCCCAAAAATGTTAGATTTCATGTCCTCTGGACAAAAAAAGTGAGCTATTATCCCGCCTACTGCAGCTTTAAATGACTCAAAACAATCCACTGTCAAAATACAGTGTATGGACAACGACGAGTTGGTTCCCCCTTTTGCAGCTATTACAGCTTCCACATATCTTGGAAGGCTTTCCTCAAGATTTTCCAAGTGTTTCTTTGTGTGCTTCATTCATTCTGCAGAGCATGAATTAGGTCAGACACTGATGTTGGACGAGAAACACCTGGCTTTGCGATCTCTGTTCCAGTTCAGAAGGTACTCAAGGGGATGAGGTCAGGGCTTTTTTTCTACACCAAACTCAAAGTCAAACCATGTCTTTAAAGTCCTTGCTTTGTGCGCTGGAGCACAACCATGTTGGAATTTGAAAAGGACCTTCTTCAAATGGTTATCGTATGTCTATTTTGCAACATCCTATTCATGCTATGATCACAATGCCTGCATTAAATTTGGGGTAAGAAGTGTACTAGGTCACTTTTGCTGTCATGTTGGAAGCATAGCATTGTCCAAAATGTCTTGGTACAACGAAGCGTTGAGATTTTCCTTCACTGGAGATAAAGAGGCCGAGACCAAAGCCTGAATGAAACACCTCAATTCAATACTTTAACAGGTGCGTTGTCCATATAGTGTAGTTACAGCCATGTTATTGTGTCTTTGATTATTATTGGGGAAAAAGTCTATTATTTCTCTCTATACTTATAGAGAAAAAGTCTCTAAAAGTTTATTCTTAGTCTTGTTACATTACCTCCATATCTCACCTTTAACATGTGATTATCAGGAAAACCATCTTACACATAAACTAGATAGCTGATTGCGATTATTTTTGACAGGAATTGCGATTGCGGTGTGATTTGCGATATCAGAGGGAATGGTCATTTTCACATCATTATTCTCATTTTTAATATCATATTTAACAATGATTACTGTGGGATATATGTAGAGCTGCAACTAACGATTATTTTGGTAATCGATTAATCGGTCGATTATTTTCTCGATTAATCGATGAATCGTTTAGTTCATAAAATGTTAAAAAAACGTTGATCAATGTTCGTCAAACCTGGAAATGACGATGTTCTCGAATGTCTTGTTTTGTCCACAAACCAAAATCATTCAGTTTTAATGATTTCTTTGTTATGTTTAGCAAAGAAACACAGAAAATATTAACATTTAAGAAGCTGAAACAATCAGAAATCTTGTTTTAATCATGAAAAAAGCTTCAAACCGATTATCGATTATCAAAATAGTTGACGATTAATTTAGTAATCGATTAATAATCGATTAATCGATTAATCGTTTCAGCTCTAGATATATTGTAAAAATCGTATAGCTCAAGCGGAGAACGAATCTAAAATGATATGTTGACACAGACTGGCTTTAACGAATGTTGCACCTTCTGCGATTTTAGGCTGTTCATGCGATTTCTATAATATTTCGATTAATTGTCCAGTCCTGACTGGACTAAACCCAAAAGCAAAATAGTGCAAATCAATTTACGGCACTCATTTGTGTGAAGCAAATGTGTTCTGCTGGATATGTGGTGTTAAGAGATGTTGACACATCAAAACTGTGGGAGCACAGCCAGTGATGGGGGGGGGTGGAGGGGGCTCTCCATTCAGCTATAGCCCTTGGCCAGAGTTGGCCATGAGTCCCATTAGTGTTTGGTTGGTTAGAGGTATTATGTATTATGTGTCAGCAAAACTGTTAATACATTTACACCATGGGAGCAGTAGCAGTGCTGGGGAGTCCATTTAGCTCAAGGGATTTGGCACGTTTCCAACAGCAACAACTCTATTACATACAGCAGAAACACCGTTGGAACTGAGCAAAGGTGTTAATGGATTATGAATGGAGCGATGCCTTAACTTTGAGCCGTAGCAGAGATACAGTGCGTGTGGGGAGCGGTTTGTTCGGCTTTAAAAAAAAAAAGATGCATGTTGGATTGGGAGAATGTTAAAGTGCCACGGGCAGACTGGTGTAAAAGGGAGTAATCAGAACATTGTTGTGACAAACATCAGAAGCATTTTGAGGAACTGACATATTGGCCTGAATGGGTTTTTTTGTCTGTTGCTCTAAACTTTAGGGACCGAGGCTTTTAGTGGATGAAAGAGAATACTGTGACAGACATGTCGAGTGTATTTGAGGACTTTCCATTTCAAGAGTTAAACCCTGCCTGAATTTTGAGTTCCCTTTAACAGGGGATTTCAAACAAATCTTCCCACTAACACATCCAGACTTTTGTCTTTCTGTCTGTCATTTTGTTTTTATGCTCGTCTTTCGGATGTTTTATATTTAAGTACCCTGGGAAAATCATTGTCAACTTTGAAGTGTGGTGAAAGAACATTCTTCAGGTTTTTTTCTTTCTTTGAAATGGGGTTGTAGGATGTGCTTATACATAGTCAATGCGTTACATACAGTAGACGGTGTGTCCAGCACACACTGCTTGGTTGAGAGAGATGAGCGAATCAGAATGTGTGGTTCAGGGACAGCAGAGAACACCCCTAAAAAGGTGCAACTGCAAAGACAAATACATCATATATGCAGTCATAGATCCAAATTGTAAGATATACTAATCATACTTCATTTGTTTTTAAGTGTACAATCACCAGATCTGGGTCAGCTCTACAGAGGCCACCATTTTGAATTAGTATGTTTTAAAGGTCACATAGAGTGGTCCTGTTGCACATATATGTTAGTTATGGAGGTCTACTTACATATATTAACTTGTTTTTATGGTCAAAAACCTCCTAGTTGCTGTAAAATAGCCGATAGAAATCCTCTTTTCTGACAGTGTTTTTCAGCCGCGATGTTTCAGAGTGAACTTTCACCCCCAGAAGACAGAGTCTTGTGATTGGCCAGTACTATCCAGCACATCCGTTCTCAGAAGCGCAGCGCCCCCCTCTGGAACGGCGGATGCACTGCTCCTCATTATCAAAACATTGTTTTAACAGTGTTTAAAAATAGCTTCGTCACGACTCCCCGCCGCAGTCCCTTTTATGACTTTAAACCGGAGTCAGACCCAGAGTCAGAAGACACTGTTGCTCGTGAAACACCTCCACAACGGACGTTATTCTTCTTCTGCGGTTCAATGTACGCAACCGGATGTGCCCGGACTAGTGCCCGGAGCAGGACGATCTGTTGTTCAGGAGAACCGCTGCTTACGTAACTATTACGGGATTTTCAGTGATCTCGTTGAGCCCCGAGATTACAATAAAACACAGCGTTCTCAGCAATGGCTGAACTGTTTGTTTCGAACCGTCAGGGCTTCATAAACAAGGTAATGACGCAGATACACACCAAAAAAACAGCGATAATAGGAACTTCCGGTCTAGTTCCGCTTTAATAAAAGACCACAAGAAACAAACGCAACGTATTTGGGTTTGAATGATCACTGAAGGCGACATACATGGAAGGGAACTGTGAGGTGAGATGTGTCACCAATTACAGTTTCTATGTTTTACACACTGTACCTTTAAGAAAACCCAAAATGCCTTCATGGTCTGGGCTCAGTGACGCACCGACAGACATGTCACAGTGACGCACCGACAGACATGTCGTCATTGTAAAAGTTTTATAAATCTGCTTAACATTTTAATCAAAGTTTTAAAACTCCGATTTTTTTTCCCCCGGCAGACAAATTTCAATTTCTAACATCTGTCCAAATCCCTGTTTGGCAATGCGTGCACGCGGGTCTGACATTTGTTTTGGTTCTGCTTGATTTTCACTTCACAACCCCCTCTGGAAAGCCAAACAAGAAATGAGTCATTTTTGCCAGGTATTGAGAACTAAATCTGACAAAACATCTGCTCCAACGTTAAGCTCCCGTTAAATATCGCGCTCTGGATCCTGTTGTTTTGTTACTGTCGGGTTAATGAGGTTTATTAGTTTACCTCCTAGTGATCTATTTATTTCCCATTTAATAACTGTAAGTCACAGCTTTTATGGACTGTACCGTTTGTTTTGGTGTTTTTCGAGTCTCGTGCTGTTTTTGAAGTCACCGTAGATACTGATCATTACCCAGTCCAGCACTTTTCGGCCACTGTCATGTTCATGTGAGAAACCCATTCCATAAATGTCACCGTGGGCCTATAATTCTTACTCCTTTTGATTAAATTTTGTTTTGTCCTTTATTATATGTGGAATTGAATAATGGTGTGTCCGTCCCCAGTGCATTGCCTTTATGTTCGAAACAGGGAGCAGGAGGTTATGACTTTTGGCTTTCATCCACCGGCAAATGGATCCACAGTGCATCCATAACAACACATTCAAGGAGTTGTTTGCTTTGCTA
Organism: Microchirus variegatus; assembly: GCF_963457635.1. Classification (NCBI taxonomy): domain Eukaryota; kingdom Metazoa; phylum Chordata; class Actinopteri; order Pleuronectiformes; family Soleidae; genus Microchirus; species Microchirus variegatus. The sequence continues at coordinate 24,329,834 of NC_139815.1, read as the reverse complement.
TTTTTATTCGACGGTTAGCTAATATGTACCTCTGTATATCTATCAATGCTGTGCTGCAGTATAAAGCACTGTGGAGGTAGTGAAGAGGACCTGGCTGTTTTACTTCTGATCCCTGCCACCATGACTAAGACTTGAAGGTTTCATTGTGAATGCAGGACGACGTATAAACTGAAAAGCCTGCATTGTTAAAGATGTAAGAAAGTCATTTTTTGAAAAACAGTTACAAAGGACTGGTGGTTAACACTCTTGCCTTTGGTTTTCTTTGCTTTTTCCAACCACCAACCTGTGTCTTTTCTGCATTTCTTTTATGGAGTTTCCTCCCACAGTCCAAAAAGGGTTAGGGTTGGGGTTAGTTGTTTCTATGGGTTAGGATTGAGGTTAGTTGTTTCTATGGGTTAGGATTGAGGTTAGTTGTTTCTATGGGTTAGGGTTGAGGTTAGTTGTTTCTGTGAGTTAGGGTTAGTTGTTTCTATGAATTAGGGTTGAGGTTAATTGTTTCTGTGGGTTAGGGTTAGTTGTTTCTATGGGTTAGTGTTGGGGTTAGTTGTTTCTATGAGTTAGGGTTGAGGTTAATTGTTTCTGTGGGTTAGGGTTGGGGTTAGTTGTTTCTATGGGTTAGGGTTGGGGTTAGTTGTTTCTATGAGTTAGGGTTGTGGTTAGTTGTTTCTATGGGTTAGGGTTAGTTGTTTCTATGGGTGAGGGTTAGTTGTTTCTATGGGTTAGGGTTGAGGTTAGTTGTTTCTATGGGTTAGGGTTGGGGTTAGTTGTTTCTATGAGTTAGGGTTGGGGTTAGTTGTTTCTATGAGTTAGGGTTGTGGTTAGTTGTTTCTATGGGTTAGGGTTAGTTGTTTCTATGGGTGAGGGTTAGTTGTTTCTATGGGTTAGGGTTGAGGTTAGTTGTTTCTATGGGTTAGGGTTGGGGTTAGTTGTTTCTATGAGTTAGGGTTGGGGTTAGTTGTTTCTATGAGTTAGGGTTGGGGTTAGTTGTTTCTATGGGTTAGGGTTGAGGTTAGTTGTTTCTGTCGGTTAGGGTTAGTTGTTTCTATGAGTTAGGGTTGAGGTTAATTGTTTCTATGGGTTAGGATTAGTTGTTTCTGTGGGTTAGGGTTGAGGTTATTTGTTCATATGGGTTAGGGTTGGGGTTAGTTGTTTCTGTGGGTTAGGGTTAGTTGTTTCTATGGGTAAGGGTTGAGGTTAGTTGTTTCTATGGATTAGGGTTAGTTGTTTCTATGGGTTAGGGTTGAGGTTAGTTGTTTCTGTGGGTTAGGGTTAGTTGTTTCTATGGGTTAGGGTTAGTTCTTTCTATGGGTTAGGGTTGAGGTTAATTGTTTCTATGGGTTAGGGTTAGTTGTTTCTATGAGTTAGGGTTAGGGTTGTTTGTCTCTAGGTGGCCCTGTGATGGACTGGCGATCTATTCAAGCCGTGTTCGCCCTATGTCAGCTCTACAACCCTCATGTAGAGGATAAAGGGGTAGGGGATGAGCGAGATACAAAGTGCCGTACAATAGTTAAAACCCAAAATATAAACATCAAAACACAGACGTTCTGAAAACACAAGCAATTTACGGTAAAAATAAAAAAGCACAGAAAGAACAAGGAGGTTAAAATATTCCATAAAATTATTGAAAGGCCATCCTAAAAAGTGAGATTTAAAACTGAGAACTTGCCTCTTCAGGCAAGTGTTTCCTCAGACCGTAGGAGCCCTGATTGAAAATGCCCCTCAGTTTCACCCTAGATATGGAAATCACCTGCAAAGAGGCGGCTGAGGATCTCGAGGTGCGGGTGGGTGTAGATGGTGTTAAAGATTCAGTTAAATAATCTAGGGCAAGGCAGGGCTTTTAAAAGTCAGCAATAAAAAATTGAAATCAATCCTAAAAGCAGCAGGTAACCAGTATCCACTCTATTCCTGGAGGCGCTGTTGGAGAAATGATTATGGTGGAACTTCCGGAGGAGGAGCGGAAGCAGCAGTGAGCTTTCTTTTCAGAGAGAAATTTAAATGCGTTAACTTAATCTATATAGTCCATAGAGTGTTTTAAAACACATGTTTTAGTCTTAATTTGGTGAAATCGCCTTTACAACCTGATGGGCAGCAAAGAAAAGGAATAAAATTTAATCCCCACCGATAATTACATTTGGATTAATTCACTGACACTTATAACATTTTACCCACTGCTTTCTATTCTTTTATCAGGCAGTTTGTGTTTTTTAAGGTTGGACAAAACACAACATAAAATAATATGGGTGACTGAAACACATTTGCGATTCAAGCTGTAAAAAAAAAAAAAACTGTTCTACGTTTGTGTTGTGTGTCTCTGAACTCCTGCCACAAACATTAACGAGCACATTAACATAGTTAAAGAACTAACTTTTAGGATGCTGCAGTCTAATGTGTGGTACAGAACAAGTGAACTCAATTCTGACAATCTCTTATTCCTTTTTAATACAGTTATAAAACCATCTCCTACAGTACAACGTGCAGGTATGGAATGACTTCTACACAATACGGTGCAGCCAAATGAATATAATTGTGTTAAAGGGTCCATTTTCAAACTGGAGTGTACCGCTAAACTTTTATGTCACTATTTTAAATGGCTGCAGTTAAGTATGAGATTATCCGGATGTTGGCTGGATCTTTTATCCTAGCCAAAATACCTTCTGATTCGTTCAGATGGCTTCTTCAAACATCAGGCCAAAAGAAGAAGAAGAAGAAGAAGAAGAAGAAGAAAAAAAATACCTCTGTGCATCAAGCTGGCATATTCAAATGTGGCAGCCTGGCAGACAGAGAGGACTGTGCGGTCATATAAGTGTGACTAATGACTTAGCTCTCAGACACGATTCCTTTTGTTCTCTCTCTTTTTCGTCATTTCTTTCCCTCCCTCTGTCCCTCTGTCCCTCTGTCCGTGCTCTAGATTGGGCTTTGAATTTTCGTTTCGTGTGCCTCACCTTATTTCTACAAAAAAAAACACAGGAAGCACAGTGACACTATGGTCAGCTGAGTGCGAGTAATTTGCCTGTGATTCACGACTGCATACGATCCAAATAATGAGCGAATTAGAGTAAATTATACACGTTTAGTGTCTGCAATTAGTTCAACTCTCTCTTTTCCTCGTCTGACTGAAGCGTCTCCTTTATCCCACTCTCTCCGTCCTTAAAAGTCAATCTCTCTAGTCGTTTTTTTTCTCCTCGTCTTTCTCTCGATTCTGCTTTTCCTGCTCATCCTCGCCCGTTTTTTTGTTTTTTTTGTCTTCCTCTCACCCCTCTCTCTCTTTTTTTCAGCTGCCCTACTTCTCCGCCGTCTCATGGCGAAGCTTTTGTCTAATTACCATGCTAGCGTTTAATTGAAACGGTGCACACAAACACACAGATTGACTGACTGAATTCCCCTTATGTGCAGTCACATGGCACCATACACACACACACACACACACACGCACATGCACCAAAGCGGCCATTTGGACATGCATCATGTTGCACACATTACACACCTAGCAAGTTAACATGCTCCAGTTAAACAAATACACACAGAGCGTACACCAGGGTAAGTTTTTTGTGGACCGAGTCCAAGTTGCGCTGTGTTGCTGCCCCTTCTGTGGAGCCGAGGAGAGTTGGCCACAGTCACGATTGATTTTGGCCTAGTTATACGCCGAGCTGCCAGTAGCTCCCACTGTAGAGCTGTGTCATGTGAGGAAAAAAAGCAACACTACACAGATTGGAGAAAACACAAAGAACACTGACTCATGCATTTAAATTAGGGCTGTCAAAATTAATTTTTTTAACGCATTAACGCACTTTCTCACTTTCATCGCGATACGGGTAAGACGTGCAGTTTATGAACAGGCAAGGCGGCGGGCAACTGCTTGGGGCCCCGAGCCGATAGGGGGGGCTCCCGACACTCGGTGACCAGCTGCATCACCGTCGCCCTTAAACAACAAGGGTTGATTTGCAATGACATCTCAGTAGGAAACGTTAACTCACGTTAACCTGTGTGAAGCTGAAGGAAAATGAAGAGGAGTTATCAATCAGGAAGTTAGAAGAGGAAGAAAAAAAAGAGGATGAAGAAAAAAGAGAGGAAAGACACACAGTTGTAAGTGGCGCTGCTGGAGCAGATAATGATATAATCATTACATTAACAGTCGCTGTCTAACGAACGGGGACACAGACAGCAGCTAACATTAGCGCCAGAATGCTAGCTGACGCTAACGCTAACTAGTAGAAGCAGTGCTTCAAAGTGCTGATGAGGAATTTAACTTAACTAATTTAACTTCTATACTTTATATTTTGTTTATAATGTGAGTTATTTACAGTGCAATGTATAGTTTTATTTTAAGTTATTTACAGCATTTTATTTTTTCTATTTTTTTCTATTGTTTTATAATGTGGGTTCTTAACAATGTAATGTTTATTTTTTTACTAAGTTTGTATAGGTTTTTACAAGTTATTTACAGTATTTTATTGTTCTTTACATTCATATTTTCACATACTTTATTTATCTCTCCGTTCCTACAACAATATAAAGAGAAAATTATAATTTATTTGGCATATTTACGAATGGTAATTAATCGTAATTAATCGTGATTAATCCACAGCTACCCTGTGATTAATCTGATTAAAATGTTTAATCTTTTGACAGCCCTAATTTAAATACTACATGATGACTTTTTAGGTTTTCTGGGTAATCTGTCACACGCATATTTTATACGCACAAACATTTGGGTTTTCTGCTCAGTTTCCGATACTATGATGTTCTGTAATCGTCTATAATTAATGATATACAGTGGCCAAAGGCTGCACTTGCCTTGAGGGGCAGATGAGATCATTTTGTTTAGGTTTTTTTTAGGTTGAAAGTCAAAGGTCAGTGTCACCTGATGTGACCTCACAGTACCTTTTTTTTTTGCCGTGTGTGTGTGTGTGTGTGTGTGTGTGTGTGTGTTCTGAAGAGAATCCTTTCAAATTCAGCACAGATGTCCACTTCTGCTTAGATTTGGGCGATCATCGGTCAAGGTCACCGTGGCCTCGCGAAACCACCTGCTTTTAGCCTCTTAATAATTAAATTCCCTTTTTTGTGAAGTGAACAAGCACACGGAACGAGACTGATTTCGCACGCCGGCGGTCATCGGAGGCGTACGACCGCCGGGGCAGTAAATCTCGCTATGACTAATCAACAATGTCGTTTGTCCTCTGTGTTTCAGTGCTGCCGAGCCATACGTGTGGCACCCCCGGCCTCATTCCAAATGGCATCATCCATGGTTCAAGGTACAACATGGGGGACAAGATCCGCTATAGCTGCGAGTCAGGGTTTGTTTTGGAAGGACACAGCATCCTCACATGCATTGTATCACCTGGCAGTGGAGCACAGTGGGACTTCCCTTCACCATTTTGTAGAGGTAAGGAGCTTGTTTTTTGTTTTTTGTTGTTTTGCTATTTTAGATTTATAGAACAGTCTTTGTTAGAGTTTTCCATAATGAAGCTTGCTGTAAATCAGGGGTCACCAACCATTTTGAGACTGAGAGCTATCCGAAGGGTACAGAATAATATGGAGGGCTACCATAATTTTAACATTTTATGCAATTTACCATTTAAATTATGATTATTATTCATTCAATTGCATACAAATTAATTCCAGTGCCTACTCCTAACGATTATCACAGTTTTTTATAAACGATATCAATGATATTTTACTGAGTGATCATATGGATACATGCATGTGAAGCGAAGTGAGCCCGTGGGCACATTATGGGCTAGCAGGTGCTCGAAGGCACCATGTTGGTGACCACTGCTGTAAATGGTTTAAAATATCATTTATTTTCAGCCATTTGGAGTATTTCAATCAGAGGCGATTTTGATTGACAGAGGAATAAATTATTGCCGTGTACAACTCAGAAAAGTGCTGTGATATTAGGATCTTTTGGCACACAGACCTATTGCGATGGCCATCTGATGAGAGAGGGGATAGGCAGTGTGTGGAATCGGAGACCCTCGGGCTCCAGACACTGATGGGATGAGAGATTTAGAGGATCTGAAAGATGATGATAAACTCCGCTGGGCTCGATCTGGACACTGGAGGTGAAAGGGGGTAGAGGAGGGTTTTGCGGAGCATCTGAAATGACAGCTGGCAGCAAAGGGGGGGGGGGAGCAGAACATATTTTAAGTTTCACAGCACAAGAGGATTGGCTAGATTGAGGTCAAAGTGAAATCGCCATCAGCTGATTATGGCCAGGGGGGATAAAGACGAGCAAGAGTCTTGAGAAAGTAATTCATTCATTCATTCATGGTCTACTGCTTTATCCTCCACGTGAGGGTCGTGCTGGTGCCAATCCCAGCTGACAAAGGGCGAAAGGCAGCGGTACACAGACAGGTCGTCAGTCCATCACAGGGCCACATAGAGACAAACGGCCATTCACATTTACACCATGGTCAAATCAAAGTGTCCAATTAAACTCTAAATTTAACTAACTAAATTAAAATGTGGCTAAACTTTGTATACACTCTTAGAAATAAAAGTGCTAAGTAGAACCATATAAGGTTTTTCGGCTTGTCCTCATAGGAGAACCCTTTTTTTGTTCCAGGTAGAACCTTGTATAAAGGTTCCACCTGGAACCCTTAGTGCTCCCAAGAACCCTTTTAAAACCCTTAAAATCAGGAAATGGGTTTTAAAGGGTTCTCTGGATCAAAATGGTTCTTACTGGAACCATTAGTGTTACCAAGAACCTTTGAAAAAAAACTTTTTCCAGGAAAGGGTTTTTCAGAAGCAAATGGTTCCAGGTAGAACCTCAGCCCTTGTAGAAGGACCATTTTGGAACCCTTATTTCTAAGAGTGTACTGTACCAGGTTCACACTGAACTGGGGGGGTGTGGGGGAAGCCTTTTGTTACTTATCTATCACTGATAATTGTATTTCTACAAAAACCTCGTACCATCAGCGAAAAGTAAAGCTAATCGCTGGCGTTGTGAGAACTGACGGACCTTAAACGTGAGGTCACATGCCAGGGGAAGATGAGGAGTGCTTGATTATGTTTAGAAACACAGCGAGAGTCTGACTGAAAAATAAAATAATTGTTTGAACCAGTCCAAATAGTAAAAGACCTTTTTATGGTTCATTAGTTCATTAGATGCTTGACAACATTACCTTAAGGACAGTATTCTTTTGTTCTGTTTTATTAATTTAATGTTTGCTCTTCAGTCATGGTAGGTAATGAAAAAAAACAACACGTTAGTATGAAAAAGTATAATGTTGTAAATTATTTTATTGTATTTAGGAATATTATGACACAAATGGGTATAAATGAGTAATTAATATGTTCAAAAAAGTTGAAAACGGCTTCATTGCATCAAAACATTAATGACAATGTTATTTTAATTAGTTTTAGTATTTGTTTACATCATATTCATAAGTTTATTGTAATAACTACTAACCATCTAGCCAGTCTAGGTGCTATTCCATCGTAATCTCTCTCTCTCTCTCTCTCCTCCTGTCATCAGCGGAGGGAGCATGTGGCGGCACATTACGAGGCACCGCGGGTTCAATAACCAGCCCTGGATATCCTGGGGAGTATGACAACAACCTGGATTGTACGTGGTCAATCCTCGCTGAACCCGGGGACACCATCGCTCTCGTCTTTAACGACTTCCTATTAGAAGACAAATACGACTTTCTGGATATCAGTGGGACAGAAGCGCCAAGCATATGGTAAGGTGATGTTTCATGGTGATGAATTGTAGTAAAAAGAAGTCAGGGGGTCGTTTTATCAGAATGTCCCTCAGCATGTAGAATAAAATACACAGTAGACACAATCACCAATGAAAAGGCGATGCACTCCCTACATTTTTCTCAATTTAAAGTATACAGAATCAAAGTAGTTCAGAACACAGGATACTTCCTTTCATTAGTTATGGACCTGAAGCAGAGGTATTATCAGGATTAACTATGTTGGCGGTTTAAGTTGAATATAACAGTGCAGACATACTGGATACAGCAGTCCTGCAAACTGCTGCGCCTGGAAGCATCCATGCGCCCATGTTAATTAAACGTATTGAGCATCAGGTCGAAGTGTCTGGTCTATTTTTAGTGCGTGTAATGAGCAAACCTGGCCAGAAGAAAAAAAACACCACCAATTCACCAATATCCACCAATTAAAAGCAGATTTAATCCAGGTCTGTGTTTCATTGCATAACCCCCAACTCAGTAAAGGATAAATGGAGGATATATTATACTGTACTGTATGTCTGGCTCAGCCACTGTGTCTTAACACAACCTGGAGACCATGTCGAACAATTTGTCCAAACCTTGCCTCACTCATCAGGTTCTGTTGGATCCCGTCAAGCTCCAGTGACGTAACCAAGCTCTGGTTTACACTCATCATTAGCCTCAAATACAGTTAGAGTGCAATGACTTGAGCTGACAGCCAATAAGCTGCAGGCTTGGTACATCCAACATAAAATGAAGTGTATCTGCAACCTGACAGCGTCACTGTTTATGCTACTCTCAAGTCTTAGTGCCTCATTTCCTCTGCTATATTTTCTTGTTCTCTTCTCCCTCTCTTTTTTCTTTTTTCTGTCCTGGACATACGTTGGATGCAGTCGCCAACCAAAGTGTCACCAAAATTCATCCATTATTGGATTTGTTTGGATCGTATAGAACTAGGAATCAGCCGATGCATTTGGATTCAATCCACAAAAATAAGTCATCAGATCACTTTTTCGCCCCCACTGATCTCAAGAATCATTAGTGCTCAATATGCCATGTGGGTTGACATTCGTACAACATAGCAACACTAATGGATGATATGCTACAGACCAATATTCACCGATGCAACAGATGCGATTGCTATTTATAACTCGCTGCGGTTTAATCGGAGGATTCTGTGCTTTGATAACATCTCTCTTCTATTAACATCTAAACTTGCTCTTTCTTCTGCTGTGCTATTGATGCTCTTTGAGCGTTCCACTCTGCTCTGGTATCCACTAACATGGTAGGAGTTACGATGCACACTGGTGTGCCATGTGGAATTATCATCATGATTATTATGGCTTTAATCATGCTGTGCTTTAGAAATACTTTAATAAAAAAGAAGAGGCGAGACTAGCTAGACCTAGCTAAGGAGCCTTGTTCCTCCAGTCTGACTTGAGCTTGTAGATAAGGCGGTGACACTCTTACATCCTGACAGGAGGAAACTCATCCTCCACCTCATCGAGTCTTTGCGGCGCCTTGTTGCCTTCATCCGTCTTCTCTTTGAAAAAAGCGTCTTATATTCATAGCCTTCAAGTCTTGCCTCAGTGAATTAGCCTGCTAGCTACCACCAGATGCCAATAATGACAACGCTCGTAACCGGCATGTGCTCCGTCTCTCTCTCTTTTGCTCTCGCAGTCGCACGAAATGCACACGGGGCCGAGTTTGTGCAGTAAATCTGCTGCGTGAATGACACGCAATCGCTCAATTTATGAATAATAACACATCGCTGCAATAACAGAGGGATACGGCTTGGTTCAATTCTCTCGTTAATTAAAAGATTTTATTACTATTTCAATATTTTATGATTGTGCTGATGATAGTATGATGTAGTATGAGCAGCGTTGCCACCTTAGTGACTTTGTTGCTGTATTTATTGATTATTCAGAGCCCTTTAGCAACTCTTTAGCAAAAATGTGACTAGCTACAAAGCTACTAGCTACTAGCTAGTACTACTAGCTTTTCTGTTGTTATTAGAGACTTTTGGAGACTGACATGAAATAAATTATTGTTTTAAATGTCTTTTAAAAGGCACACCGGACGGGACAGAAGTGCGTCCATTTCAACCATGTGTAAATTACATACACACGGTCAATGATGCAAATAAGGTGATGACATCTGTTAGCGACTTCTAGCTACATGTAGGACAGCAAATAACTACTTTCCTTACTGAGGAGTTGGCAAGAGTGAGCACACGATTGTGGAAGAGCAAAAGGGTTTATCCTCCCAATACATTTTAGTCGAAATAAATATGCTTCATAATTGCTTATGTGAAAGAGGACAATGTTGTTTAAAGGTACAATATGTAGTATTTATGGGTTTATATAACCCAAAATCCACTTTTTTATACATATTATGTGCTCCTGCATTGTCTGGTCGCTGTATAATAGTTTTTGTTTCATTTTCGTAGTGTTTCAAAAAGTCATGTTAAATAACATGACCGCGGACCGCGGTTGCATAGCCACTGTTAGCAGCGCGACGCCATGTTTCTACCGGAGCCTGTAAGGACAAACGCGAGAGAACAAATCAAGCGTCTCTTTACTTGTAGCGGAAGTCCCGCCTCCTCTCTCTCCGCTTCGTCTGCTACGGCCGCGGTAGCTCCGCCCTCTCCCTCGCCTCACGAACCTCATCTGCTGACACGGAGAAAGACGACGAGGACGACATTTGACCAGCTGAGGATACCGTAGCGCTCAGGGAAGGGAGGGGGTGAGCAGAGCAGCAGGTCTTTGTTGTAAATTTCAGCCTCTCCTCTAGATGGCACTATAAACTACTTATTTCCCCTTTAAGGCATATGCTATTTAAGCAATAACATGTGGCCAAAACATAACCTCCTCTGTGGAGGTGATTATTTATAGACAATCTGCACTAATGAATTACTGATTTTGTGGCATTGAGATGCACAGCACTTTAGTGCCTTTTGGATTCATTCTGGTTCGTTCAGAATATCACACATCACCATTAAAGGCTTCGAAGTGTTTACCGAGGCAGCCAATTGGTTAAACAGATGGGAGGCTGTTGCTAGTTAGAATTGGTGGAACAGCTGGAAAAATCAATTGATGAGAAAGTGACAAAGCTGTTTGGCCTTATCAGCAGATGCTCATATGTTCAGATGTCAGGCTTTGTAGACTGGATTTGTTTTCTTCTTAAAATGTCATGTGATGTGTCTTAGAGTCGTAGTTTTTTTTTCTTTATCAATTCTGAAGTTTCTCCGTTAGGATTTCTGTCACCGCTCATGAATCCACCAATTATATCGACAGGAATGGAAATAAAAAATACCATCAAACCTGTCTTAAAACAAGGTTTGTTTGTTTGTATACCTTTGTAAGTCAACTAAACAGTTAAACTAACATTATCCAGATTTTAATTAACAAAAAAGGATTAATGATTATCCTCAGACACGGAGTTTGCCGTGTGTGTAACTCTATAGTGTGTTGTAAAATGATAAAAAATAGATGATGCAAAATGCATTGATCAGCGAGGAGGAAGTTGTAAGTGAGGCATCTTAAGTCGTTTACAACAGAGATGTCCGTCGTTTGTTTTCCTTTTCTGTGGTTGTTGCATTCATTTTAGCTTTTGCAGCGTCTTCTGCTGTTAATGTTAAAATCAATGGCTGTACTGACTGTGGGTGTAAACTGTTGTGTCACTCTTTTAATGAAATATTTGATCACACAAGAATGTAAAGGATATCTGCCAACCCACACAATAATGTCTATCAGTCAAAACTCTTAAACTGTTTTGAATGTCTGCAGTTGACTTTTGAGAGGGGAATGATGTCATGAGGCTACGTTGGTAAATATGACTCCTGAAAATGCATTTATCGGGCTGCCAGGTCCTGCAAAAGTGTTCTCCCGTGCTTTTTTTCATGTCATTTTGACTCCGTCTGAGAGATGACATTGTCTTCCATGCGTGGAAAATGGTTCACGAATGCGGTGCAACGCACGGAGGTGCAGAATGGATAAGTTGGCAGATAAATAAGTGGAGCGAAGGAGGCAGAGAGAATCACGCTAGATGGAAACAAAAGGAATGGGGAATAATTGCACATTTAGACCTGTCACCCACAGAGCAGTGTGCATGAACCACGGCAGTTTCATGAAACTGCGCGCGCTTGTGTGCATGCCTGTATTTCTTACTTCTCCAGGTCCTTTTCTCTGCATATTCACTGACTTTGTCAGGACCAGTAGCCTTCACGGAGACCCAAACCTGGTCCTAATGAGGCAGAACCTCAATTCTGAAGAATTGATTTGATGTGGTCAGGGTTGGGTATTAACTGGTTATGGTTAAAGTTAGGGATAAATCTTTGTTTAGGCCGTCCAAACGAATGGAAGTCAATGCACTGTCCTGAGACAAATAGCTGTGCAAACGTGTGTGTGTGTGTGAGAGAGAGAGAGCGCTTGCTATATGTTTGCATGTGTCAGGTCTTAAGTGCTCGTCTGACAGTGTGAGCTGTTAATCGTTTCTTGAGGCTCTGACAGATTACACACGTGCACACACACACACACACACACACACACACACACACACACACACACACATCTTATCTCTGACAGTGTACATTCAAGAACCACTGTCAACTCACCATCTGCAATGCAGCGGAAGGCAGGGATGACATTTTGTCACAAACTAGTGACTGGGCCTTCCAACCTCCAGGATTATGATTTCAAAATATTGGTCTTGTAAAATGCCTTCATTTGCATTTTCAGGCGACCTAAATCAAAACCTTGTGAAACAGGGAAATTGGCATATTGTTTAAAGGTCACATAGAGTGGTCCTGTTGCACATAAATGTTAGTTATGGAGGTCTACTTACATATATTAACTTGTTTTTATGGTCAAAAACCTCCTAGTTTCTGTAAACTCGCCGATAGAAATCCTCTTTTCTGACAGTGTTTTTCTGCTGCGAGATTTCAGAGTGAACTTTCACCCCCAGAAGACAGAGTCTTGTGATTGGCCAGTACTATCCAGCACATCCGTTCTCAGAAGCGCAGCGCCCCCCTCTGGAACGGCGGAGGCGCTGCTCCTCATTATCAAAACATTGTTTTAACAGTGTTTAAAAATAGCTTCGTCACGACTCCCCTCCGCAGTCCCTTTATGACTTTAAACCAGAGTCAGACCCAGAGTCAGAAGACACTGTCGCTCGTCAAACACCTCCACAACGGACGTTATTCTTCTTCTGCGGTTCAATGTACGTAACCGGATGTGCCCGGACTACCGCCCGGAGCAGGAAGATCGGTTGTTCAGGAGAACCGCTGCTTACGTAACTATTACGGGATTTTCAGTGATCTCGTTGAGCCCCGAGATTACAATAAAACACAACGTTCTCAGCAATGGCTGAACTGTTTGTTTCGAACCGTCAGGGCTTCATAAACAAGGAAATGACGCAGATACACACCAAAAAAACAGCGATAATAGGAACTTCCGGTCTAGTTCCGCTTTAATTACAGTACATTAATGAATTCATTGTCTTCTGCTTTATCCTCCTCATGAGGGGTCGCAGGAGGAGCTGGAGCCCAGCTGGCATAGGGCGAAAGGTGGGGTACACCCTGGACAGGTGGCCATTCTGTCGCAGAACAAAAAAGGTCCAAAACTGGAACTGAACCAGAGATTTTACAGCTTTTTATGGCCCTGTAACGGCGCACTTACCACGGATGTCAACTCAAACGGCGGTTATGCCAATCAGAATATTTTTTATGATTCTTCGTACAGTTCTCCAGATGTGGGATTAGAGATGACTGATGTTTTTCACTGAGGCGTTTTGGTCAGGTCATTGTTGAGAATGAGTGACACCTGACAGGACTACTGTGACATGTTCTTCCTGTTTGCTGAGAGCTTTTCCTGATTGGCTGTCCCAAAAGTAATTTCCTGTTTCATGTTCCTGTCGGCTTTGCTGGGCAGGTTGAATGTCAGGTTGTCTAGTTGTCACACACACACACACATGCGCATGTACTTTACACTTTGTGTGTGTGTATATATATATATATATATATATATATACACACACACATACATATATATATATATAAATATAAATATATATATATATACACACACATCCCCGAATGCCTTTTGGCCAGGTCACAAAATATTGTACAATAGATAGGTGGATGAATAGATGAATTGCTAGATAGATAGATAGATAGATAGATAGATAGATAGATAGATAGATAGATAGATAGATAGATAGATAGATAGATAGATAGATAGATAGATAGATAGATAGATGAACAGCTAGATAGATAGATAGATAGATAGATAGATAGATAGATAGATAGATAGATAGATAGATAGATAGATAGATAGATAGATAGATAGATAGATAGATAGATAGATAGATAGATAGATAGATGAACAGCTAGATAGATAGATAGATAGATAGATAGATAGATAGATAGATAGATAGATAGATAGATAGATAGATAGATAGATAGATAGATAGATAGATAGATAGATAGATAGATAGATAGATAGATAGATAGATAGATAGATAGATAGATAGATAGATAGATAGATAGATAGATGAACAGCTAGATAGATAGATAGATAGATAGATAGATAGATAGATAGATAGATAGATAGATAGATAGATAGATAGATAGATAGATAGATAGATAGATAGATAGATAGATAGATAGATAGATAGATAGATAGATAGATAGATAGCTCTTGTATCCCTCCTCTCCTCCGCCTTCATTTTCACTCTCTTTGCCTTGTATTGTCCACACTCTCAACTATAACTATCCCCTCGGCTGGTTATTTCTTCTCCTTCTCATCTTGAGCTTCTCCTCCGCAAACACACAGTTCGTCAAGGCACAAGACAAATTGAGACGCTTGAAGCTTACAGAGTTATTACTGTCATTTTTTTTTCTCCCCCTCAACTTAAATTAATTCTTACTCTGCTATATAAGCTATTATATCCAAAGAGCTACAACTATCAGCAATTCATCATATTTTGTCCTTTATTGCTCACTACATTATTCACATCGATTTTAAACTAGTTGCCAGTGCAGAAAACTCAAGAGTTAGAGCTCTGTAATGTATCATCTCAATTATAGTTAGAGATTTTTAACGCACAGTGGTTTGTTGTGCTAATGTAAAGAGGTCGATACAGTCTGTGATTTTGAATGTTTTGCATTGAATCCCACCTCTTACATGCTTTCACAGGCCTCTTAAGGCCATCATCCACAGTTAGTACTGACTAGTTCCTATCTTGGTCGACAACACCTACACAAATTATGACTTATTTTGAAAATGACATGTTGCTTTTCCGTGATGTCCATTGTTCCAAGGATGAAACCGAACGACTCTGGAGACTTTTCTGATAGTGATGATGATTTGTTTTTGAATTTTAAGCATCCCTGACAGGGTTCCTATGCAGCATAGAAAAGTATGGAAAAGTATGGAATTTAATTGGAGTAATGTCCAGGTACTTATATTTGTGTTGTTTCCAAATTGTTATTTCACTTTCTAAAATTAAATATATTAATAAATACAAATCAAAACAACAACGTTACTAACACAACATAGCCTATACCTTTGGATGATATGAGACTGTTACTGACTGCGATTCTCATTTATTTATTATTTTCCATACGTGTCGTCGAGCCAGCCTCCTATTGTCGGCAGCGACAGTGTCAACAAGCGGTATTCAGATGTTTAATCGACTGAAAAATTCTCTGAGAAGTCTGGAATAGTATGGAATTTTGTAATGTAAAATGTGTAGGAACTCTGTTATTAATTGCGAAACTTTGAACATTCCCATTAGCCCTAGTTCCCTGTTGAACTCGGGTGATAAGCACAGTGAAGATTCCTCCACAGACCTATAATAAGTGATGGACAAGTGCCTCAAACCTGTATTCTCCTAGTGGCCATCAGGGGGTGACACAACCTGTTGCAAAAAAGGAAGGCAGTCTGTATGTAAGTCTCTCAAAAAATGACACAATGTTCAAGATTCTCAGCCATGTCAGTCGTGTTGTAGTCATTTAAATGGGAGCCTCAAGGTGTGAGATGTACAGTAGTTCATCCCTGAGCTGTTCTAATGCATGGCTGTTCACATGCTTGGTGCTTACTAACCACAACAGCGTGTCTGGTAATCATCATACATGCTGAAAAAAAACAAAACAAAAAAAAAACACTCCCACTACTAATTGTCATGTCAGCCATGCACACAAGTGGTTTTCTATACCCTGGACTAATTTGTGGGTAAAAACAAGTGACAGCTACATTCTCCGACGTGGAGATCCTGACCACAAGCTTTTCCTCGTTCCATGTTTGCAGAGAGTTGCAGATGCATTCTGGTCACACGCATATAAAAAAAAGTATCTGCAAATAGCTGAAAATACCATGATAATGTCACTGGTGAATATTTAATACAAACAGGGGGAGATGAGGCACAAACACACCTGGCTGCCTTGTATGAACAACACGATGGCTTTGACCACCCATACCTCCCCCCTACAGCATCTTCCATGAACAACAATATGGAATACAAAACACCCCCGCCTCTGGAACTCCCTCTCGCTGAGACAGCTGAGACTCTACTGACTGCAATGATTGGTAGGTGGCGGTAGGTGGCCCCACATGCCAAAACATAAACATGATTTGCAGTCTGCAAAATATCTTTTTTAATGCAAATATTTTGGCGCTACTGTTGTTGTTGGTGAGTTCAGTTTGTTATATGAACATTATTCCTGAGTCTCTGTGACATATTAGGAGGATTTTATGGCCAGTTGCTTTAGATTTATTACATAATGCACCTTTATTATTATTAATAATAATAATAATAATAATAATAATAACAGTCTAAACTGTGATCCCCACAGAACCGATTTGACCTGAAACTGAAGAACTACTGAAAGAACTGTCGTGTTCATATAAGTGTTCGGGGAAAAAAGCATTTTAAATTTCAAACACATATTATGTATAGCTGGGATAAAGCTGTAGACACTGAGTGAGGACACACATGTGTTGGGTTTTGGGAGTTTTGCCAGTATCGCTCCATTTGTGCTCCTGGGTAAAAAAAAATAGCCTTTAACGGGGCTTCATTTTCGAGATCACCCATAAATCTTTATCAGCATATTTCAGCCTTGGTTGACTTACTCTAAGGGGGCAGTGAGAGGTGGCCGGCTGTATAGTAATAGGATGTGATGCATTATTTTAGTTAAGAAAATATTAAAACCATTGCATTTATCACCTTGATCTCCAAGGTGTTATTTTCAAAGCTCCAGGGAGCCACTGCAGAGGGCTTTAAGAGCTTCACGGGTTGCAGAACCCTGGTATAGGCCACGGGGGAGATTAAACCTTCTGCTAGATTGTCTTTACAAGCACCTTGACCTTGGTCTGTTTTCCCGGGGCAGATTCAGCTGTGATGGTTTGAACACACCCTCCAGCCACTTTGCCAAAACTCTATGCTTCATCTGCCAATTCAAAGGGCATCACATTAAACCAATGAACCTTGTCCATTCTCAGTAGCTCAGCGCTTGCCAGTGAGGGATCAGTAATATCTGCCAGAGAAATTTGCTCAGATCTCTTTTTTTCTCCCTTGGTCTCCTCTCATCCATCTGTGTAGCGTTTTATTTCCACTCTTTTCTTTCACTTACTCGTCCTCTTTGCCTTTTTTCCTTGCTCCCTTTTAAACTACTCTCCTTCATTCATTCATACATTCATTCATTCATTCTCTTCCACTTCTTTATCTATCTTCTGGAACCATGCAGAAAAGCTCTTGTTTGGACTGGGGTCACAAACCCGGGTCTTTTTTCCTGCGAGGCATCAGTGCCAGCCAGTCCTTTTGCCATGTGGCCTCTCTCTCTCTTGTATTTACATTTTAAATGATGTTTTACTGGCTGTGTGGTTGTCCCTCCTGTGTCTGTGTGTGTCTGTGTGAGTGGGATGTGGATGTGTTATAAGATTAACAGTGTACCAGCGCACCAGGGTTTTGCACTAAGCACTCGGTATAAACAGCTTTATGTCGAGAATAATGTTGCTTTCCAACTTTTTCGACTCGTATCCAATCATTTATTTTTATGGCGTCTTCTTTGTCGTTTTGCAGATACTTGCGTCCACAGGGACTTGCAGCATGTGCAGCAGGAGAATGAGCCTGAAATAATCTATCGCCAGCATTACAAGCAGCCAATAGGGAGGATAGGGGCCAAGACAATGATGCGCAGACAGTAGGAAGTTGTCTTTGTTGTCACGTCCATGTATAAGTAAAAAGCTCCTGGTCTAATAATACAGACATACGTAAGTTATGAAACGTTTGCCTGCATTTGTTACCTTTATCCTCCTCTTCTCCTCTCCGTTTTTTGTCATTTGACCTCTTTTCATTTATTGTCTCCTCCTTTTCT
The DNA here is from genome assembly GCF_963457635.1 of Microchirus variegatus. Lineage (NCBI taxonomy): Eukaryota > Metazoa > Chordata > Actinopteri > Pleuronectiformes > Soleidae > Microchirus > Microchirus variegatus. Next base: position 24,311,774 of record NC_139815.1, on the reverse strand, counting down.
TTCGGACTGTCGCACCATGCAGCTCCTCTCTTGCTTGTCTTATCTCCTCTCCTCTTGGTATGATCCGTTTTATCCTTTTGTTGCTCTGCCTCTTTTCTTCTCCTCCTCATCGCACAGTTTTTTTTATCCCTCATGAAAAAAAAACACACACTTTCTTACACTTGTCTTCCCCTCCATCCCCTCCCATCCCATCTCCTTCTTTCTCCCAACAACTCACTCCTTCTCCAGCTTCACTCATTTATCTCCATGCTTCACAGTCTGTTTTTGTAATGTCTAACCTCATTTAGACTCTGCTCATTGTATCACCCTCTTTCACTTTTCGACCTCTCCTCGCGGCGAGTGTAACCCCCCCGTCCTCCATTTATTTAAGTGGATTTCCTGATCTCACCTCCTTTTTCTGTGTACTCCATTCATCAGTCCCTGCTTAACTGTTTTCTGTCATTCATTATCCGTCTCCCGCTTCCCCTCTCGTTTCCTTTTCAGCACAGGTATCTATTCCTTACAAACATTTATCAGTCTCTTTTCTTTCACATCCCCCCCTCCCCTCCCCTTCCCCGCTTCCTTCACGTTCAGTCTCGTTCCTCTGCCGTCCTTTGCTGACCTCTTGTCTCACTCACTTTCCAATGTCAGGCAGCTGGCCAGTCGCTATGAATAATGGAAAAGGTGCAACCATTTTTCTCTCCACTTTACATATTTTCCGACTTTTTTTTTCCGCTCTCTTACCCAGGCTGACTTTATTTATCTGATTTAGTTACGCTGCAAACATCCATCCTTGCAATTATAGCAGTTTAGGAAACTCACACCCATTAATGTCTTCGAACCCTTATTTTAGTGTTCACCACTACATGGATTGATTCAGCACTTACTTATGTTAATCTCATCCCAATTTTAACTTGCAAGTTTGGGCTCTTGGAGGAACTGTGCGAGGGCCGCCTCTTCAATCATTTTAAAAAACGGGAACAATTGATTTCACATCACTGGGGACTAATATACATTTATGAAGTGGAGATGCAAACACATACTAATCATCCACAGCGCGAAAAAACAAATGTCCTCCAAACAAAATGATCTGATAATCTATCTATACAGACGCTTCATGAGGATGGTTGTAATACACAACAAGGTCGTAGTCAAATTTGTTTATATGGCACATTTAAATAACAACCCCTGCTGCCCAAAAGGGGTCTCAAACTCAAATGACCTGAGGGCCACATGAGGTTGAAGTCTGGTCAGTAGGGGGCAGTCAAGTGAAGAAAAGCCCAACTTTGTTGAGTCAGGGTTAGCAATATATTAAAATGATATCACATTATTCCATCGTGATACAGCAACAACATTTGTGACAATATATGACATCATTTCAAAGTAAAAAAGGTGTTTGTTTTGATACACAAAGACATATTATTCACAATAAAAAACATATTGATGATGCAAAATATGTAAAATAATAAATAATTATTATGTTAATATCAAAAGAAAACATTTACATCGCGGGCCACATGAAATCGATGGAAGGGCTGCACGAGTTTTATTTTCCCTGGCGTATCTAAATGTTTTATTTTCATGTAGAAAATCAAGCACCATGAATATGGTTCTTTGCCTGTCTGTGTTTAAAAAGAAATCCAAAAAGACTATATGTAAGAATGTACAAGAAAAACAAAGTGAAAGGAACATTATGACAGAACATTTTGTAACAGCGTTTCGTAATCCTGGTCCTCGGGGACTCCTGTCTTCCATGTGTTAGAAGTTTCCCTGCTCCAACACACCTGATTGATTTCATCAACTTACCATCATCACTTGTTTTAAGAGATATTATCATAAATGCAGAACAAAACCGAGCTGTATGACCATACTTTTAAAAAGAATGATCTTAAAATAAAAGTATAAATAAGAATAAATAATTAAAAGATAAGCTCAACTGGTATTAAAAGGTACAGGTCGCTTAACAACAAGCAAACAACCTGGCTATTTTATACCAAAGTACATTTTTCATGCAATGAAATTGCACACAAAGTCAATGCAAAAACACAATTAGACTTCATGTTTGCATCACTTCGTTCATCATCTCATGATTTGCATCTCTTGGCACGAGTAATGTGGGAAAAGTTGAAATATTCAATTTTAAACAGCAGCCAATCATTGTTGATATTGGACAGGAATGAGAGGTATTATGTAAATGTAATGTACTTTATTTCTATATTCCTTTACAACAACAACCCACAGTTGACCAAAGTGATTTACAAAATAAAAGCATTACAGACCACACATCATTGAAAACACAAAGTACAAAACAAATTTGTGAAAAATACCAATTAAAAACACAAAAGAATAATGTTTTATGTTTGGATTTAAAAAGTACGGAGCCCCCGAAGTGACATGAGAAAAAAAAATGTTCTGCCTACTACAAACGAAACGCGCTTTCAACTTTCAATATTGTAATTTTGTAATAACGGCTGCCAGTCAAAAGAAACTTTCAAAGTCGAGATTTCGAGTTTCCAAAAAATTGTGAAAAAAAAAAAAAAAAAAATGAAAAAAAATTTAAAAAAAAAATGTCATCACTTTTTTCAAAGTCGAGATCTCGAGTTTCAAAGTCGAGATCTCGACTTTCCCAAAGAAATATGAAAAAAAAAAAAAATTTGAATTTTTTTTTCATTTTATTTTATTTTTTCATTTTTTTGGGAAACACGAGATCTCGACTTTCAAAGTTTCCCAAAAAAATGAAAAAAAAAAAAAATGGAAAAAAAAAAATTCATAATTTTTTGGAAACTCAAGATCTCGACTTTACCAAAGAAATATGAAAAAAATAAAAAATGTGAATTTATTTTTCATTTAATTTAATTTTTTCATAATTTTTTGGAAACTCGAGATCTCGACTTTCCCAAAGAAATATGAAAAAAAAAATGTGAATTTATTTTTCTTTTTTTTTTTTTTTTTCTTTTTTTTGGGAAACTCGAGATCTCGACTTTCAAAGTTTCCCAAAAAAATGAAAAAAAAAAAAAAATGAAAAAAAAAAGTAAAAAAAAAATTTCATAATTTTTTGGAAACTCGAGATCTCGACTTTCCCAAAGAAATATGAAAAAAAAAAAGTGAATTTATATTTCTTTTTTTTTTTTTTTTCTTTTTTTTGGGAAACTCGAGATCTCGACTTTCAAAGTTTCCCAAAAAAATGAAAAAAAAAAAAAAATGAAAAAAAAAAGTAAAAAAAAAATTTAATAATTTTTTGGAAACTCGAGATCTCGACTTTCCCAAAGAAATATGAAAAAAAAAATGTGAATTTATTTTTCTTTTTTTTTTTTTTTTTCTTTTTTTTGGGAAACTCGAGATCTCGACTTTCAAAGTTTCCCAAAAAAATGAAAAAAAAAAAAAAATTCAAGTTGAAAGTCGAGATCTCGAGTTTGAAATTTTTTTTTTCTCATGTCACTTCGGGGGCTCCGTAAAAAAGGCCTTTTAGGGTTTAAAAACAAAGTTTGAAATCAATTCTAAAACATACAGTAGAGAGAAGAAAGGATTGGAGTGATGTGCTCCGTGTCTGGTTGTGTTGTTTTTCGACCATTCATTCAGCTCCTCATTCATACACTGCCTGCACTGCATTACCCGACTTCCCCCTTTCTGCTCCATTCACAATGATCACAGGCTAACTGGAGAATGTTTAACGATAAAATGTTATTATCGGTGATGTGAGGTTAATTCAATGTTTTTTATTAGTATTTATTATTGCTCCGCTGTACTGTAATACGATTTGAAAATTGTACCTAAAGCATGAATCAGTTTTCTTCCATATATATAAAGTAGCTCTGAATAATGCAGGAACTGAAAAGGATTATTACTGGACTGAAGGTCTAATAAAAAAAGATGCTTTGTTGGTGCTTGTCGGAGTTGCACATCAATTTTACTTGCCCCGCTGCAAACGGAGTACAGAGGTGAAGTGTGGAACATTAGCTGCATTTGAAATACTATACTAATACTAAAAAAATACTATATACCAGTCTGTCGTGTGCCATATTTACCTTCTGTGTCATTCGATCATAGAAACTGTGTAAAAAGTACGCACGTTATGGATTATATACATTAGAGCCCCAGAAAATGTCTGTATTTTCTTATCTCTTATACTGTACTGTCACACATTGAACCACACCGAGACGCCACAGAGACGCACGGCTCCGCCGTCGTCTATCCTCTGGAGTTAGAGACACTTTGTCTCATCTGACGTTTCTCATCTTCTCTCTTTCGCTCTGATTTTCATCCGTTGTCGTGTTCCGTCTCTTCCTTTTTATTTGATTTGATAACATTCGTGCCTCTATGCAGAGGGCTATAATAAGCACTAAATAAGATCCTCTAACAAGCATGTTTAATATTTCACACCACCACTCTGCATTTTTTTTTCTCCCTCCTTCCTCCCTTCTCTGTCTTTCCCTGTCTTGCCCAGTACAGACCTGCAGCTTTATTAAAAGGAAGTTACAGAGGCTTCTGTGCACAAGGGAGAATTGTAGAACACTGGCTTCTGGGCAGTTTTTCTTGGTTTGCTCTTGGTTAACGAAATGCAAGAGACAACATTATGATGTAACATTTCCCAAAGGCAACCAAGTCGTCGTCGTCGTCTTAGCGGTGATGTTGTGGAAACTGCTTCATAGGATGTGAGCGTATTCTTTTGTAAAGCGCTGTATTCATCTGCCCGCAGCCATTCATTAGATTCTGAGCTCAGAATCATCACCTCATAATCAAGTCATCATCATCATAATTCGCACCTTCTCTTTCAGTTAAACAGAGATTATTTGTGGTTGTTGAACGTTATTTTACATTTCTGGAGTGTGAGTTTGTTAAAGCACCACCGGCTTTTTTATGTCAGTCAAATTCTGTGATCGTTATTTGGATTGTAATGAAGTTGGTCTCAACTGGACTACTGACTGCAATGATTGGTAGGTGGCGGTAGGTGGCGCCACATGCCAAAACATGATTTCAAAACATTAACGTGATTTGCAGTCTGCAAAATATTTTTTACATTTTTTTAATGCAAATATTTTGTCTGTACTGCTGTTGTTGGTGAGTTCAGTTTGTTATATGAACATTATTCCTGAGTCTCTGTGACATATTTGGAGGATTGTATGGCCAGTTACTTTAGATTTATTACATAATGCACCTTTAAGGCTTTTGAGGACCGTAAACGTTATCACAAGCTAATGCTAAAGAGCGCTATCATAACAACCTCGGAATCATTCACTTGAGATACAGTAAGCACCCTCAACAGTACCCCATTACACCACAACCTCATAAAATAAAACCTTTAGCGACTTTTGTCTACCGTGCTCCAGTCACAAGCGCAGACCCACGCAACTTTCCGTCATAGGGTTATGGTTCCGTCAATTTTTAAAAGTGGTGGGGACAAAATTGTTGATCATAAATAGTGCTAGGGACATGTCCCCGGCGTATCTGACACATTGCCCCATCTCTTATATCGGTATCGGGACAATCTGGCACTGTCCATACACAAAACTACGCCCTTGCCACACGTGTATGTAAAGCTCAAGCTCATGTCTTGAGTGAACCTGGTGTAATGGACTATTTTTTTCCCACAGCAGATATTTTTGAGATAGTAATTCAAACTGAGAGATGAGATAATACGACAAACACAGGATTTTTACCAGTGACATTAATTTGGGTTTCCACTCCAGGTTTTAAAAGAGCCAGGGTCATGTTACTGTTCAAGTGTACGGGTGCATCACTCTTCAGTACCTGACACTTTAACCTGAAGAAGCAGTTTTTATTAGGGCTGTCAAAATTAACGTGTTAACGCAAGATGATTAATCTGTGGAATTAACGCGTTAATTTTTTAAAAAACATATTAACGCACTTTCTCACTTTCATCGCGCTACGGTTAGATGTGCAGTTTATGAACAGGCAAGGCGGCGGGCAACTGCTTGGGGCCCCGAGCCGATATGGGATCAGGAAGTTAGAAGAGGAAGAAAAAAGAGAGAATGAAGAAAAAAGAAAGAAAGACACACGGTTGTAAGTGGCGCTACTGGCGCAGATAATGATATAATCATAACATTAACAGTCGCTGTCAAACGAACGGGGACACAGACAGCAGCTGACATTAGCGTCAGTATGCTAGCTGACGCTAACGCTAACGCTAACGCTAACTAGTAGAAGCAGTGCTTCAAAGAGCTGATGAGGAATTTCCTGCTCTGGGTTTAGTAAGAAAACTATTTAACTTCTGTACTTTATATTTTGTCTATAATGTGAGTTATTTACAGTGCAATGTATAGTTTTTTTAAAAGTTATTTACAGCATTTTTTTTTTCTATTTATTTATATTGTTATATAATGTGGTTTTTTTTTTATTTTTAAATGTAATGTTTATTTTTTACTAAGTTTGTATAGGTTTTTACAAGTTATTTACAGTATTTTATTGTTCTTTACATTTATATTTTCACATACTTTATTTATCTCTCCGTTCCTACAACAATATAAAGAGAAAATTAGATTTTTTTGGGCATATTTACGAATGGTAATTAATCGTGATTAATCGTGATTAATCCACAGCTACCCTGTGATTAATCTGATTAAAAATTGTAATCTTTTGACAGCCCTAGTTTTTATATATTACGGCGTACATGTTTCTCGTATTTTCTGATGATATAATTATGCTGTATGGTCATCATATCATTGCTAAAACAACACATTTTTGCACAGAACTGTACAGTATGTTGATGTTTCGCTGCTGGATGCAACACCAGGTTTATTGCTATTATAATATGTTTTTTCTTTTCTTTTTCTTGTATTCATGTCTGTTATTTGGACTTTCAGTCTGGTAATAATGTATGTTTGTTTTGTTTTTGTTGTTTTTACAAATGAGTGATACAGTCATAAATGTAAAGTATATCTAGATAAACCTCCCCTTTTTAGGCCATAAATTATTCAATTTGTGATAAAACTCCTTACATTTCTGACTGTCCAGGAGTATGAGGGGTAAAATGCCCTGAGTCAACTATATAGATATAGATAATAATTATAGGTATAATTTAGGGATGAAATACCTTAAAAAGCTCAACTGACTTTGAATTGTAAACACAGTTTGGTGTTGGAGTTGTACAGTATTTAATACAGCTGCAAAAACCTACTTTTGGTCAGCGTAGATCATTATGTGAATGGGTAATATCCTCCATTCCTTTCCCCACATCCACATTTTCCATGCCAGTGGAACAAATTGCCTTTCAACAAATACCTCCATAAATTACAGCCAGGCACTCTGACAAAATCATACTTTGGAAAGTTCTGCTTCACATAAGGACGTGTTTTATGATGCGTGCACCCTCGGATGAAGTCGCATGTAGTTATTAACACTTCTGTGCCGCGTCTCGTGTGCTATACCGTGTTGATCCTTTTTTTTTTTTTTTCGATGTGTAATTTCACAACATTTTTCACAGGAGTGCTCGGTCGTGCTACACTCTCTATAGCTGTGATCCCTAATTACATGGCAGCAATTTTAAAAGCACTTTTCCCTCCAACTGCTGCATTTTTTGTTGTTGTAGTATACTCAACGAAAAAAAAATATCAACGCACAAACTTGAAATGGTAAACAAAAATAATAGAATGTCATGACATTTGCTCAGATTCTTGATGCATTTGTTTATGGACTGATTTGTTTTGCTCAAACCCAGTAGTCCAGTGTCACTTGACTACAATTATTTCAAGTATTTCAACTCACGAGAGTCATGGAGCATGGCAGAGTGGTGGTCAATATGCATGACCAGTACACAGACACTACTTATGGTCTGGTCAATTAAAGGGCACACCAAAATGTGGACTTTTGTCAATTGTCAATATACCACAGATGTCGCAAATCATGAGGGAGCGTGCCAGTGCTGGGTTGAGCGTTACAGCTGTAGCAACACAACTGAATGACACCGTATTCACCAGACATGTCACCTATCGAGCACCTTTGGGATGTTCTGGATAGGCTCGTCCGCCAGTGAGTTCCAGTTCCCCAGAACTTCAAGTTGCTCTACAGGAGTAACGGGATAACATCCCCCAGGCCACGATCGACAACCTGGTGATGTCCATGTGTCGCCGGTGTAGCGCTCTTCGTGAGGCTAATGGACATGGGTGGACACACACGTTTTATAGAAGTTTGTGAAGTTGGATCATCGACCCCCATTGTGTTCTTCCTGCCAGGACTTTTGTTTTGAAATGTATCTTTATGCTCGCAAATTAAAGCCACTTTATTGATAAAGTTGTACTGTTATTTTTGGATAGTTACTCTGTTTTTGTCACGTAACAATACAATAAGTTTTTCTTTGTGCGTTTATGTTTTTGTTGAGTGTACTTTTTGACTGTCTATGGACTGTGCTGAAATGTATAGAAACATGTACACTTTTCCACAACTGCAACTGTGTTTTTTACCGGAGGAGACGTCTGTGTATTCCTCTGCAAAGTCGGACAGTTTGAATTTTCGCTTACATACAGGACCGTCTCTTTCCCATGGACATTGTCTTTCTCTCTGCTGTACTCATAGTATAGAATGAATACGCTATGCAGCAAAAAAAAAAAGTTAGTGCAGTCACACTTTTCTTTTTGGGAAGACTGTCACATTGTGGATTGTACAATGTGAATATATTCTTACAGTTGTCATTATTTGCTTCTTCTTTTTTTATACAGGTTGACTGGTACAACCTTGCCCTCACCGGTGATATCGAATAAGAACTGGCTTCGGATACATTTTACCTCAGACAGCAACCATCGAAGGAAAGGATTCAGTGCTCAATACCAAGGTATGTGACACATTTTTCTATTTTTTTAAAAGCACCTATAGTTGCAAGCAGGTGTTTGTTTTAAGTATTCGTCTTTGTGAGTGTGTGAGGTGGGGAAAAGTTTATATTTTATAGAATTTTGTCTGTTTTTTTCCTTAAATGCATTAGTAAAAAGATTCACCTGCGTGATTACATTAACTTGACACCTTTTGCAGTAGTTTAGACCTTGTTTAGACTTCAGCCCAAATTGGAACTTTAAGCATATCCAGATTGTATATAGCTTGATTTTTTTGTCAGTCTGGACAACGTTGACACCGTTAACGTGCCCAGCACTACCGTAAACTCAGGGAAAGACAATATTTTAATGTGAAGAGGAAGAGTTTGTGCTGCAGCTCCAAAAAAACATTAAGGAGAATCAGACACAGATTTATGTCGTCCATTTTGTTTCAAATATTGTTCTGTTCTGGGGCTGATGATCTGTAACTATATAAATCCATGTTGAAGACTAGACTTTGACATATATATACATATACAATAATGGACACACGCAGATCAGATCTGAGAACAGTTGGTCAGAGTCTGATCTTCCTGAAATGCTTATAAATCCAAATCACGTGACCTTTTTCTGTCAGAGAGAACTCAGAAACTAAAATCATAAACATATGAGTAGTTTGTGGAGATGCAGCAAAGATGCCACACACACACATGCAGCGACACATCCAGCGCGAACCTGGTGTAGCTGCACTGTGCTCCGTCTCGGTGCGATGCCCTGGCGTTGGTGGAGCTGGTAACGTCACATACACGTACACCAAAAAAAAAAACCTAAACTAATCATCAATTAATCAGTAGGTAATGATTACTTCATGGTTACTTAATTATTTTTAAGTAACCATGACGTTAATTAGTGCTTTGGTTTTGTATTGTGACTATACGCAGTAAATAAAGCCCAGAGAAATGACACACAAAAGGAAAGAAACGGAACAATGTTGGTCACTTAATTAATGAATTAATATTATTTGATTGGTTAAATTCTATATAACAATCGATTGACAAATGGTTATTCATTGTTAGTTAGCTGTATTTGCACACACACACACACAGCAATTAATGGTAAAGAATTTGACCTCTGCAGCCTTAGTACACACCAGTAGTGGGATTGGGTGCTTTGCTCAGGGACACCCCAGCCCTTAAAGGGATACTTCACCGATTTGAATGTGGCTTTGTATTGCTATAATAGCAGTAGTATTTTTTAGAAAATGTGCTTCCCTCCCTCAGTTTTTCACTGAGTTGGAAAAAAATCTGTTTTCCATTTTCAAAATTGATGTGATGCAAAACGCGTCATTTAGGGAAAACAGATTTTTTTTAAAGTCAGGGAAAAACCGAGGGAGGGAAGCACATTTTCTAAAAAATACTACTGCTATTCTAGCAATACAAAGCCACATTCAAATCGGTGAAGTATCCCTTTAAATCAACCAAGGATTTGAACCGCCAACCCTCTTGCAAGCCCAGTTTGTCTCCTCATGTCTGGTTGTATGGCTTCAAAATGCATACTAGTCTGTACACAGCGGCCCAGATTTAATTGGCTGCTTACATCACACACACACACACACACACACACACACAAAAACACCTCACAACAGTGAGGCTGTCTGTTTTCTGTCATTACATTGGTGCTTTTACCACGTTCTGTGTGTACGTGCATGCATGTGAGTGTAGAGAAAGAAACAGAGATGGGGAGCGAGAGAGAGAGAGAGATGTACTTTTATGCCGTGTCTGTTTTTCAGTGGACCGTAGTTTTTGCCATCGCTGTATCCACTGCAGTGTTACTAAGGCTCAAAGAGATGCGACACATTTTAATGCCGCTCCTCTCTTTTGTCTCCGCTTCCTTGTTCTTATGTTTCCTAATCTTTTTTAAATCTGTTTCTTCCCTTTCTTTTCTTTTCTTCTCTGCCACTGTCACATTTTGTCTTGTGCCGTGGGAGCGGGAGTGTGAAGAAAGTGTTTTTGAAAGCACACAGTATGATGTACAGTAAATAGCGACCCTGAGAGCGATAGCAGATAATAGTAAATAATGATTTCACCTGCGACCATGGTTTTCAAACTGTGGACCGTGTACCACCAGTGGTACGCAAGCTTCCTCTGGTGGTACTTGGAGGACAATCAGAAATACTTTTCTACTGTATATACCGGGGTATGTGATCGGAGTGGAGCCGAGGAATTTTGACCGGAGTGTGTCGGAAAGTTGGACGCCAAATGGACGCCAAAATTCAATATGGCCGACTTCCTGTTGAGTTGAGGCCATGGTTACGGTTTACTTTTTTGTTCCTCTTGGTCTACAACATCTTCCCACCAAGTTTCGGGAAATTCGGTGGAACTCAATTTTGCCTCAGTTTTCACCTTAGGGGAGCGCTATAGAGCTCTTGAGCAACGCACGGATCCGGCAACTATGCCAATATTGCATTTTGCACCAGACTTGACCTCCATGTAAAGTTTCACAAGTTTTAAAACACGTTAAGCCCCTCAAAAATGACCAGAAACCATAGAATAATAATCTGAAGGATTTGTGGCTTGGGCTCTAATTAAATAATAATAATAAGAGTCACTTTACCTCTCACTCCATCTTTATCTAATTTCACTATACCAGTGTGTGAAGTAATGTGAGGAAGAGGAGGATGACAAGAGAGCAAATGGAATCTGCCTCCTGTGAAAAGTTTACACCACTGTATTTTAATGATGATGGCGTTACTTCACTATTTTTGTCAGGTGGTGCTTGGTGTACAAAGTATGAGAACCACTGGTCTAGGCCGTATTACTACATTTATTTATTTTCTCTTTTTGTTTTGCAGTCAAGAAAGCAATCGAGCTGAAGTCCAGAGGGGTGAAGATGATGCCGAGTAAAGACTCCAGTCACAAAAATGCCGTCTGTAAGTAAACTATTAATGTGTGTCTGTTTGTGGCCACTGTGACATTTTTACACCTTTAGCAAAAAAACTTATACATCACATCATTTCTCTGCCAACAAACCGCAAAGCCCATAAACGTATGTGACTCGCTGCAGTTACTTTTCATTATGCAAATGGAGCAAAAAGAAAAAAGAAAAGGGAAAGGCACTATTTCACCGTGTAAATGCTTCTGTCACAGTGTCGAACACGTTCTGTTGCTCAGAAATATGAAAATACAATAAAGTGTACACCGTAAAGATTAGAGTACACTTTAAGTCAAGGCTGAGAGAAGTGAGGGTTTTTTTTTTGTTTTTTTTTCAAGTTGATAGTTTGTGTACGTTTTCTCCTACAGGTGAAACTCTTTCTTTTTTCTTTCTTTTTTAAAAACTTAATACTTATGTTACAAAAACACTTTTCAAAATCAAATCAAATGCATTGTGCTTAAATTGCTTTTATTAATGCAAGGCCAATAACATTTAATCTGAAATAAATGATCAACAAATACTGACATTGGTCAACACTCTGAGATTTGACCTAATGAGTCTGATATGAATGTTTATCTTATTTTAATAGAATTTAATTTCCACACACACACACACACACAATGCACCTGACTGTAAAATAAATAAACTGGCTGCATCTACCTGACTCACTTTCTCTTCCACTGCTATTTTCCCAGTGGACTGGATGTTTCTATTATCCGTGTCAGCTGTTTGTAATGCTTTAACATTTCAAAAGTGGAGCCTGGAGGGACAGTGTTGTGACTCTTCTTGGCCAAAGCTGGAGAAACATGTCCTCTGCGACACATTACAAAGCCAGTAGAGCAATTTATTAATCAATTACGGACATTTATGATCGTCAATATTCAAATGCAGAACATTTTATGTTTATTTCTGTCTCTTTAGAGTGCCCCATCCTCCTCCTTCCACTGTTTCCCTTTCATATTTTTGCAGTTTGACTTAATTAATTTCAATGGGATCACAATGGGCAGTGCGATGCCTTTTCTCTGTGCAATTTGTTGTCTCATAACAAAGCACTCTCTCCGTGCACTTTCCAATCAAGAACACAAAGCGTGTCTGCGTTCCGTCGTTAAGCATCTGTGGTTTTTTCGGGCGCCCCGTAAATCGCTCATCTTTCTACAATGAAAGTATTGTCATTGGCAGCGCGATAAACGCAATAACAACAGCGATAATAATATAATAAATGACACACAACGAGAACAGTAAAATCTAAATAAAAGCAATAAAAAAATCAAAGCCGTAAAATAAAAAAAAGCGACCGCGCCAATGGAACAAACACAGCACAAAAATACAAGAACGTTAATGTGATTGTGTAAGTTGTTGAAAGGAAATGACGTTTATAATCACAAATACTGTTTATGTAAAATCAACAACATCAATTATGCTACGCCGGTGCAGTAAAGTACATGCAATACATTATATTTCTTTTGAAAAAGAACATTTTAAACTTGTTACTAATATTGCATTTGAAACAAAACACTTTAGATTAGGGAGCACCTTATTCACCATTAACTAGGTGCTTACTAACATGCATATAAGTAGCATACTAGCCCTTTATTAGTAAATTTAAAGCACATGTTGTAGGAAAACACTTTATGTAGGAAAAATCTAAAGTGTTATCCCACTTTTTATAGTACCACCTGAAGTGTTTTTCTTTGTGCAAAAGTCCCAAAATGATTCATTTCACACACACGCTCTTAATTCACTTTATTGGAGGCACCTAATATGCTAATGTGCTTGCTGTCATTCATAAGCCACGTGAGGAAAAAACCCTCTTCTGCGCCTGTGTGTATTCATTCGGGGGTATTTGCTCAGTTTCATCTGTGTGATATGCGATGTTTATACCTGATGAATCACCGCTGGGAGCTGTTGAAATTCAAATACATCCTTCCTTTTTTTGCTTTAAAAAACAAAGAGGAAGCTTCTCCAGTCGTATGTATCCTGAGCTGCCGATCTTTCTCTGTAACACAGTATTTTACGAGGTGATCCATATGGGAGGAGAAAGTGTTTCTTTCACCTGGACCTCAGGACAAATATTTCTTCACCGCAGCAGCAGCTAATGGGAATCCAATTGAGCCTAAACACTACAAAGCAATAAAACCAATGAATTTAATGACAAATACGATAAACACCCCTGCAGTGTGGGGTTGGTTGACATACGTCTCGCGTCTCAAATGGCATCCAGATCATATGCAGAGGCTTTTAATTAACACAGAAGCTCAGGCTCATACCTCATCCATTCCTTAGCATTTAGCTCCATAATAAAAAACCTCATCAATAATCCTGCTGATTTTCACACTCAGCCAAGCATGTGCTGGTGCAATTAACACTCGTATAGTGTTTTTTTTTTTGGTGCATACGCGTGCGGACGCGAAAGGCGAAATCAAATGCGCTTGTGTGCCTCCTCGCGTGCTCCTGGCAATTAAAATTAAATCCGCTGTGCTCTCTGTGTGTATTTGAGAGTATGCATGGATATGTGAGGATGTGGAGCTCTCCCTCTCTTTCCTCTCTCCTTGTTTTACTTACACTGACTTGTGCACACGCTCACATGTAGCACGGTCGAATACAAAGTGGTTTCCACATGAGAGAGTCACCTTAAAGGGACAATGTGTAGTATTTATGGGTTTATATGACCCAAAATCCACTTTTTTATACATATTATGTGCTCCTGCATTGTCTAGTCGCTGTATAATAGTTTTTGTTTCGTTTTCGTAGTGTTTGAAAAAGTCATGTAAAATAACATGGTCGCGGGCCGCGGTTGCATAGCCACTGTTAGCAGCGAGACGCCATGTTTCTACCGGAGCCTGTAAGGACAAACGCGAGAGAACAAATCAAGCGTCTCTTTACTTGTAGCAGGAAGTCCCGCCTCCACTCTCTCCGCTTCGTCTGCTACGGCCGCGGTAGCTCCGCCCTCTCCCTCGCCTCACGAACCTCATCTGCTGACACGGAGAAAGACGACGAGGACGACATTTGACCAGCTGCGGATACCGTAGCGCTCAGGGAAGGGAGGGGGTGAGCAGAGCAGCAGGTCTTTGTTGTAAATTTCAGCCTCTCCTATAGATGGCACTATAAACTACTTACTTCACCTTTAAGTGAGTATTGCTGTGGTGAACAAAATAAAACATTGTGTTCTGTACAGCTCTCCTCCCTATGTATTATATATTTCTTTTATTATTTTACACACACACACATATTGGGGCTTATGTGGACAATCCCACTCAATATTTATTCGACAAAATCATAGACACTAAAATGCTCATTTGATTCTATTATGTGATCTGTTGACTCAAACGTTTGATTTTGGGATGTTTTATGTGCATTATATTAAAATGTTCATCGTCTGTTTTTCGCTCCCCCACTGGAACGAGTCTCCTCTGACTGTACACTTTAAGTCTGAGCCTTTTGGTTTCTGTGCAGCAATTCAAATTTCAAATCACAGCATATATTATCTCAAGGCACTGTGCATAGTAAGGCAGAGACCTTCACATTATTATAGAGAGAGGAGAAACCCCGACAGTTCAAACACAAGTGGGAGAAAAAAAAAACCTTTTAACTTTTAACAGGAAGAAATCTCTCACAGAACCCAGACTCAAAAAATGTGCGGCCATCTGCCTCAACAGGTTGCGGTGAAAGAAAAAATCGCATTGACGCCTTTCCATGACGAATGACCGTAAAAAGACGTGTGTGACGTCACGTTTACGTGACTCCCGATTGTTAAAATGAGTCTCTAAAGTAACGCTAAACTTTAAAAACAGAGGCAAACATACGCATTCACAAGGGTACGCTGGTTATTTGTATAGCGCTGCTCTTTTCGTTTAACAAACAGACCGTTCCAGTTCGACTGTGGGCGCGCTAACTGGCGCCAAAGGAGCTAATGCAGCTAACGGAAGTAACTGGTAAACGGTCAAATAAACCAGTTTAATGATTTTGGTGCGCCACATGAGCAATCTTCAACAATAATATAAAACCAAATAGCAAAAAAAAATGTGTGCCTAAGTCACTTAACCCCAAATTGCTCCTGATGCTGTGTTGGTTGAATGAAGAAAAAAGTTTTTGTGTTTTGTTTTTCTTTTGAAATCTCGAGTTACAAAGTTGAGTTTCCAAAAAAATTTTAAAAAAATAATTGAAAACCTTTTTTTTTTCATCATTGAAAAAAAAAAATTATTTTCGATTTTTTTGTTTTTCTTGGAAACGCAAGATCTCGACTTTGACACTCAAGATCTCGAGTTTCCAAAAAATAATGAAAAAAAATTGTTTTGTTTTTTTCCCCAAATTTTTTTCATCATCTTTTTTTTCAATGATGAAAAACATTTTTTTTTTTTTCATTTTTTTCCCCCCATTTTTTTTGAAAACTCGAGATTTCAATTTTTTGGAAACTCGAGATTTCAATTTTTTGGAAACTCGAGATTTCAATTTTTTGGAAACTCGAGATTTCAATTTTTTGGAAACTCGAGATTTCAATTTTTTGGAAACTCGAGATTTCAATTTTTTGGAAACTCGAGATTTCAATTTTTTGGAAACTCAAGATCTCGAGTTTCCAAAAAATAATGAAAAAAAAAAATTTCAAAAAAAATGTATGTAGTCAAACTTGTGGCTTAAAACCTGTGTCCTGCATGGTTAAGTCAGGCGCCAAGGCCTTGCCTGGATTCTCTGGAGAGTCTCCCACTGTTGACTGTTGGACATGTCTGACCCAGGCGATCTCCCACTGCGCCTGTCGTATGTGAACAGCAAACAGAAAAACCCAGACCAATACTTCTGGACTTGCTCATGTCTGAAAATGATTCAATAATTTGAGACACTTGACTCCCACTCTGTATTTCAGTTAAAGAGCAAAGTCTAGTGCAGCTCTGTGAGAAACTTACTGACTCATAATAATACCCGTCTGCCTCAGGGAGTCTGTATTTTATCATGATGTTTAAATACAATGATCACCGGTGGCTTTTGCACATATGCTTAAACACCCTCAAAAGTCTGTGTCCCAGTGGTGAAATTAGAAGGCGCACTGTACAGAACCACCATACCTTTGTTATCTCTAATCATTATGTGGAGCTAAAGAATGATGATAATGACTGTTAACTGTGTCGTCCGGGGATCTCCACCCCCCCCCCCCCCCCCTCAATGTTCTTAAACTCCAGACCTAAATGAGAAATGTACTTTCTCACTGTGGGATCCTTGGGTCATTAAAACATACCAACATTTGTCATCACTGTGACCAAAATCTCTGGAAACTTGAGTTGAAGGTTTCGGCGAGGTAACAGTAATGAGAACCAAGATCATTAAAACATAAGAAAAAGTAAAACCGCTGACCATTTTTAAGTCCCGAAACTGTCTTTGAACAATGCCTCTCCCAGCGGTGATACTGTATTATAGCAGCAATTGCAGGGAATGTGTCGTCCTTATGTAATAAATAATCATTACAAAGAACTAGAGACTGATGATAATGAGTTTTACCTGTCTTGAGAATGGAGCGCTTATGAATCATAATCTGAAAGACAGCCTGTAACAGCCTCCGGCCTATATTAAAGCACAGACTAATAGACTGACACACATGAGAATAACTTTAATTCTGCTTGAGAACAGCTTGTTTATGAATAATTCTCCAATTGACGATTGATTAAATCCTGCCGCGTGTGCTGCCGGTGACAAATGTGCAGCATGTTGATAGATTTTGAAGTTATGAGACCACACAAACTTAAAGATGTACAACTTTTAGAGCATTGTAATATGGTTCAATTAAGAGCTCATATTTCCAAAAACACATTTACTCTTTTTTACCACTTGTGGTACCTTTTTTAGAACATTTCAGTGGATGATAACCATTTACTGGCTATGAACGTGGTTATGTTTAGACACTGGGTAACCTGGGGTTAGGTTTTGGCACAAAAACACCCCGGATTAGGCTGAAAGAACAACAGGCTTAAAAGACACTAACATGTTCTCATAGCCACATTAAAGCATGCCGTGTTTTAGCATGCAAACACGTTAGGTTGTCTCCATAAGTGCCTTAAAAGAAGCTGTAAAAACACAAACATTTGGTCTTGGACAACTCCTGGTTACAGTTTTTGAACTACACTAATGTGCAAAGGTGTTTTATTTTTATTAACCTCTGTATTTGAATACAACCAGAAAATACATACAATAAAAAATAGGCAACAGTTTCTTTTTGAATGTAGTCAGTTAGTTAGTAATCAACAAGTATTCAGTGTCATGTCAACAGATAATCTAACTTCAAGTGTTAGTCCACAGATTATACAACCATGTGTGTTGACTATAAAAAACTATTTTCCCAGTGTTATTAACTACTTTGTTGTAGGTTGTGTCCACATCTTATTAGTTGATTCTCTACTTCTGATTAGTCTGACACTTAAAAGTCAACAGGTTCATGTCAATGCATGATCACAACCATGATCAGTTTTAGAGGATTAACTGTTGTAAACATCAAATCATAGATAAATTGACAGATATTTGCTTATCTGTCATATAGTTGACTGTACCTACACTTTTATCTGTAAACGTTTGTCAGGACCATGTAATTAGAGGGAAAAACAGTAGATATTTATAAGTCTCCACTGATTATCTGTTGACATGTCGCTGAATACTTGTTGATTACTTGAAGAGTCGACAGTGGACTATGAAAATAAAGTGACAGCAAACAAAAATTCTAATCAGAAGAAATGCTTTTTACAGGATAAATGATTAGATTTTTACATGAATAATAACAGGACCCTGACCTTACTTAAACTTCAACTCATTGGATATATATCTGCTATGTTATGTGGAAAATGACTGCTGTGTAAAATTGTTATTATGCCAGGCTTATTCAAGTCATGCTCGACCTTTACATACACAAGTTACGTGAGTTTGAGCTCAATGGGCACTTACATATAAGACATGCTAATGCATAATAGCAACTATGAATCACGTCATTCCATTCATAATTGCATCATTTTGCATAAGGCCACTCTCAAAGGTGGTGACCTGAGACTTTTGCAT
Organism: Microchirus variegatus; assembly: GCF_963457635.1. Lineage (NCBI taxonomy): Eukaryota > Metazoa > Chordata > Actinopteri > Pleuronectiformes > Soleidae > Microchirus > Microchirus variegatus. Next base: position 24,293,076 of record NC_139815.1, on the reverse strand, counting down.
CACATTTTATGTAACATCAGTGTTTACTTGACACATATGAAACAATTTGGTAAAACTTTAATGTAAAAATTGTCCTCTTTTTTTCTCAGAAAAGTCAAATACCAACTTTTTTTTGGGGCAAAGTCTGGGATCCCATCCTATAGTTGTGGCCTTCTTTAGCAACAGTAGCATTAGCTTACTGCTAAGGATGTGTCACAATTACAGAGCGGCTGCCAGATTGTGATTAAGGACTTGTACTCTCTGGACAATGGCTTACAATTGTAATGAATCATCATTATTGAAAGTAGGATTTATATAATCAGTGACTTTACCAGGCAAGGTGAAAAAATTAATGTGATGCAACCATTTTAAAGTAAAAAAAAAAAATCACAACATGGCTTAAGTTTTTTGGTCTATAACCATCAGGATAATAAAATAAACCTATACAGTGTTTTCTCACTCTTGGCTCGAGCCATTCGGGTTTCAATGCCGAGAAGCTGGAACAGAGCGATGCCGGGGCTGCTTGGCTTCGGCGGGATTTTAGCTCTTGGTGTGATTGACCTGTGAAACACGAGCAGCAGAGGAAAGAAAAAGAGGGCAGAGTGGATAAGAGGCAGCGAGGAGAGCGGAACAGAGCACATCAACAAACCGCACTTCACACATTCCTCTCCTCGTGCAGCAGGTGTCTGAAGAGCACCTCAAACCCTCTCACCTGAAACACACATCAGCTGATTACACACACACACACACACACACACACATTCTTGTACTTGCTGCATACTGAGGACCAGGTTGCTGACAAAGTGAGGACCAGCATTTCCACTTTATAAATCAACACAAATACAAATAATTGTGTTGATTTAACCCTAACCCTAACCCATCTACTTCATGAATGACATCTATAAAGAACTACTGGGTGCAGTACCATGAAATGTCTGCAGGTAGAGCCCCAGAGCAAAAAGGGCTGGAAAACTTTTGCGATTTTTAAATTTATTTTTTTAATTTTTGGTACAAAATTTTACAAAAACATCATACTTATACTATGTCGTCCAAAATTTGAAAAAAAAAATTGACCCAAAGTTTTTGGTTCAAAATTTGACAAAGAAGTCACACTATACTATGTCGTCGTTTTTTGTTTTTTTTTGACAAATTGAGTATAGCATGTTTTAGCAACCTAAGGAAGTGATTTCAATCATAACAAAGTGAGGACCGGCCAAAATGTCCTCACTCTGTAAAAATGACCTCACTTTGTTGGGTAAAAAACCCTCACTGGTCCTCAGTATGCCGCAAGTACAAAAACACACACACACACACACACACACTCACACTCACACGTCTGTGCAGCTGTTCTTCTCAGGACTCAGCGCTGACTTCCATTCATCTTGGCAGCTTAACCCTTTAACGCTGAGCGTATCGCAGACAACGCGTTTTTGCACGTTTTTTGCATCACCACGATTACAACGATTCGTGCTTTGGGAAAAATTCCAACGGTTTCTGAAAGCAATGACAAATTGCAAGTGAAAGCCAACATGTGGCAAATTAAAAAGAGTTGGAAAAAACACATGTACAGTGAGACGAAAAACTCACAATGTACACGCAAAATCTGGTGTTCATGTACAACTGAAGTGTTAATAAAACTTTGTTTTTCTTCATTTTAAATTGTTAATACACTATTTTAACATGCAGAAAATCACAAATACCAGTTTTTCTGGCATTTTATGGTTAAAATAAGCAAAGAAAAAGTCCAGACAGACATTTTGAGGCTTAGATGTTAAAGTGTTAAACAAACGCCTGCAGTAACCCTAACTTTAACCTCAACACAATTCAAATATTCGCCCTAAAAACCTGACTGGCTCCGGCAGAATTGAGGTTCTGCCTCATTAGGACCAGGTTTTGACTAGTGGTCAATGATAGGGTCAGCAGAAAACGTCCTAAAGAGGTAACAGATACAAGTACACACACACACACACACACACACGGTTTCATGAAATTGCCGTAGTTCACGGTAACTGAGAGGTCTGAATGTGCAGTTATTCACACACACACACACACACACACACACACACACACACACACACACACACACACACACACACACACACACAGGCGCCCTGTCTTTCTCTCTCACTGATCCTCATTCTTATTGTCTCACCGAACACAGTTTTTATTTTAATTGTTTGTTGCTGTTTTTAAAAAAACAATGAATCTGCCAACTGTTGGTAGGAAAATAAAACAACAACACCAAACTTTTGTTGCTGCGTGGCTTTGCATTCTAAATGCAAATGTCCTCTCTCACCATCCGTCTTTATGTTGCTCTGTAAGCCAGTGATTTGCCACTTTTCTCCATTTCCCTGGGCCAGTGAGTTTGTAAACTCTTTCTCCTGGGAACTTCAGTCAATGACTGTTTCTTACCAGAAAAAAAAGAGAGAAAGAAAAATAAATGCTGAGAGAGAGAGAGAGATGGAAGGAGCAAACGGCAGCGAAACAAAAATGAGATCTCCCGTTTGACGTAGTTTTGTAAGATTCACCATATTTTGAATTCTTGATATTAAAAAAAATGTCATTTTTAAAAATTATAGTCAATAAATCAATTTTCAATCGTGTTAAATGGGTTCAAATCTGCTAAAGTGTGTAAATCACATTAATGTCACATCCTCTTCATGGACAGGACTAATATAGTATATATGATACATGTCTGTCTGTGAAAATGAAGAGGTGTCACCTCTAATCTGGCTGTTTAGAGGGCTAATCTAATGGCGAAGGCAGCAGCCACATAATCTCCTCACGCTCGTTAGCATGACGACTTCTACTTCTGACTTTTATAAAAGCATAAATCCTATTTAAAAATCTAATACTAAAGCAACTGGTGTTCAGTGTCTGACTGAATAATCCAGAAGGAGAAACATTTGCAGGAAATCTGATGTAATTACTTGTCAGAGTGTTATTTATTTTATTTTTATGTCAAATCTCTATGGTAAAAAACATTATTCCTGCCTCATTAACTCTCTTCACGTGTTGACTTTCATTTCCACCAGTCACTTCACTTTTATATGTTTACTCCCTGAGGGTTTTATTTAATCTTCATGTTTTGGTTTGCTTGTAACCATGATACATTAATGGGATTATCAAAATACCTATTACAGGAATATGCCTGATGTGTGTTTGAGCTTCATTAGATCAGAATTGAACTCAGTCACAAACTATTTTTTTCCTTTTTATGTATGTATTGTTACTTGTTTGGTTCATAAAATGTGAAAAGTGGAATATTCGGGCCAAACTAAAGAAACATTCTTTTAATCTTGCGAGAATAAAGTCGTAATCTTTCGAGAATATGGTCGTAGTCTTTGTGAGAATAATGTGTTAATCTTTCGAGAATAAAGTCTTAATGTTATGAGAATAAAGTTGGAATCTTTCAAGAATAACGTTGTAATATCTTGAGAATAAAGTCGTACAACTTTAAGAATAAAGTCGTACCGATATGAGAATAAAGTTGTAATCTTATAAGAATAAAGTCCTAATTTTACGAGGATAAAGTCGTAATCTTTCAAGAATAAAGTTGAAGTCTTTCAAGTCGTAATATCATGACAATAAAGTCATAAAGTAATTTTATGAGAATAAAGTCGGAATATTATGAGAATAAAGTCGGAATATTATGAGAATAAACTCATAGTCTTATGAGAATAAAGTTGTAATATTATGAGAATAAAGTCACAATTTTATAAGAATAACGTTATAATCTTTCAAGAATAACATTGTCATCTTATGAGAATAAAGTCGTAATATTATAAGAATAATGTTGTAAACTTTCGAGAATAAAGTCGTAATCTTATGCAAATAAACTCATAGTCTTATGACAATAAAGTCGTTGTCTTTTTTATAAGAATAACGTTGTAATCTTTCAAGAATAACGTTTTAATTTTATGAGAATAAAGTCGTAATATTATGAGAATAAAGTCGTAATATTATGATAATAAAGTTGTGAGCTTTGAGAAGATTGAGAAAGAAACTGAGTCTGTTTGTAAGAAACAAATCAAGCAGACTCTCAAATCATCTCTTTTGTGGAGGAGTAAATGGAAATGTTAAGAATTGATTCTCTAAAGATGTTTTTTTCCTCTTCAGTTTGGCCCTTATAATCTGTCGTAGAAATCAGACAATTTGTTTCTGTAAAAAAAAAACAACAAACCAATTGATGACTCATCAAATATAATTGGTGACGAATTAAGTCATCAATTAATAATCGATTCATTTGTTAATCAGCGCATAGTGAATGAGTTGAATCTATGCAGTCGTAGATGATGCAGCTGAAGAATCACTGAACAATTTCCTAAAAAAAGTTGTTGTTTTTAAGATGAAAGCTTTGCTGGAAACACTTTGATGATATGGAGATGACATTGTGCATCATACGCTTGTGTTTTAAATGTTGAATGGTCTTTTAAGTGCAAATATGGGATTAAGTCAGCTTGAGGGATTCAGCCCACCAGTGATATTTGGCAGCTTGTTTCTTACAACAATCTCATGTTGTTTGCATGAGTTGGATGCGTTTCAGTGATATAAACCTTCATATGCTTTGCCAATGAAAAACCATTTGAACAGCAGATAGAGAGAGAAAGACAAACGAGGAAGCGGAACAGAGGAAGCGTGTTTTTACCGTGTGTGTTTGTGTGCTGCTTTTTTTTGGACAGGACATCAAAAAAAACATGGCAAAGCAGCGCGGACAGCTGCTTCTGTTTGCATCGTATCTCGCACAAACACGCCGCGTCCGCACGTATTATACAGCACTCGCACTCATACAAATGTGGCAAATCCTGCGTCCCATCTTTTACTGTTTATACGCTTGGACGCACAGAACTCTGGCAAGTCTTTGCTAATGCACGTCAGAGAGGAAACGTCCCACATCCTTAACACCTTTAACTCCGAGCGTACTGTAGGCGCATTTCGCATTATCGTAGTTACGTGACAGTTTAAAGCAGGGGTCTGCAACCTGCGGCTCTAGAGCCACATGTGGCTCTTCAGCGACTCTGCAGTGGCTCCTTGTAGCTTTGGAGAACAAGGCGACAAATAAAAGTGTTTTAAAATGTTGTGCATCACATCCAACGTCGACGTAAAATGAAATATTAAGCACACATTTGGATGTGTCCTGTCCATCTTTGGATCCACATGCCTTTTTCTCAAGTATGAACGACACACAATCAAAATGTTTGCTTAATTTATTTCAAAGTGGGTTCATTTTAATTTCAATAAATTGTCACAAACAATGAAACATTGGAAGAACCAGGTCTATGTCAATATGTGTTTTATTTTTGCTCCACTTTATAAGAGGTTGGGTATAAACTGAACATTTTGTAGTTCTTAAAGTTCATAAATGAAAAGAACTATTGCTCTTTTATGCATTATATCTGCATATTATTCGTGTTATCTTCATTTTGTGGGTTGTTTTGCGGCTCCAAATGGATTTTAATTGGGTGGAGAGGTGACAAAAATGGCTCTTTTCATCCTAAAGGTTGCAGACCCCTGGTTTAAAGGGTCAAAAGCCACAGAAGTGTGGTGTATAACATGGGTTATTAAAAGTGTATTACGGTAATTTCGTTGTGACCTGAAAGCCGGCGAATCAGCGTCTTTGTCACCAGAGAGGTGAGACATTGAGACAAAAACTTACAAAAACTACAAAAAGTATTCTATAACTATACTGTTAAAATTTCAAATTCAACGTTCAAAATCTGGTGTTTGTGTACACCTATAGTGTTTTTTTCTTCATTTTAAATTTGTTAATACACTACGTTACCATGCAGTAAAATGTAAATAACTGCCAGATAATTAAAGTTATTTTGGAAATAAAGGGCAAAAGCACTTACTGGTGGCCCTTTTATGGTTAAAATAAGTTAAACGTCTTAGATTAGATTATACTAACATATATAAGGAGCATACTAGCCCTTTATTAGTAATTATTAAGCACGTATGAACTCCTTATTCTACATAACCTTATTCTACCTGTGTTATGACATTAGTTAAGATTTCTCCTGCATAAGGTGTTAATACGTGCTTAATATTCACTAATAAAGGGCTAGTATGTGACTTCTATGCATGTTAGTAAGCAGCTAGTTAATGGTGAATATCACAGTTAAGAATCTGAATTCTACGAGTTTTACGGCCAAACTGAAAAAAACATTTTATTTTGAATCTTTCGAGAATAAAGTCGTAAAACTTATGAGAATAAAGTCAGAATTATTATCTCAAGCACAGACTCAGATGATCGGCTGCAACCTGTGTCAAGATGACATTTTTGTTGCAGTTATATTTTGGTCTGGGCTTCACTCACGCACTCCTGCGTACGCCTTTGACGCACAAAACTTTGCCGCGTCTTTGTAAATTGCAGCTAATGCATGTAAGAGAGGAAACGTAAGGGTGAGCGAGTTAGGAATACACAACGAGGGAGAGAGAGGGATTGAGTGAGAGCAGATTGGGAAACTGAGAGAGGAGTAAAAAAAACACAGAGGGGCATTAAGTGGTCAGATATTTCACTTTCTCCAGGTCAGATGTTTTCACTGAGCAGGAATCTCTCTCTCTGTCTCTTTGTGCTGTTTTAGTACTTTTTCAACACCCCCCCCCACCCCCCCTCATTTTCTGCATTTTATTCCTCCCATTTCTTTCCCTTTACATTATTCATCCGCAGACTTCCATTATGATAGACGTAGCCTGGACCCTGTCATTTGTCGGGTCTCATTTACATTTACATTATGTTTCAGGTATGCAGCGGAGGCTTCCACACAGAGAGAGAGAGAGAGAGAGAGTGAAGTCTATAAAAAACAATGCAATATGAGCTGGACACAAAAAACAAAAAACAAGTCTCAAGTGTTTTTGATTCTGTGCTTCTTTTTTCCTCTCTTTCTTTTTGTAGCAGAACAGATCATGCAGATAGATGAGAAAACATGAGGGAATGAAAGGCTGAAATGTGAAAGTCAGTTCTCTTCACGATCGCTCTGCAGGTGTTGGCTTTTATTTCCTGCACAACAGTTGTTCCAACATTTTATTTTAATGAAAAACAACTGGCTTTTTTTCTTTTTTACAAACACAATTTCTTCAAAGATACATTCACATACTTTTGCTTGTGATTTATTTTATGGCCATGGAATTGTCAAAGAAATGTTCTATGAGTGAGTTCTTCTGCTCTCATTTTCCAACATAACTTTTACTTAATATGTGGCAGTTATTCAACCGTTTAGGAATTAGAGTCCTGAGAAGCTGAGTCCTGAGAGCTACCGTAATGACAAGTATATGGGTGCAAAGCTCTTTTTCTCTGTTTTTGGTCCCCATTCATCCATCTTCTGCACTGCAAATGTCAGCTGACATAGGGCGAAAGGCGGGGTCACACCCTGGACAGATCACCAGTCCATAATGTTCTGGACATCACAAATGGTCTCAGATTTGCGGTAATGAGTCTGCGATGGCAGGATGCTAACAGGAGGGTTTGAAATATAATACACATTTTTATTTACCAAACAATGTATTATTATGAAGACTTAGTTTACAACTTAGATCCAACAACAACAAAAAACATCAATAATAATAGTAATGAGCAATATCAGGTGGAACTATTATTTTAATATAGGTATCAGTCGTATAAGTATTTGTTATGTAGTTGAATTATGTTTCAGAATAAGTAAGTGATAATCAATTATTAATCAATTACTAAATTAATCGTCAACTATTTTGATAATCAATTAATCGGTTTGAAGCTTTTTTCATTATTAAATGATGTTGTTTTAGCTTCTTAAGTGTGAATATTTTCTGGTTTCTTTGCTCCACATAACGAAGAAATCTTTACAACTGAATCATTTTGGTTTGTGGACAAAACAAGACATTCAAGAACATCTTCAATTCCAGGTTTGACAAACACTGATCAACGTTTTTTAACATTTTCTGACATTTTAATAAAATACAGGTAGGATGACCATCATGAACATCTTGGTTGTCTGTTCTTGGGATATGTTTTCTTGCTGTTACAAATGGTTGAGATTTTGTCTAGATTGGGCTTGGATGATGACATTGATAATAAATCATTAAAAATAATAATTATCACTGCAGCCAGCAAAAGAGCTTTGAAAAATAAACACTGAAGGAGAGGTTTCTTTTCATATTGGAACCATTTTTCTGGCCTTCCCAGGGCCTCATGGAGATTAAAACCGGGTGCTAATGAATCAGGACCTCATTTCTAAGGATCTGGATATGTTTTTGGCTTAATATTGAATTGTGGTTAGGTTAAAGTTAGGGTAAAGCATTTATTAAGGGTCAGTGGAACTCAATGCAGCGTCCTAAGAGAAATAGCTGCACAGCTGTTTTGTGTTTTTGAAGAAAAGTTTTTAAAACTCACAAAGCCTGAGTCGTGGGTTATTGCTCATATGTTCAGTAATGGACCACTTAGCTTTCATCTGATATGAACCTCAAAAACCTGAAATGTCAGCGACACGACAGCGATTTATCTCCGTCGCGCTCATTTTCACGACAAAAGTGGTACGAGGACAAGTTTGTCAGCTTCGTGTGATGAGTGATGATGTCATTAACAATAACAAGATGAGAATTACTTCCTCAGGAAAAAAACACTGATTGTTGCATTTGTTTGTTTTTTCTTTCACCAGTGAGTCAGAGCGGCCTCGCTGGAGACGTTTGTCCAGATCCTGGAGTTCCAGAAAATGGAAAGAGGATGGGCTCTACCTTCCAGTAAGTTCATCCTCCTCTGAGTCTCTTCCAGCCAAATCATCCACAATGACCTTGTACACTTTCTCAAGGATCCTTATTGTACAATATGCTTGTCAGAAAACAGACTGCCGACTTTCCTAACTTATTTTCCATGCAGTAGATTACATTTGCAAACTTGGCAGAAGCCGTCGAATCATGTTGAGGGATTCTCGTTGCTCAACTTGTGCTTTGTGTTTGGAAAGAACAGCTTGGTTTTGTCAGCACTGTGCATACATTTGAGAGTCAGAAGGATGAAGAGGACTCCCCAGTGGGCTGGGTTTTTTTTTGGTATTTATTTTATCCCATTTTTGGCAGGACTGATTACTGACAGTTGACTGAAAATATTGTGCTATGCCGTGGGCTTAACACGGAGTCACAGTCAAGTATGAGGAAAACAAAAATACACGGCGTTTGTTCTTCAAAAATACAATAGCCTATGCGCAACAGGCACAAGCGTGTGATATTGGGCTCGAACACCAACAGGGAACGCCAAGCACCTGACGTGTCAGCAAACATAATTTACATTGATTTTATATCAAACCAATGCGGTTGGATCAACTGGAGCGAATGTGATTGGTTATTTCGCTGTCAATCCCTGGCTTCAAACCATAACCACTAATCAGCGCCGCTCTGGACGCTTCAGTGCAGCGTTTACCCCGAACTCCTCCTGAGCCTTTAGAGCCCGATCCTCTCAATAATCTAGTGCCATTTATTATTACATTCGGTGAGTTTCATCAGTTCCACTTTTGACCTCCAATCATACATTTTATTTATGGCTTGTGGAGAAGAAAAAAAAAAAACCTGTCCGCAGAAGCTGACGCTTATGTCGGTCCTTTATGACTCTCAGCGCCGCAGACCTGTGTTTTTGTGTCTGAAACTGCTTCCACCAAGCCTTTTGGCAACCACTTGTGTAGGCTGTGATCTTTGCAAATGGTTTATTTTAGGGTATTGCCATGATGCACCGCTGTGAAACTTTCATGAATGGCCCTGCCTCTGACACTGTGAGCAGCCGGCAACCCTACAGTGCAGAGAAATGCAGCACAGCGTCTCCATTTGATCACATAGGCGTGTCATTATGTGCCGCCAGTGACCTGAGCTGGCATCAGTGAGTAATGAAAACTGATAATAAACACGTTTTTTTATTATTATTATCAAAATGTATAAGTAATAAAAGCAAGGACAGGCATGTCAGAACAGCTGCTAATGAGTCTGTTCCTGTTTGTCCAGCCTTTTTTTTTTTTGAGGTTACAGACATTGTGAGGTCAGCGCTCGGCTCGGATTATGAATTATTCAAAACACTGAAATGTGTTTTAGTTGCCTCTCACTCTTCCATACAGTACATCAAGCTAAGAGTAAGTGCCAGCGTTGCCTCTGTTTTGTTCCCTGAAATTGGTCAAAGCCTCTCTTGTCATTTTCACGGAGATTGAAGTGTTTTGTGTTATGTTATGTATTATCATAGACAATTCCCCCCCAGGGGCATCTGTTGTTACAGGAATTGCTTTAACCTGTGAATCGTCTTTATGTAACTCCGTTTGCTGTATTTTAACTTTTGAGAAAACTGTGAACTATTTCCCCAACACCTGCCCAAATTGCAACAGATATTACTGTCTCTGCTGATACGAGCAGATCTCTTTAGCCGTGCACTTGCAAACTTTTTCAGCAAGTCGTGCACATAACTCCCAGTGCAGAAGTGCAGATGTAAAACTGCAGTTATGGGTAATTTACATTTAAAGACATTTTAATCGTCACAAGAATCTCTTTTGTACGGTGGCCCTGAGAGGTCACGGAGATGCAATTATCACAACACACCACATTAAGAAAAACGCGCTGCAATTATCACAACACAACACATTAAAGAAAAGTGGCTGCAAATATAACACAAAACATTAAGAAAAAAACGCGCTGCAAATCCCACAACACAAAACATTAAGCAAAACGCTTCCAGGGGACACTTGAAAGTGATGCACATCTCCACACCTGCAGGCAGGGGGAGCTCTCTGCAGTAAACATCTAGTGGGGAAGTTTATAATGTTAAAGTTACACAGCATGTAAGTAATATCGGTCGCTGCCGTATTTTTATAACTTTAAATGATGTTATTTATGAACCCTTTTTTTTTAATCCAGAAGACTTTTGGTAAGTGTTCTTTGAACAGACTCATCGATGTCTGACACCGCAGAGGTTTTATTTTGAAAACAGGATGTCCTGCCTGTGCGCTCGTTCGGGATCGTTTCAATTCATTTGCCGGGACTTGACGGCAGTTGTGCATCACTTTCAAGTGTCCCCTGGAAACACTTCTGTTTTGTCCTGACACACCGTTAGAGCTATGCTAACATAGAGATAATACCAAAGAAGTAGAATCATAAGAAATAATAAGAAATTATTTATGGACATGGGGATTTTTTTTAAATGATTCGCTCCATGATGTCTGTCAACGAAATAGATGAAAAGTAAAATCAGGATTGAGCAATTATGAAATAATCCTCTCTCTGGACTCATCTAGAGTTCGAAATCAGTCCAGATTGTAACGTTTGACTCGTTATTGTGAGGAAAATCAAGAGCTGGGGTTTTTCATTTTCATCTTTTAAAGTATGATCTTTTTTAAATCTCTCGCTCGTGGTGTTATTGTAAACGATAACATTACATTAACGACTAATCCAAACTCTGCAAGACCATCAGCGGAGCTGTCTAAATCAGTGAATGGTCATTACCTCTGCGTGTGTGTTAGCGTGCGCACATTATGTGCTGTATGTTGGCATGGATGTGGTTTGTGCAGGTGGCGGGGGGGGGTTCAGGTTTGTAACTTATTACCATTAAGTACTAAGAAGCAAGAGCTGGAACAGAGTTGCAGTGTGCTGAAGTAAAACAGGAGAAAATGTGCAGGAAACGTCGCTGCAGAGAAAAACTCTATCACCTAACTGTGTTTTTGTCACAGCAGTTTTTGAGCTACACAGAACACTTGCGATGGAAAGGTTTTCGCTTCTTTTCCGAGGAAGGAGCAATAACAACAAAGCTCCCTTCCCTGTATTTGTAGATTTCACAGTGTGTGTGTCATCAGCATCACTAGAAATAGAGCGGCAGAGAGTGTAAAAGCGAATGACCCGACTCTCCGTGACAGAGGCACTAACGGAGAAATTTGGCGTGGCTCTACAACTCGACGGTGTTCAACAGCAGCAGGGCGGAGCTTGCTGAGCATCCAGAAACCCTGCGACGGCGAACGCTTGGCCAGGTGGTCGACTGTGGTGTGTCTCAGCGGGGAGTTAGATATTAAGCTGTACAGACAAAACCCCATGCAGACTTCTGAATGTCCCTCACACATATAAGACAGCGGGGTGTTGGGGTGGGGGGATGAGAAAACAAGAATGATCAGAACAGATGACGGGAGGACAGGGAGCGAAAGAAATGACATGAGTGGAGAAGACAGTGAAGGATGGCAGATAATGGAGAAACGTCTAGAGTGGAACAAGATACAGGGGGGGAAAAAGATGCTTGGGGGAATTATGATCTACAGTATAAGGTCTAAAAATGCACTATACAAAATAAAAAAGTACTTTTTTTTAACCAGTGTCCTTCCTGTCCTCTTGCATCTCCTCAACCAGAGTTGGCTCCAGCGTCCAGTTCAGCTGCGACGACAGCTACGTGCTGCAAGGATCTAAAAGTATCACCTGCCAGCGAGTCACTGACACACTGGCAGCCTGGAGCGACCACAGACCCATCTGTAGAAGTAAGTTTTCACCCCTCATTTCTTCCACTGAGATTGAATTTAGCTCTTGAGGTATGGGACGTGCCCGAGCCGCGATGACACTTTTACACAACGTTGTTACAGGACACGTCAAAGAACCTTCTACACTTTTTTCATTATTTAAAATTCAATGTCTGACATTAAACATGTTTTTTTTTAGCTTTATAGATCAATTATACCATCATAAATTGTTGCGTATAGCGTAAGTCAAGGGATCTGAGTGAGAACTTTGTAGACTTCTGACAATTACTAGAGATTTTGACCAATCACGGGCCAGCTCAGAGCGGAAAGGGACTCCTATTGGCGTTTCTACTAAGCACCATGTTTACAAACTTTATCAAAATGCACCAAAAGCTCAAATTTGTTGAATCACTTCAACTTTTTATTACACAGATGAACGTACAATTCACAGATTTCCAGTGTTTTCACTGACAAATAATTGTCAGCGAGGGTTGCATCACTTTCCCGGTCTGACATCGTCCTGCTGAAATAGTTGTGGAGTTTCTGGTACAGTGTGTCTTCTTAATGAGGACAAATGTCTCTCCACAATTCTAAAATAAGCCTCTGCATCAATGGTACTTTTTTCACATATACGCAGGTCACCGCGTTCATTGATGGGTTTTATTTTCCTCTCTCCTGTTCGATACTGAAGTCAATGTTTTTTTTTTTTTTGTTTCCTCATAAACTGAAACTGAAGCTAAACCTAGCAACATTTCTCCACAAAAATTTACACATGGCTTCGTCTTTGAATTATACAGTTTCAGGTTGCCTTTCTTGATGCAGCAGCAGACTGTGGTTATGTCATCACAGTAGCACAGTAGACAAATTCTCATTAAAATACCTCCTTAGGGCTTGATGTTCACGCATATTCAGCAGCAATTCCTGCCTTTGGCCTTTTTTACGCACCAAGATTTCCCCTGACTTACTGAATCTTTTAACAATATTACGTACTCTAGGTGGTGGCAGACCGAAAAAATTGTTTGCAGTCTTGCGCTCGGAAACTTTATCTTTCCAATTCTTTGCCAAAGTTTTTGCACAAAATGTTGATATTTAACAACCAGGTGTATGATTCTTGGCAAGCATCTGTTTTTCTTGTGATCTATCGATTGCTGCTTTAAGTAAATGTTATCAAAAGAGGCTTTGATAATATCAGTGTCACACACCCGCTAACAAGAGTCAATTAACTGACACGTTTGATGCTGTAAAACCCCGGGAGATCGCTTTTCAGCACGACAAAGCAAAGATCTGTGAAACGCGTCACATCGCTGACCTGCTTATTTGGAAGTCAATGATCTGCCCCCCCCCCCCGCCCGTGTCTGAGATCCCTGCGTTGAAAAGACTGAAGGCGAAAACATGTTCACCTTCAGCCGTTACTCTCATTACCCTGGACACGCTGACAATGAAATGGTGACAAGGTTACTTACCTCGCCCGAGCTCTTTCAGCAAGGCATGGTCGGCTCACGCGAGAAGGCCAAATTTGGAGAGTAGAATTAAAAGCCATTGCAGAACATCTCGGTAAACTATGCACTAATACAATATAACAGAGTTGTGTCAGGTTTTTTCCACAACAGGATTTTACACTACCATTCAAAAGTTCACTTCACTTGAAATGTCCTTATTTTTGAAGGACGCTAACATTAAATGAATCAGAAATACACTCTATACATTGTTAATGTGGTGAACGACTATTCTAGCTGCAAACGTCTGGTTTTTAATAGAATATGTACATAGGTGTATAGAGGCCCATTTCCAGTGTTCTAAAGGTACATTGTGTTTGCTAATCGCATTAGAAGGCTATTGGATGATTAGAAAACCCTTGAAAACCCTTGTGTAATTATGTTAGTGCAGCTGAAAAACAGTTTTGCTGGTTCTTTGACGAAAGCAAAGTTTGAAGGGCAAAATGATCTAATGTTCTCAATGACTATATTTTCCATTTTATTTTACAACTCTTCTAAAGGTTAAAGTGTGCGTGTGAGTGTATATGTGACCCCAAACTTTTGAACGGTCACATATTTTTTATTCAACACCTAAAAGCCCGGGTATACTCCTGAGCAAGCTGCAGCCCACGTGCATACTGAACTTCCGCCGCGCCAGTAGGTGGAGTATAAGCCCCGCTCACCAAGCAGGAAAAAAAACTTTGACAATAGAAGAAGTAGTCGCCAAGGATGGTCATCTGAGCCTCGATCTGGCAACCCACATACCGGCTGACACCCCGAACCCTGCCTTTCAGATATAAGCCCCTCGAACCAGAGGTGTCGGAGGGAGCTGTAGCATTGTTGTCTTCTTCTTCTTTCGTAGGAAAGCATCCTATTCCCTGCGTCCAGAGTTGTACCGCCACCCGATGGTGTAGTGGGATACTACAGGACCGTGGCGCAAAAAAATGTCGTGTTTTGCTCTTCCATGTTGAGCTGAAACAATTAATTGATTATTAATTGATGACTTAATTAATCGTCAACTATGTTGGTAATCGATTAATGGGTTTGAAGATTTTTTCATTATCAAAACAAGATTTCTGGTTGTTTTAGCTTCTAAAATGTGAATATTTTCTTTGTGTCTTTGCTCCACATTACAAGAAATCATTAAAACAGAATCATTTTGGTTTGTGGACAAAACGAGACATTCAAGAACATCGTCGTTGCCAGGTTTGACAAACATTGATCAATCAGTGTTTTGTTTTTTTTGACATTTTATGGACCAAATGATTAATCAATTAATCAAGGAAATAATTGACAGATTAATTGATTACAAAAACAATCGTTAGTTGCAGCTCTACTTCCATGGGTTTAGAAAAAAAAGAAACTGCTTTGTTGGTAGAATAGTTGAGGACCTTTTTTCATGCAACAACACAGAAAAAATATATAATAGAAGTTGCCTTGTCAATTTAATGCAGCCCTGATCCCATTTTGTAAAGCGTCACATGTAAACACATTATATCAGAGAGGTGTTTTTGAAGTGGTGTAGGTGGTTATGTAAAAATCTCCGGTGTGAGTAGATGCAGAGGAAAACACAATAAATAACGGCACTGTTTTTTTTGTTGTTGTTTTTTTTTTATGAAATCACTTTTCACTTTTTCATTCATTTTATTTCTGCCTGGCTGAGTGACTGAATAAATAAGTGTATGAGTGGCAGAGCAATGATGCAGGGGCCTCTCACTGCCCACATGTTTACTGACAATACACTGTTGGTTTTATTGCTCCTCAATGGAAAGGCAGACAGCTGCAATACACACACATGCACACACACACACAGCAAGTGTCCAAAGGACAATGTTGCACATGTCCTAGCTGCAGGAGTGTTCGCCTTGAACGGTGTGTATGTGTGTGTAATGTGTGTGTGTGTGTTTGACAGACAGGCTGTCCCTGTGGTCAGACACATACTGTAGGCTCCCTGTCACATTGTATTATAGCTTACGCGTGTGTGTCTGAATGTGACTGCGGGGACCTGCTCGACTTCACAACACTGGCTACCGGTGTCAGAGGACGAGGCGGGTAGAGATGGAGAGACCCGCGGTGAGGAAGCAGATGAAAGAGAAGAAGTGTGGACGTTGTTTTTCACAATTAGCTCATTTGAGGAGAGGTGGGAGGAGAGCGAGGGTGACACGAGGCGGCATCAGCAGCACCCACAGAGTTAGAGGCGTGCAGGGCGACACAGCGTCACCTGCAGATGCTTTAACGCAGCCTGCTGCTCCCCAACAGGAGGTGCTAGCACAGTGTTAGTTGCATATATAGGTTCATGAATGGTTAAATATATGTATTTTTGATGAAACAACCATACCATTTGTGGTCAGGTGAGGTTAAAGTAGACATATTATACCCTATTTCTCGTTCCCTGGTGTCCTAATGAACATGTCAGTGACATGCTTTGGTCAAAATACCTTAAGGATGAAGCACCACAGCAGTTCAATCACCCTGCCGAAACAGCCCTGTTCAGAACGCTCTGTTTTGAGTGCCTGTCTCTTTAAATGCTAATGAGACACAGGAAACTACATCAGGGTCTCTGGCCGCTAGCAGCAGTTAGCATTTGGAAAAGCCATCATTTATAAAAATGTATTCACTGCACATGTAAATCCTCTGAGGCTGGAAGTTTGTGTAGAACTCTGTGCTGCACTGTGCAGCCAAGAATAGAACACTTTATAGACTTCTGCTCTGGAGTGGAGCTCCACAAGTTGGTGGGGGGGTGGGGGAAGGAGGACAAATCCAATAAAATATAAACCTTTATTGTACTTTATTTTACTTAAATACTGGCAGTTAAATACAACATGACGATACTTCATGTAATACTTGTAATACATGTAAGTCCACGTCGGACGTCACAGAAGCATTTCCAAGGGAACTTGTTAAGCCTCTTTCTTTGAGCAGTCAATTTAAAACACACAAACACCAAAAAAAAAGAAAAGAAAACAGTGTTGACTATTTTTTTGCATCATAAAAGAGATTATGAAATTGTTCATCTGTCGTATTACTAGCTAAGGATTAAAGGAGGACCAGATTACACACACACACACCATGTGCAGAATTTTACAGAAAATAAACAGATATCAGAACGTTTCTCATAATTTTGACATTTTGTGCAACATTGTGCAACATTGGCAACTGAAATGTTTTTTTGTACGTCTCTTGATATTTACCATGTGAAGGTGAGGGAAAAGAAAGAGAACCTGGGGGAAAAGATGAAAAGAGAAACCAGGATCAATAGGCTCTCAGACACAATAGGTATAGGCAGCAAACGCCTATACGATCGTCCTGTTGTGTGATGTGATGTGCTGTGATTATCCTCCTGGGATTCAAACCCACAAGCCTCTCTGATTCCCCTCCTGAGACGTAGCTGTTAATTAGAAGCAGGTCTCCAGGATGAATCTTCATGAACGTGTTTCCTGTGTCCGTGTGTGTGTGTGTGTGTGTGTACCTGCAAGTGTGTATCGCAGTGTGTTTTTCCGCTCTCATTTCTAATTAACAGGCAGATCAGTCATCTCAGATCCTCTTTCTCTTGTGGTATTTTCTGCGTCTTCTCGCCTCTTGCCCTTCATCCTTCAGTTTCCTTTCTTTCACGTTATCTTTCTCCCTCTCTCTTTCTCTGTATCTACGTGACCTTTCTTTTTCATGTTTCTCCACATGGTTTCACAGCCTGCCCGCATTCACTAAGTTCTATATAATTTCCCTTCCTCCTATTCAGTTTTTTTTTTTTTTTTTCTTAACCTCCCAGGCTTTTCTAATGGTCTGTTTTGTTGTGGTTTGCTTCTGCTTCTTTGTCTTTGGCGTTCTCTGGCCTGTAATGTTTGGTGATCTCCTCCAGCTAACTTATTACGATGGCTAAAGGGCAAAATGGTATGATCTGGAAACATTTCCCCCCGCAGTGTGACAGTGCCTGTTGCCCAAAACTGACTGAAAATGTCAAGTATGTCCTTAAACATAACTGTGCTCAAGAGAGGGAACTTTTGACTTAATACACATTATTTTTTTTCCCCCGATTACCCCTTTAAGGCAATACTTTCTGACTTTATGAGGTACTGAAGGCAAGAAATATAACCTTGAGTATCACACTAGACAAAAATCAATATGGATAAAACTGAGCTCTAGGAAGAATAAAATGAAAAATGCTGTTATTAACAGGGATCTGCAAGCTCTTTGAGTTTTAGCTGCAGATTTTTTTATTTCTTTTGGAAACATGCTATTTTAAAAAGTCTGTATTGTGTTTGGCAATTTTCAGCCATGACTGTGAGTCGGTCAATTTGTTGGTCTGTTGATCCACAGCTAATAAAACCCAAAAAAAGGCATTTGGACGAGTTTTACTGGCGCTCTTATTTTGTAATTCTGCTGATAATTATACAGCGCTTTCATTCATGATGCCAGTTTACAAACCAATTTCCCAATTCCTCAGGCCTTAATGACCATATAAGTCATTTGTTCATCCCCTTAGATATAAACTTTACTTTGCAGATGACAATGTAATTATCTGAAAGTTGGACTCGAGGAAATGACTCACGCTGGGCTCTCTGAACCCCGTTTTTTTTGTATTTTGTTCACCCTATTTTCCATGCTTTCACTTTGTAGTCCTTTACTCTCTGCCCTAACGTGTCTTCAAATTATCCTTTCTCATTGATGCTTGAGCGCTGTGCTCACAGTCGTCTATGTCAGTTTGTCTTTCTACATTGTACTGTAGTTCTGGTTTTTTGCTGACCCATGTAAAAATGATTCATATGAAATGTTAATGACACTTTCTTTTTAATCACACTATATAGCTTTACTACATATAACTTTACTGTTGGAGCTGAAAGGGAGATCCTTCATATGAAGATCCTACTAAGTATAATGAATGACCAGGGTGAATGTAACATACCTCAGTGTTTCCATTTGCAGGACTGAACCTCGATGAAGATTGATTAAGTTGAAGGTTCACTTTATCAATTTAACATAATTCATTAAAAAAAAAAAAAAAAAACCTGGAACTTTCAGTTGATTAGCATTAATGCTAGACAGAGTGAAGTTTAAGCTCCCATGCAAAAGGGAAAGTAAGTAGCGGAAGAGGGGATTGGATTGATTTGATTGCAGAATAATTTAAAGTAGCCAAACTTCCCAATTTCCATGTCCACTAACCACAGTTTTTGGTTGTAATGAATCCATGTCTGATCCTTAAATCCTTTATTCTAATATAAATCTGATTTTTCTGTCACTACCACACCTTATTTCTTTGGTCTTCCATAGGTACGGAGTCGTATGCAGTCTGCAAGTCTAATTCCGATGACTCCGTAAATCATGTTTTAAACCTCTTGTGTCGCTGTGTTTCTCTTTGTCTCTCTCCTTTGCTGTGTAGCTCGCACCTGTGGCAGTAACCTAAGGGGGCCCAAAGGGGTCATAACTTCTCCTAACTACCCTGTTCAGTATGAGAACAACGCGCACTGTGTGTGGGTCATCACTGCAATGGACTCCGGGAAGGTGAGCTCATTTTTTTTAAATTTATTTATGGTGAAAATAAAACTTCTCTAGCTAAAAAAGCAGAATGCATTCACAGCTGTCCTGTAGGAAAAAACAGAGTTCTGAGAAGTTGCTGCAGAGCATTCCTTACTGTGAAATATTGTAAGCAAGACCAACAACTATTCACACTTTTCCACAGTTGACACACAGTTGAAGGACGGTTTTATTTGCTGAGCTCATGGTAACCACACCTCCCCGTTCGCCCCATTTATTGAGCTGAATCATCGTATTGGAGAGGTGACAAATACACCTGCACTCTCTTGTGTGTCAAATACATTACATGTATCTGAAATTGAAGCAGATGAAGTCTGATGTTGTTTGCATGTTCTCCCTGTGTTTTTGTGTGCATTCACACAAGACTTGGATGAATCCTCAGTGTCCTCTGTAGTAAGAACAGCCAGCATCCAGCATGGAAATGTGTTGGAGAAAGTGTTTTATTTTTTATTTTTTTAAGACATGCAGATTAGAGTTCGGTTAATTTCAAACTCCATTGACCGTATAGGTGTAAATGTGAGTGTAAGTGGCTCTGCCTCTCACTTAGTGTCAGCTGGGATTGACTCCAGTTTCCCCTGCAACCCTCAAAACAAAGTGGATGGATGGATGGATGGATGGATTTAGATTTCAAAAAAAGAAAAAAAATCTGTCTCCAGGGGGGCAATACAAGATGGATGGATGGATGGAAAAATAACATTATGACTCAACTGTGATTATTCAGGTGCTGAATAAATGGAAATGCAGCAGATATATCACTAGAAGAGCCATTTTATTTTGTATGTATATTATTTTTATTGCCAAGTTGTACGTTGGGTAGAATGTTCGAACGTATGAAGTATCAAATGAGCCATTTTAGTCTAGATTGATCAAGATTAATTCCAAGATTACAGTGAGATTAATCTCGATTAAAAACATTAATCAATATTAACCAATAGAAAGAAAATAATAATAAGAAGAAAATAGAAGAGCCACTTCTACCATTCAAACACACACAAAAACATCCACATAATTGAAAGGGCATGTCGTGCTAGATTAAGAGAGATTAAGAGAGATGTTCTGAAACTTTTGAGAGACTTCTGTCTCCAAACTCTGTTTCCGAATCCCTTCCTCTGCCACTTTACTCTGAGCGTTTCCCTTCTCTGTCCTCCTTACCCCCCCCCCCCCCCCCCCCACACACACACACACACACACACACACACACACACACACACACACACACACACACACTTGAGTCTCAGTTTCTTCTAAAAGCTCAGTTTCTCTATTTCCGGCTCCTCTCTCGTTGCCTCTCCATTCATCTACTCTGCTCTGCATCTACTTTGTCCTTCTGTCATCTTCTGTTCTCTCTCTGTTCACTTTGATTTGTCTAAGATGTTAAGTCAGAAAAATGGCGAGAGTAGACGGTGAGAGCGAGGGGGGGAGAACAAAAAGAGGCTATTGAGAACGACAGCAAAAAAAAGTACGGATGAGAAAAGAGCGCTGGGTATTTGGCTCGCTATACTTCACATTTTTAAAAAAAAAAAAAGCAGGCACCAGGAAGAGTGTAAAAGACTGAATGTCCAAGCAGCTACTTGACATGTGGTACTGAAATAGAGTCGACTCAAGTAGGAGCTTGTGACGCAGAGAAATGTAAAGATGGTGAGATATAATGGAGGAGCGAGAACAAGGAGAGAGTAACTGAGGAACCATAAGTGAACACTTTGTGTTGAGCTAACGGGTCACAACACGGTCTGTGTGGAGATTTATTTCATTTAGTCTGATGACATGGCTGGTGTTCCACGATAACAAATGCTCTCCGTGTTATTAGTCATCGCGCTCGGTGTCAGATGACAGATGGAAAGCCGTCCTTAGGTTGTCTGCTTGACTGTTGCTCGGGGGTTTTTAAAATAAAGAATGTGCCTGTGTATTTGTGCGTGTGTCTTAAAAATGCTCCAGGTTTGAGAGCACGGTTTAAGAACGTGCTATAATGACAGATTATCACCTACTACAGCTGCTGGCATTTGCAAGAATGTCACTATCTACATACACAGAGAGGGAGCTACAGGGACAAGGACGGAGACAAACACGAGAAAAGAGACAGTTACAGAATAGAATAGAATAGAATCTGTTAATCACACAAGAAAAAAAGAAAATCGGATCTGTCCACACGGCGTCAGTATGGCACAAAATGAAGCATACTATTATAATAATAATAATATGTATGTGCTCCGTGCTCCATATAGACTACAAATTGCTGTTCTAATTCCATTTCAAAATTTAATAAAGATAACATAAAATGTGTAATCTACCTCATTAAACCCCTCGGTGGAATGATTCGAAGCTTAATGACGCCACTCATTTGCATGTTCCAGATCTGTTAGTTATTTCCAAGACAAATAATGTAAAATGTAAGTAGTAGCTTTAAAACGTATGCGTGTACCACTTGTGCTTAATTATGGATTGTGCTTTTGTGTTATTTCGTATATTCAGAGATGTATTCTTTGATAATGAGCTTGAAACTATAGCTGGTACTTGAGGTGAACTGAGTTTCCGGAGAAGGCTGAGTGCAGAAAAACACACTCAGAGCCACTGCTGTTTTCAATGAACAACAAACCACTTGTGTGGAAATTGTCATTTGTTATTACTTGAACTCCAAGCTCCAAATGGAGAGTAATGTCATGTGTGTGTGGGCCTAATGACGTAGAACATATTGTAGTATGGATCTGGAATTTGCTCCTCGTTACTTGAACGTTTGAAGGAATAAATGTAGCCTGACTTCTCAGCTAAGCTGTTATTGATCCTTTTTTTTGTCTGTGTGTTTACTTTTTAAATTTTGTTGTCAAATTACATTAATCTTTTGTAGTTGCAATGTCAATATACATGCATTCCCATTTGTAAATTGACACGGTCTGCAATCGGGGGCTACATACACAACGTGCAAGTCTTATTTCACAACCAAAAAAACAAGCTGTTACTTGTTGCCTTAGAATCTTTACATCAAATAGAGCTCAGACAACTTAAGGCTTAATATTAATATTAAGCCTTAATATCCATATTAAGGCGTGATTAAAATACCAATACATATCTGGGATGTATTTGCTGAGATGTTTTTTTTTTTGCTATCTTATGACTTCCAAACAATCCACATTTTTTTCATCATTATTAGCTTAGTTTTTATGCTCATGGCACTTTACCACTCTGCACTTGTAACATGTCTCATGTCTCAACACACAAACTAGTGACAAATTTTTCGGTGTAACTGAATCATTAGAATCATGTAATTAAAAAGATTTGTTCAGTGCTTCCTGCATGATCGGCGCACAGTCTCCATCTGATACAGTCGCTGAATTAAAATACGTGGTTTTCGGCAGTGATGTCACTAAATACACCAGACTCCTTTGTAAAATATTGATTTTAGACATTTCCTTACTAAATGTTGTAGATTAACGCATGTTTTCAGGGATTTCTTTTTAACTGATCTACAGTTCAGTTTGATTCCTGCATGCGTCGGACGTTGCACTCTTGACCCTTCCAGTGACGACACTCTCTGACCAGTCGGTGGCCGTCAGTCATCACGTTAAGTATCAGCTCAGCTCCCTTGTAACCGCACCAGAGCAGGAACTAAATAAGTATGAGGTCCTATCACGAAGGGAAAAGCAAGTCGCGCCGTGCCGAGCTGTGCTACAACTGCATCGTAGGACAGCGCCATCTGACTTTTGCCAATTATAGGATCGCTCTTTGTTTTCTATCGGCAATCAGCTCTTTGTCTTTACATGCTGCTTTAAAGTCCCTTCACTTGCGTTTCGTTAATCTCGCGCCCTTTGAAACACATTTTCCTTAAGTAGAAGACACGAGTATTCATGCTCGAACATTGATCTTTAATCATGATTTAATTTGTGCATGTGAGGATCGAGACAAAGGATTAAACTCACCACTTAAATTACTTGGTTGCCCAGAAGAAGAAAAAAAAAAATAGATGGTGAGATGTGCTTTTTTTGTGGCCATGCAGTTAGAAAGATGCAATTGCAGAGAGAATAAGGGAGCATACGGATATTTAAATAGATAAAATGTGCATAAATCAACGTAAATAACGGTCTTTTTTTTCCTGTTTCTAGCGCTTCAGTTCCATCTAAAACTCCTCTCTTCCTCTTTGTGCCGTCTCCTCTTCTCCTTGTTTTCTCTCTCTCTCAACCTTGGTTGCCCTGTGACTGACTATTAATCCAGATGACTTCTTTCATCAATAACAGGTTATACAAAATTGAGACAGAGACGAGTGTTTTCATCGGCGTGTGTTTGCCATTTTTTCTTTCTTTGTGTTGGTTTACGTGCAAAAGTTTAAATCGCCAATAAGTAAAGCTGGCTGTGTGTGTGCGTGTGTGTGGGGTGTGTGTGTGTGTGTGTGTGTGTGTGCGTGTGCGCGTCTGTTGTCCTTCTGTTAAGTTCTGAATAAAAGCGGCACAATCAATAGAGTTTATACTGGGCTGACAGCCTGTCTGTGAATTGCTGTGATTGTGCCTCTTGTTTGCGTATGTACGTGCCCTGTGTTGTGGTACAACCGCAGTGGTTTGTGTGTCATTTTATGAATGTTTGTTTTCTCTTTGCCGACTCATTTCCTAACCGCCTGAGGTTGTGAGCTCAATGTCGGGGGGGAGTAAACTTTCCGACATTGTTCCTACAGGGGGAAAAAAACGTATGTGCAAAAAGGGACGTAACTGTGTGTGTGTGTGTGTGTGTGTGTGTGTGTGTGTGTGTGTGTGTGTGTGTCAGTCATTTGATTCATCAGTATCAAGCAGATAATTATTTTGTTGAAGTCTGAACCATGCCTGACTGCTCACACATACACCCTGAAACCTATTGTCACACATACCCATTAGGCCTATAATCATCGCTGTCTTTTCCTGATGAATACATATTAGTGCGTGTGTGTGTGTGTGTGTGTGTGTGTGTGTGTGTGTGTGTGTGTGTGTGTGTGTGTGTGTGTGTGTGTGTGTGTGTGTGTGTGTTGTGTGTGGGGAGGGGGCCGTTGGATCATTTTCATGATCCAATGGCATGAATCATCATCATCAGTTTAGCGTTGGCAGGACACGTTCGATGACGCTCTATCAAATTCTGTTGAACATTACTTGATATTGAGATTGAGTTCAATGAAGACCAATACAGGTCTGGTCCGCAATTTGTCAAAGTGCAATAGGATTCTGCATCAAGGCGTCATTTTTGTAACACGGTCACTTTGTAACTCCAGATCATAATGGAAGCCAAAAATCCCCCGTTTTCAGTGCATTGTCAGTAAAAGGGTTCATTTTTAGACAGTCATGTGATCAGAGGCACAATATCCCACAACAACACCTCTAGAGAATTTCTTCAAATTCAACCCAACCATGTTGTCCTTAGATTGTGGTCATCAAAGGTCAAGGTGGCTTCAATATCACTTTCGACTTTTTTGAACCACATCTCAACAACAACACCTCCAGGTAATCCTTTCTAATTTGATACACATGATTTTTCGCTTGTACTTATAGATGAACTCATCATAATTTGGCAGCTAAAGGTCAAAGATCAAGGTTACCATGAAGGCAACATCTCAGGAGCGCATTTAGGGAATTTCTTCAAAGTAGGTACAGGTAAAGGTTTTTAGGTACATGAAATAATAAAAACCAGGAAATTTCATCTCAGCTGGCACAAACAGATATGACTGGAGGATAACCTGCTGGTCAAATGTCAAGGTCACAAAGGGCCTTTTTGTCTTGTGAATGTTCTAAGGGATTTGAAATTGGACCCAGATGATTTATAGCCTTGTTTTTGTTAATGCGTTATTGCTGCATGTTATGAGTCTGGGAAAAGATGTATTGACTTAGACTTGAACTGGTCTGCCTCAAGCTACTGTAAGACAGTTCTGGTGATCAAAGTAGTCTTTCCTTCACCTGCATCCTTGTTGTGCTCACAGTCGAAGCTAAATCAACAGCACTCGTGGAAGAGAAGTTGTTTTAAAATGTGCTGACTGACAACCCTGAGCTTCCAGCCCTGACTGTGGCCTTCACAGACTGTGCAGCAGGAGAGACTTCCTTAAGAATTAAAGGAAGTATAAAAAGGGGTCTCTGAGGAGGCTGTAAAGTGAACTTAAATTAAAACTGGGGCGTATCACACCTTGTGTTTCATCATTGCAGCACTGGCCAGTGGTTCTAAGGGTTATGACACTTTTTTTTTTTTTTATCGATATCTCTGCAGTGTCAGTAAAATGAGGTCCAAAGGGGCAATAAACACGAGCAGACGGATTGACAGTCATGTTGTCAACAAGCCAATAGTTTTGCCAGATTGGTTTGGACATAAAACTAAAAATGAGTGCGTCAGCAACATTGCTACTGAAATATTGGACAAGAAACCTGTGTAGACATGGTTAAACCAAGATGTAGGTCTGCAAACTGTAATAGTTTTTTTTGCCCTCATATTGAGTCATTGAACGCATCATAATTTGAAATGTTATGTTCTTAATTTTCATCATCTTGACTAACATTAGTATATTTGCAGTCTGTGACTATATGTTGTTGCTGAGTTTGACCTGAATGTCTGAGCTGCGTTTCCCTAATGCTATCATGACGGATGAAACCAATGCCCAAATAGCACCTGAGTTGTAATATCCCTCTGTTTCCCTCTGTTTTATAGGATTAGACAAATTATAGGATTAACAAATGAGGGCATCTTCATCAGCAGTCACGTCTTTAAGCATTGTATGTACCTCATTAAGTGTCCCATGTGGTCTTCTGCCACTGTAGCCCATCTGTTTCATGTCTGAAGCCATCCAGACATGGTCTTCTGTTCTTTGGTTTGAAGTGTTTGTTGCTTTTTCTTGCAATTCTCTTCTGACCTCAAACGGGCATTTTTACTGAGAGAATTGCTGGATATTTTCTCTTTTTCAGCCCATTCCCATGGAACCCTAAATGTGGTTGTGAGTGAAATCCCCAATAGGCCTTCACTTTCTGAATCGCTCACACCAGCCTATTAAGCACAACCTCTCCACATTCAAAGCCTTTAAATCACCTTTTTTCCACATTCTGATGCTCAATTTAAACTTCAGGTTATCTTGACCATGACTTAGTTTCTACCATGTGTTACATTAGCAAACTGTGAAAAAAGTGCACCTAATACAGTGGCCAGTGAGAGTAGCTTTACCTTAATGCTGTATCCTCTGCGTCACAGTGTTATTAAATCTTCATTAATACACTGTGTCGCCTCTGAATCACTCCAAATTGCTCAGTGGGAAATATCGGAGTAAATAACCATCAGTGTCTATGGTTATGGACACACATTCACCAATAGCTGCCTAATTAGCACATTATCTCAGTTCAAGGGTTTGTGCTATTCTGGGTTGTTAGCATAATTTGGCAGTCTGGCTGACCATAATTCACAGTGTTAGCTCCGTCTTTGGCTCTGTTTCCTCAACCTTATAATAGCACAGATCTAATCCAAAGGTTATTGCCTACCGTTTTTTCTATTTGATCAAAAAGTAGTTTATAAGGCCGTCTCCTCAGAGATGTCATGCAGCTGCTCCTCAAACAATAGCATGCAGTTTATTTCCCCTAAACAGTCGAGCTAACAGGTCAACAACACTCAAAGGTGCTGTAACACGTCAGCAGCTGAGTTACTTACCAGACAGCGGCTGGTTTTATTCCCACCACTTATGGCAAAGGTCACCTAAGGGCACGATCGCAACACATAAACCTAGCACATCTGGGCACAGCACAACAGGCTAGAGGCTCTAGCATGGTTCTATTTTTAAACTGACCGGTGCTTTATTTTGCATGGGGAAATCAGTTGTCAGAGAACAACAACAACAACAACAACAACAGTAATTTATGAAGCCAAACTGCAGTAATGCACCACAAATGCTGTGTCCTCTATAGTGTAATCAAAACAGTTTTTATAGTACTGCATATGTAATGACCTTGTTACACACCTCGGCTGTGAGGAAATTGGTCTCTTGTGTTGAAGGAATGCAGTCACTCTTTTATCCACTATCTCTAAGTGGAGGAGCCATTATAATGACTGGCTACATCAGACTTGAAATGGTCAGATCTCTGCTGCATGTATCACATGCTTTATTTCATTTTCTCTACCTCTGGTTTCTTCATCCACTTTACTCCAAAGTAAATTGTGTTAAACCAGGTTATAGATATATAGTGATCTGGTTTCAGTTGGTGACCTTTTCTTTTTTTTTTGTTGTCTTGAGTCCATTGAGTGATTTTAAATCTACTTAAGCTTGTGATTAAATGGTCGTTAGTCTAGGTTGCTCTTTACCCTGTGGTCGGTGCATATGGTTAAAGTAATGGTTGTGGATTGTGAACCGTGTACCCAACATGAGGATTGACGACCTGCAGCGATTTATATAATTTTATATCACTGAAAATGTGACAGTCTATCTATGAATGATTTGGCTACTAACCTATATACTCAGAAAGTCAAAGCGGCGGTGTCTTCTGATGTGTTTTTCTTACAATACTTATGTTATGTGATGTATATCTGTCTTTCGATGTAGCGTTGGAGCTGCACGGTGAAGGAAACAGCAGCAGCTGGGATTGGAACTTGCATTTGAGCAGCTGTTCAGGGAGCTTTCGATTGCTTCTTCTTCTCCTGCTTAAGGCCACATTATACTTCTCCGACTGCGTATGCGTTATCCGTCTGCGTCACCACGGAGACGCCTCGAGCATTTATACTTCTGCGTCGTGGTGACGGACACTCGCTGCAATTTCCCGCCCGATCAGTAGGGGTCGCTGCGCAAGGTTGTTGTGCTTCTGGCTACAGTGAGCAATGGCGTCCGAGAAAGAAAGAGAGAGAAAGACTGTTGTTGTTGAAACAGCGGCCGTTTGTCACTTTTCTGTGTGACGGAACGCAGTTTTAAGATAATTTGAGGTGAGAAATTGGCCATTTAGAGTCTAAACATGTGCTGTGTGTGTTAAGATATGACGTATTTATAGTTCGGCCGCGGCGTTATCGGCGGGGATCAGCTCCGCCTCTGTCAGGACGCCCGGAGCGCACTGAGAGCCGGCACAGAGCAGCTTCGCTCGGCCTGTCCTGAGGACCAATCGCAGCTCTTGCCGTCTCCGTTGTCCCTTGACGGAGTGACGGACACTTAAAAAATATTTCGTGCAGACGGAGACGACGCAGAGGCTCTTCGACAGTCTCTACGTAGCCTACGCAGAGAACTTTACGCAGAAGTATAAATTGGGCTTTAGTTGTGACATATTCAATGTGTCACTCTGAGTGCATCAGAGCAATGGTGTGTCAGTTTATATTTAAAAGTTACAAACTACAGCTTTAACTAACTGCTCACCTTGCTTCACTGACTCTGGCCTGCTGAACCTCATAGGGCTGTAATGGGAGAGTAAAGCCTCCACACACACACAAACACAGCAGTCACTGCTTCGCACTTGTTGGCATCTCGCATGGGCTCGTAACTGCTGTTTTGAATGAACTGCTAGAATGAGAATGTGTCGGCGGTAGCTTGGTATGCAACCTGCCACTGTTTTCCCCTCAGCGCCTTGCCGCGCGGCGTGTGTATCCATCGTAAAAAAATCCACTGTTGCTGTGAGATGCAGTGCACTGTAAAGTTGATTTATAACGCTCTCTTGAGCTGCATTGAGCACCAAAAGTACTTCTGAAATTCTGATTAGATTGTCACCGCAAAAACTCCCGGGAAGTCAACGAATAAAAGACGCGTGTTTGCTAAAGACGATTTTGTTAATATGGTATGTTAATCAATTGAGTAATGTGATGAATTGGTTGATGACGGGCAGTTTTTCTGTCACTGATTGCTTTATGGAATTAGCTTTCCCAGGCATGAAGGTGTTCAGAGGGTCATGTCCTCAAACAGGCTTTCCGGTTATTCTATACTTGTTTATTTTGCTGAAAGGTTAAACTAATCCATTGGAGAAAAAAAAAAAGAGTCACTCACTGACATTGTGGCAGCTCACTATAGTCAACATAGCTGCAAAATGTCAGCAGGGGAATTCTTGTACACTCCGCTGTCAGCGCTAACAGAGGACACAAAGCTGTCCTAAGCTGAGAGAACCCTAACCCCCTAACCCCCCCCCCCCCACCCGAGAAGAGCTTACAACGACATTCCATACCGACAACAATTTAATTTTGAAAGGACACCTTTAAATTTCACGAAATGACTATGAACAATTATGTAGAGAACACTGCGGTGACACCAGGGTCTGTGAGCAAACAAGGCCTAATGCTTTTGTAAACCTTGGGTAAAGCTTTGGTTCGGCGTGATGTGGGGCCCGCGGATCAATTTTGATTGGGTTCTTAAAGTCTCTCGGAAAACACTTCTGGAGGCAAGCTTTAGCAGAAGTCTGAGTTAATTAATAAGGTGTGTGCACCTTTAATGAAACATTTGAGAAGGTGTCACCGTTGTGTTTGGATTCTTGCCAATTTGCAGCCCGTAAAAAAACATCATTCCGTTGCTTCAAAGTCACCGACACACGCGTCTACTACTGGAAACTGTCTAGTGCTGATTTATATTGCGCCAACAATACTGTTGTATGCGACAGTATCCTGCTTCTTTTCTCTGTGTTAGGTGTAACTTCTTTGTGTATCCACAAAGTGAAAAGACAAATCATGTGACTCACCAAAAGGCATATGCTTCACATGCTTAAGTCGAAGCATTTGAGCTCATTGACAGATCTGAACAGTTGCACTACGTAAACACCTTAACTCTATTAATAGCTCTAATACTAGAACACTATAAATAGAGTATTTTTTTTGTAGTAAATGCTACATTTAGGGGTCATCTAAAGTGAAAATACTGAAATCACCAGTGTGGTGTTGGAAAAATGGACTGCTCGTTTTTTTATTTTGTTGGCTGTGATAATCGTGCTATGTTAAAGGATGATGGTGGTACTGGTAACCCAAGTATGAAGTGAAACCTAAACCCACATGTGCCACTCTTGGAAGGGGTCACCTGAGCTTATCCTGTACTTGAAATGGCTGACTGGACATATTAATTAATTAGAAGAATGTCAGCACTGCACACATTAACAGGGCCCAAACCAAATCAAAACTTTTTTAGGGGGAATCTGGGGCTCGGCACAACGGCACAATGATACGGCAGCAGGGCAGGGCAACCACAGCACCAAAGACAGAGAACCATCTGATCCACTGTGATTGATGAAAGATAGATAGATAGATAGATAGATAGATAGATAGATAGATAGATAGATAGATAGATAGATAGATAGTACATAGTTTCTGTTTATGTGAACCACTGTTGTTCTGCACAGCAGTGACTCAGCGCTGCTGCAGCCCCGGCTCGACGAGGGAATTCAGGAACTAGTCCGCCCAATTATTGCTTTGTGCTCTGCTACGCTGTTCTGACGTAAGGTCACAAATGCAAGGGCAAGATCAGCAGCAGACACAAAACTGTTTCTTAGTTCTTGTTTTTTTTTGTTGTTTTTTTTTGTGTGTGTTTATTAAGATTAAGGGTGAATTCAAATTCCTTGCTTAACCCTCAATCTTAACCCTCAATCTCAAAAATGCGCGCTCCCTCTAGTGCAAGTGCTGTCCCGATTCTCCGAAAAATTGAGTTGAGGGGCGAGTTTAAGGGCTGCGTCGCCCTCAATATTGAGATTTTCCGAGACCACCCTTGGGAGCAAGGGCTACCCAGAATGCATTGCGTGTTTTCACATGAGAAAGATGACGTCGAAAGCAGCGAAGCGAGTGCGATACAAATTAAGTATTTTCTTTGTTAATAGAGATGTAAAAATGATGAAAACCATTGTATTATCTTAGTTTAGGCCCATATTATGGATTACTGACGTCATTGTTGCGTAACATTTATTTTACGATCGTTTGTCAATAGCCGGCCGGTGCGGACAAGTGATCGTTCGCTATCGTTAACCCTTCAATAAGCCGTGGTGTGTGTTAACTGTCATCTGAATATGTCCGTGGTTGTGGTATTTGTATTAGTATCATCTTATAACTAACTGACAACCTAATAACTTGACTGAAATAAAATAATAAATAAATAATCGTGACGTAAATGTGTTCTTCTTCTTCTTCTTTTTTGGAGTTGACAGACTGGACGCAGCTTTCGCGTTATTCTGCCCCCCCTACAGTCTGAAGACGTATCTGCATTTAAGGGGTGTCCCATTTCTAAGTGACAAAATAACCCTCAACACTTGGTTTTGAGGGCCAGTTAAGATTAAGGGTTGAGCTTGAGGGTTAGGATTGAGGGTTAAGATAGGAATTGGAATTGGCCCTAAGTGTTGGCATACAAACCCTTAATATTTCAGCTGTAGACAAACTCAAGTTCTTAAAGTGTTTGTAAGCAGTGCTAATATCGCTCAGTAACACTCACAGACTGACATGTCTACTCATAAAGGGTCAAAGTAAAAAACCCATCACTTGCTGTGGTCGTGCCCCGTGGAGACCCTGAAAACTCACGGCTCTACAACTATGCGATCTAATCGACTGAGGACATTTCACTGTACATGTGGATTGTTCACTGCTCTTAACAATGTTTAAATGGCCCATCGCACACAGCTCCTCGCTGCTCTGTTGCTTACTAATGACCTCAAAGTGATATTGCTTCACTTATCCCCGCGAAGCACACCCGCAGAGCGACCACCCTCTCGAACGCAAGAATAAAAAATGTTTTAGGGCCCAAGTTACACTTCCTCCCTCATTTTTTCTTCTGTTGTTTCTTTCTTTCCTTCTCTCATTGTTCCTGGGAAATAAAGAACCCAATCCAGTGTAGTTTTGGGTTGCAGGCTGCTCTTAATGTCTTTCTAAAAGGGCTCATTTGGATGTATCGAACAGCACTGAGCTTCTTGCTAATGACCTTAGTGTGATAATGCTTCAGCTCCTTCCCTTAAGTCTGCCGCTGCTATGCAATCTGGCTGGAGTGTCTAGACACACAGCCAAACTGCACTCACACTTCTGACTGAAACTGGCTCACCGATCGCACTTTACTTGTTGAGGCAGAAATTTGCGGAGAAAATTACCTCCTCTAGACAAACACACACATGTGCGCACACACACATAATTGAATAAACAGGAAACTATAATCTGTCTGATTTTGTTCACTTTCCTCCTTTTTTTTTATGACCAAAGAAACATCTGCCATTGTTGCTGTTCATTCAGAACAAGAACTGGAACACACACACGTGCACAATGCACACACATACTTGAATAAAAAGGAAACTACAATCCACCTGAGGTTGTTCTGCTTCATTTTCCTTTTCTTTATGACCAAAGAAACCTCTTCCATTGTTTCTGTTCATTCAGAACAAGAACTGTAACACACACACACACACAGACACACACATTCTTGTACTTGCTGCATACTGAGGACCAGCATTTCCACTTTATAAATCAACACAATTACAAATATCTACTTCATGAATGACATCTACAAAGAACTACTGGTTGCAGTACCATAAAATGTCTGCAGGTGGAGCCCCAGAGCAAAAGGGGCTGGAAAACTTTTCGATTTTATTTTATTTTTTAAAAATTTAAAAAAAAAAAAACTTTACCCAAAATTTTTGGTCAACATTTGAAAAAAAAAATTTGTCCAAAATTTGAAAAAAGAAATTTGGTCCAAAATTTGAAAAAAGAAATTTGGTCCAAAATTTGAAAAAAAAAATTGGTCCAAAATTTGAAAAAAAAAATTGAAAAAAAAAAATTTGCTCCAAAATTTGAAAAAAGAAATTTGCTCCAAAATTTGAAAAAAAAAAATTTGCTCCAAAATTTGAAAAAAAAAAAATTGCTCCAAAATTTGGAAAAAAAAAATTGGTCCAAAATTTGAAAAAAAAAAAAAAATTGGTCCAAAATTTGAAAAAAAAATTGGTCCAAAATTTGAGAATTAAGTCGTCCAAAATTAAAATTTTTGACAAATTGAGTATAGCATGTTATAGCAACCTAATGAAGTGATTTCAATGAAAACAAAGTGAGGACCGGCCAACACACACACACACACACACACACACACACACACACACACACACACACACACACTTGTTTTTCTAGCTACATGACAAAACATCATAGACATCATATTGCATTCCCTAGCCCCTTTTACCCTAACCATAACATCACAATTAAATGCCTCACCATTACCCTAAAACCAGGTCTTAAACCTGAAAAAGCCCTTTAAACCAGACACAATATAGGTCCCCACAAAGATAGGTCTGTACATTTTCCCCACAAGGGTAGAAACACGTGCACAAGTGTACACATGCACACAGCCTGCAGCTACACATCTTATACAGTTGACGCCCAATCCAAATAAGCCATTCTCTTCATCAAAAACGATGTCAAAATAATGTCATAGAATTTCCAGGATTACTGTGAATGTTTTCTCTGATTAAAATGGGTATAAAAAAAAAAAAAAAAAAAAAAAACAAGCTAAAAGCCGAACAAGACTTGTGTTATTGTTTGTTGGTGAGATATTAGCAAGAGAGCTATTGTGACATGTTTCCTTTTGTGTGTGTTTTTTGCCTCTATTATGTGACTTGCAGTCACTCTGATCCGCTGCGTGGCAGCGATAATTACTGCTTTATCAAAGTCAGCTTTAAATGAACGGATTGGTACAATATGAACAGACAGAGAAGTCAGCAGCATGTAAATATATTCAAAACATTTTTACAGTGATGTCACTGTGAAACTTCAGACAGGTTGGAACTAAAACACACAAGAGGCACACAGGTTTTGTTAATGCTTTCCATGATTTGTTGGTGCAGGGGAGGATACCTCACCATTTTGTTCCCCGTTACCTTTAGCCATTTTGGAAAGACGATAGCCCGAGGCTGCACCATTGAGTGGAAAATTATTCCTACAATTATCTGCCTCACATTTAGTGAGCTGCATCGTAAATTTGAGTTTATGCTGCATTTTCTTTTTTTCTTCTTCTTTTAAATATGAGCTTATTTAAGTGACAGTTCTCTGTGTTGTCGAAAACAAGGTGTATAACTCCCTTTGTGATGACGGAAAATCCCTGAGATGAGTCTGTATCCTCTTTTTTTTGTATATATATGTTATGTGAACATAGCCATTTTTATTCTGACACAAAAGTGCAGTCAAAGGCTTTGCTGTGCACCGATGATTCTCGCATGTTCAGACCGTTTTTACGCTTCACGCCACCCGCAGTGAGCTCTTTCTTTACCATAGTGTGATTTGCCTCATGACTGATTCTCAACCACACCATCACATATTCATGGTTTCGCCGTAGTCCTCTAATGCACCAGAAACTGATCGAGACTTTATTATTTTCTCCTAAATGCAGCAAAAAAAAAACATCATCCATTCTGTCAGGAATATTATCTACTGCTAATAATAATACAAAAAATGGACAAGCAGCTAATAAAAGAACACCAGTGTAAACGCATTTTTCAGTGTACACACAGTAGATTGGTATTCCGACAATGTGTGCATGAAGCTACAGACATGAACACAGCGGCTTTAAGGAGAGCATTTAAAAACAGAAGGGTGTGTTTGCGTCGGGCGGCGTTTGCAGCCTGTAATTTGTGTGTCTGTGAATATAAAGGGGAACGCTGCCAAATACAAACGGGGTGTTTTTATGTTGTCCTTTGTCTTTGCGTTGCTTTTTGTATTATTTCGGAATATCACTGTGTCTCTGTCAAATTAATTCTAATACCTTTCGCTTAAGCAGCTGTAATTAAATAAGATGACAGAACAAAAACACCAGTAGTCTGCCGCTAATGCGAGTGGCTGTGCTTTACACCCATCAGCGCCGGTTTTCAGTCCAGTGATTGGCTTTAATGTTGTGGCTCATCAGTGAGTATATGTGGTTTGTGTTTTAAAAGACCTCATCTAACCTTCGGTAATGCGATTGTAATCTTACTTTGTACGTTTAATTAAGTTTTATACCTTAGCTTGAGTCAGAATTACGCAGATGGACCACAACAGTTAAAGCAGTTACCCATTTCAGTGTTGGGGCTCATTGATGTATACATTTGTTCTCCTCTGCTGCAAAGGCGACACTATTGCACTTATTTTCCCCCTTTTTATCCAAGCATTTCCCTTTTACATTAAATAGTCTGGTAGAAATTGTCCATATATCTATATACATGGCAATAATATACATTATATTATATTGTAAAAGTATAAGTACAGATGTGATTGTATGAAAGACTATTTACTGCTTACATAAACAAGATAATAATATATGTTTTGGCTTCACTTCCTTTGTTTAAAGGACACACACGATTTGCAACATGTTTTCGATATTAATTTAAAGGGGACATATTATGCAAAATCAACTTCTTATCATCATTTAAATCCTTATATTTGTGACTCTGGAGGCCTTATCAGTTGGCAAAGTGTGAAAAAAGAGGACTCACTCACTGTTTTTGTGGTGAAACATGCAATGTTGACTTCTGCACTCCTTGGGACGTCACAATGCGCTAAATTCCTTGAATTGTTGTCTCGCTGAGCTCCGCTTTGGCCGTAAAACACGCGAGAGTGCTGGCGTGGGCGACGGTATCCGAAAAAAACGGAAGTCCGCAAAAAGTTCCAGCCTCAGAGGATTTATTTATGTTATATGTGACGGCAATGTGCCTGCTCGAGCCTGCAAATGATCACTTTTCTAAATGCTAACTGCTGTTAGCTCCCAGTAGCCTCTGTGGCTGATGTCATTTCCTGTCCCTTAATTTTCATTTTACTTTGTTTTAAGGTGGACCTAAAGAGATACAACTAAACGGAGCGTTCTGAACAGGGCTGTTTTGTTTTGGAGTGATTGAACTGCTGTGGTGCTTCATCCTTATGGTATTTTGACCAAAGCATGTCACAGACATGTTCATTAGGACACCAGGGAACTAGGTTCACTTGGAGAAATAGGGTATAATATGACCCCTTTAAAGCTGCTGTAAGTGATGTCATCTTTTATCTAATTTATGGCTAACTTCCAGTCCATTGCAGCTGTTTGTGTCCTCAGTATTTCATTCATGATGTTTACAATCACACCTACAGTTAATGGGTTTGATGGTGTCTTCAGGTTATACATAATATACTTTAACTCCAATAAAATGTACAAGCATTTTAGAAGAAAGCCCAGAAAGCATTTGACTGCAGCACCTTTGTTCCCCTCGTGAGGATAAGCCTCGTGTCGCACAGGGATTTAAAACTTTAATCTTGTTTTGAGTGGGATTGAAATAAGCTATTTTGTGCTCTAAAACGACTTCCCCTCTCTGCTGTAATTAAGCCTGACTTTGTGGCATTAATTCAGACTTAATACCAGTAGTCGTGAAGTCATGAGGTCATAACTTTGGTCGTGGCTGTCAAAAATTCAAATAAATAAAATAAAGGATCCTTCATTTCTTTGGTTTAAAAAAAAAAAAAAGGGACTTTATAAAGGATGTATTATTAAAATGGTGTCGTGCTTGCACTGCGGCAGAGGCACTGCTTTGTGAAACGCCGCTCTGATTCCGAGGCTCTAAAATAAAATATCTCATGTGATATGATGATTATAGTTTGTGTAACTGGAAATTGTAGGGGTGGAAAAGATTGTGATCATTCCTCCAGGAGCAGCACGGATCTTTGTTTATTTTTCCGTGTGTTTTCTTTTCTTTTTGTTCTTGCTTTTGTCTTCATCTCCACTTCTAACACTGTACCCGTCTGTGTTAATAACAATCTGCATGTTTCTTTGCCTCTTTCTTCTAGGTGATAAAGCTCTCCTTTGAAGAGTTTGACCTGGAAAGAGGATACGACACGCTCACGGTGGGGGACGGGGGGAAGATAGGAGACACTCGCCGAGTGCTCTACGTGTGAGTACTGCGGGATCGTGGCGTTGGCCTGCGGGCAGACATTTTGACAGGTCACTGGAGGAAAAAGCACAGGTGTAAATAATCAAATTAATGAGGGCTGAATTCCATTTAGTGTGTTAACGAGATCAGTAACACCTGTGCTTTTACTGCCACAACATGTCGGAATGTGACTGAGAACTCCATGGTTCAAATCAAATTGGAACAGAAATTAATGTTAAGGAAGGTTTTTTTTTTTTTAAGTGCTGGCCACGTTGCGTGACGACTAAAGCCCAATTTATACTCCTGCGTAAAGTGCTCTGCGTAGGCTACGCAGAGTCCTCTGCGTCGACGCAGAACCTGTTGTAGAGCCTCTGCGTCGTCTCCGGGTGCACGGAATATTTTTTAAGTGTCCGTCACTCCGTCAAGGGACAACGGAGACAGCAAGAGCTGCGATTGGTCCTCAGGACAGGCCGAGCGAAGCTGCTCTGTGCCGGCTCACAGTGAGCACCGAGCGTCCACAGAGGGCGGAGCTGATCCCCGCCGACTTCGTCGATGCCGAACTATAAATACGTCATATCTTAACACACACAGCACATGTTTAGACTCTAAATGGCCAATTTCTCGCCTCAATTTATCTTAAAACTGCGTTTCGGGACACAGAAAAGTGAGAAACGGCCACTGTTTCAACAACAACAGTCTTTCTCCCTCGGACGCCATTGCTCACTGTAGCCAAAAGCACAAAAACCTTGCGCAGGGACCCCTACTAATCACTACTAAAATACTAGTAAAATACTACTAAAATTGCAGCGCCTACCCGTCACCTTGAAGCAGAAGTATAAAGGCTCGAGTGGTCTACGTGGTGACGCAGACGGATAACGCATTACGCAGTCGGAGAAGTATAATGTGGCCTTAACAGGAAAAAGAAGCGCGTGACGTCATGTTTACGTGACTCCCGATTGTTAAAATTAGTCTCTAAAGTTACGCTAAACTTTTAAAAACAGAGTCACAAAACAGTACACAGGTACGCTGGTTATTTGTAGCGCTGCTCTTTTCGCTTAACAAACAGACCGCTCCTGTTCGACTGTAGGCGCGCTAACGGCGCTAAAGAAGCTAACGCAGCTAACGGAGCTTAGTGGTAAACGGTGCCATGGACTCTGGTGCCACGGCACGGAAAACGGCCTTACTTTAGAGACTCGCAACATGTCAGAATGTGGCTGAAAACACATAGTTCACAACAAACTGGGTTGAACAGAAATTATCGTGAAGGAAGGTTTTTTTTTTTAGTGCTGCTGGGTACGTTAACGCACAACGCGTTTCCATGACCAGCTCACCGGAAAAAGACGGGCGTGACTTCGTGTTTTACGTGACTCCCGATTGTTAAAATGAGTCTCTAAAGTTACGCTAAACTTTAAAAACAGAGGCACACATACGCAGTACACAGGTACGCTGGTTATTTGTAGCGCTGCTCTTTTCTGGTAAGTCGTCATGGAAACGCGTCATGCGTTAACACCTTTAACGCTAACACCAGCCGTTAACGTTCCCAACACTAGTTCTTTTTTTGGGGGGTTACACATATACACGTAGGTTTTTTTAATTAATAGGGTTAACATAGTGTTATTTATTAATTGGTAATCATTATCATGCTGTGATTATGGTGTTATTTGACTTTTAGCACTGATAATGTTATATTTAGAATGGACATAGTTTTATATTTATATATATCATGTAATCAGGTTAAGTGTGTGTGTGTGTGTGTTTAGACTCACTGGTTCCAGCGTTCCTGACCTC
Source organism: Microchirus variegatus (assembly GCF_963457635.1). NCBI lineage: Eukaryota > Metazoa > Chordata > Actinopteri > Pleuronectiformes > Soleidae > Microchirus > Microchirus variegatus. The sequence goes on along the minus strand of NC_139815.1, from coordinate 24,254,133 downwards.
ATCGTCAGCTTGTCCAATCAAATGTGGCTACATCTGCAATCGGACGACACCATCGGCTCAGCGGGGTTTAAGGCCGTCTATGAAGGTATGGCTTCCTTTACAGTTTACTGCCAAAAATATACACTATATCTATAGCTTGTCGTCACTCTCTCTTTCTCTCTCTCTCTCACACACTCACATAGAGAGACACACACACACACACAAGCTCACACAAATACACAATATGCTCAGATAATGAAGTGTGAAAGTCATGGCGTCGCTGACGCGCCGATTCAATAAGAAACGCAGCCGCTGTTGTCTGCGAGTGCGCACACGCGCGCGACTGTGCACCGCCAAAAAGGTAATAAATGAATTATGCGTCGATCACTCGGAGGTTTTGCTTGGTTATTTTCTATATTATGCCAACGTTGACACTGATAGAGAGATGGAGATGGTGACAGTCACTTTGAATGAAGGTGAGAGCCAGAGAGAGAGAGAGAGAGAGAAATAAAGACACTCCTCCATAAACCCATTCTTCTGAAAATCCCCTGCTTATTCTATTTCTATTTTTTGATCATATAATACATCTCGCCGTGGCGATGCAGGTCAGTAAATTGAATTGAACAGGTACTGATGGAATTCACTTGAGACAAAGGGTGTGATGGGTGGAGGGAGAAAGGTAATAAAGGTGCGGACGAGGGGAAGAGGGACAACAAAAAAATTGAGTGGTACAGAAGGACACGAAATGACAAATTGAGTGAGAAGAAATAGACTCCCTCAGATAGTGTGAGGGAGAGAAAGAGAGCGATTTAGAGTGATGGAGGTTGTGCTCTTGAGTTTGCTTAGCCGTGTCTGCTCCAGTGATGTTGCTGACAGTGTTGTCCAAGGTTAGTTACTCCTCAGGTGTGCATGCCTGCACATGGAACTATGATGTGAGACCTTTAATATCAATTTACAGTACCTGTAAGGCCCCTGTTTGCTCAACATGAGGCGTAAGTGCGACTGACCTTGATTTGAGGACCAAACTGTTTTTTTCGTTTTGCCCTTACAACACTATAATGGCCCTTTTTTACTTTGACTAGTTGGTTCTTACTATAGGATATGGCAAGATAAGACACACTGAGATAAGATTAAAGCTAAGCTAAGATACAATACAATGCCACATTATATGAGACGATGTGATAAGATAATATAAGATGAAAGGACAGAATTACGAGGTGGCACACTGTCGGTGTAGTGGTTAGCACACTTGCCTTTGCAGCAAGATGTTCTCCATAGTCCATCCAAAAACATGCACTATGGGGATTAGTCAAATTGGAGTCTCTAAATTGACTGTAGGTGTGAGAGTGGATGGTTGTTTGTCTCTATATGTGGCCCTGTGATGGACTGGCGACCTGTTCAGGGCCAGCTGAGATTGACACAGCACTCCCCACGACCCGCATGCAGAGGATTAAGTGGTAGAAGATGGATGGATGGAATTGCAAGGTCAGATGGAGGGTTGAACAAAGCTGCTGTGACTGAGCCAACCTGACCAAAATGTATATACATGTTTTGATGGTGGGAGGGAACCCGCACAGAAAGGCCCCAGACCAGAGAATCAACAGCGCTGAACAATATCAGTGCTAACCACAAACCCACTGTGCCGAGATAAGATATACTAAGATAAGATGAGGAGAGATAAGACACTGAGATATGATACTGAGATGCCATACCATACCATACCATACCATGCCATGCCATGCCATATGATACCATATGATACTTTGCCGTGCCATACCATACCATATGATACCATACCATACATACCATACCATATGATACCGTACCGTACCGTACCGTGCCATACCATACCATACCATACCATACCATACCATACCATACCATACGATGCCATGCCATACCATACCATACCATACCATACCATACCATACCATGCCATATGATACCATATGATACTTTGCCGTGCCATACCATACCATATGATACCATACCATACCGTACCATGCCATACCATACCATACCATACCTTACCATACCATACCATATGATACCTTACCATACCATATGATACCATACCGTACCGTACCGTGCCATACCATACCATACCATACCATACCATACCATACCATACCATACCATACCATACCATGCCATACCATGCCATGCCATGCCATACCATACCATACCATACCATACGATGCCATGCCATGCCATACCATACCATACTATACTATACCATGCCATATGATACCATATGATACTTTGCCGTGCCATACCATACCATATGAAACCATACCGTACCGTGCCATACCATACCATACCATACCATACCATATGATACCATACCATACCATATGATACCATACCATACCATACCATACCATACCATACCATACCATACCATACCATACCATACAATACCATACCATACCATACCAAACCAAATCATGCCATGCCATATCATACCATACCATACCATATGATACCATACCATACCATACGATGCCAAACTATACCATACAATGCAAATCACCCACAGGTTCAATTTAAAATGCATTGTGCCATACCACATTGTAAATAGTGATCAAATACACACAGAATCAAACATCCAGTAAATCACATACAGGTACACAGGTGCTCACATGGAAAGGCAATAGTAAATATTGTTATGAGGCATGTTGCAGGATAAAAGTAAAGGAAGAAAGAAAGAAAAAGTTTTTAATGATCACTCAATGTGTAGATTGTTTCTTCCCCAGAATAACTAAACAACTGCCTTTGGTGTGTGTTTTTTTTGTGTGTGCATCCGTGCATGTATGTAACAGCCTCACCGTGTGCGATGCCGTCTCTTTAGATAAAATCACCATGGTGCACACTTTGATCAGTGTTGTCTCCCGGATAGCTCTTCCACCATTTGAGTTTGCTTGTGTGCGTGCGTGTGTGATACTGTGCAGCTGCCATGTTTTCGAATGCTAAAATGTTGCACTTAATCACCGCATCTGTGTGCGTTTTGTGTTTTTTTTGTGTCTGTGTGCGATTGTGTGTGTTCTGAGAGCGTGAGAGAGATGAGAGAGACGGATGATAATTGAAGCTTTCAGTGGAATTTCTACTGCCAAGTTTTCAAGCTGACGGCAACCGGCTGTGAAGAATATAATGATGCAAATAATGTTTTGGGTTTTTTTTTTTTCTTCTCTGCTCATCAGAGGACTGAAATTAGCTTTGAGTGTCTTCAAGGTACTTTCTGGTGTCGTGCCGTTTAAATGTGATGATAGGGACATTTGGAATCAAGATACTAACATTGTAGTCCTGCAGAATGAAACATAATATTTGGTTATTTGGTCACTAAAGAAACAGTTGGAGAAAACCAACACGGATGGTTAATAGTAGATCACTTGATCATAATCATTGACTGTGAGTTGTTGCTTACAATTTATGATCGACAAGATGTGTTTGTTGTCTAAATATTCATTTCAGTATCATACAAACATGATTCTAAACCAACATGTGGCTCTCACGTACAGCCGCACACGGTTCTCCTGAAAATATTGGCAGTTAATACACATTTTATGGCTTTTTTTTTGTGAATAGACTGAGCGCACACTAAACTATTGGAAAGGTCCCTTAAGTATCCATCTGAGTATTATTTCATTTTTACGTTTCAACGTATTTAAGCCTTAATGTGTCTCTGAAACATCTTTTTATCCCAGTTGATAAAATACTATTCCTCTCAATGGCCGTCAATAAATTGAAGGATGTTCGGGGGGGGTAGGGGGGGAATCCTTGTTGTTGCACACAAACAAAGCATTTTAATTTAGAATACATTCATGCCAGGAAAAGAAAGAAGGGAAAGTGGAAGAACAAACTACCAGTGACAAAGGAATGAGTGAGAGAGGCAGTTATCATAATGACAGAACCTACCAGGGGCTCAAGATTGCTGATATCCATCTTGACACTCGTCAGCTGGTGTGACACCTTAGCTGAGGGCCACATGAACATGCACACACACACACACACACATGCACCTCCTTGAGCATTGAGTATGTTCTTATGGGTGTACTTACATCCCAACTGATAGTAAAAGTGTGGAAAACACACACACACACACACACACACATCGACACACGCACAGCTCACCTTGAGATGTATTTGCCCAGAGCGGATCCAGAAGCATGGTGGAGCATGTGTTACAAGATGACAGACGCCTGGTGGAATGTCAAATTTTAGGAGGGGAATGAGGGAAGAGCGGTGGATAAAAAAAAAAAAAAATAGTCCCAATAAAGGCGGAGGGGAAATGTGACAGGAAGAATGATGGAACACCAGTTCATCAGTGCAGCTTATGTGACACTCATACCAATAAAATAGACAGTATATTGATAGCATAGCGTCAACTTTATTGATCAGATTGAAGAAAACATTAGCGATAAGAACCCAACAGATAGTGGAAGTCCTGTTTTCCATTTGTCTCCGTCTCTGCTCGAGAAATAAACTTATAGAAATAAAGAAATAACTTATTGTATGTTGTCGTATATAGCATCACAACCAGCGTTGTAGCCTGTAGATTGTTGCCTCCTCGTGCTGTAACTAACAAATGTACACACAGATCGGTGTATGTGTGTGTGCGAGAGAGTGTGCGAGTGCTTCTCTTCTTTATTGTTTTTGCCTTTCATTATTAAAGCTGAATTGCACTACAATTACACCCTGATGACAATTAGCTCTGAGAAAAGAAAACAGTGGAATCGATCGATTCAAAGGTTGTATTTCATCTCTTAACACGGCAGCGGGAAAAATAACATTCGCATTCTCCGCTCCTTGAGCCACGTTAGCGTCGCCCGCTGTAGACTTGACGGTGCGCGCCATTTGTCAAAGGGGTGACAGTGTAACTAGAGTCGCTGCCAGCTTAAAAGTAGTTATTACATAAATGTTCATGATTGCTCCTCTCCTCCTCCCATCGGGTCGTCGTGGACCCCACGGTGACTGGACGTCAAGCGAGACTGCGGTCTTTGTATTTGGCCAAAGGCTGTGTTTGCGGTTAAAGGGGCGTAAATAAACACACAACCAGATAACACAGACCGACAATAATCTATATGTGAAATTGTGTTCCTGCAAATGTCTTTGAGTGAGCAATATTGGCAACTTAAAGGTACAATGTGTAGTATTTATGGGTTTATATAACCCAAAATCCACTTTTTTATACATATTATGTGCTCCTGCATTGTCTAGTCGCTGTATAATAGTTTTTGTTTCATTTTCGTAGTGTTTCAAAAAGTCATGTAAAATAACATGGTCGCGGGCCGCGGTTGCATAGCCACTGTTAGCAGCGAGACGCCATGTTTCTACCGGAGCCTGTAAGGACAAACGCGAGAGAACAAATCAAGCGTCTCTTTACTTGTAGCGGAAGTCCCGCCTCCTCTCTCTCCGCTTCGTCTGCTACGGCCGCGGTAGCTCCGCCCTCTCCCTCGCCTCACAAACCTCATCTGCTGACACGGAGAAAGACGACGAGGACGACATTTGACAGGCTGCGGATACCGTAGCGCTCAGGGAAGGGAGGGGGTGAGCAGAGCAGCAGTTCTTTGTTGTAAATTTCAGCCTCTCCTCTAGATGGCACTATAAACTACTTACTCCACCTTTAAATCAACTTTCTTCCCTATTTTCCTGTTGATTTGACTTCAGCAGGTCATCCTGACCATGTCTACTTGCCTAAAGATTTGTACATACTCTGCAAGAACAGACAAATTGGTAGTCTCGGTCTCGGAGAAATGTGGGCGTTGTTGCAGGTAGATCTCGACACATCGTGTGAACAGAACCTTTGTGTGATTGGTCAGAAAAAAATTTAAGTGGACGTGGTTCAATGGAAAGAGTTTCTCGTGAAGTATGAAAGAAAACAAACGGAGTACGAACAGACCTTAAATGCTGCCATGTGATTAGTTGTTTGCATTAGCAAGCAGTTGAACCAGCTGTACCTAATAAAGTGGCCTGTTGGTGTCACCGCTGTACACGACACTCAGCATGTTCACATTTGACACCTGTGACTATCTCAGCCATCGTTTTAAGCCCGTTATTGCCTTCTAACCCTAACCTCATAAGCAAAAACAAGCCGCCCCTTATCTGAGTGTCACCGTGTCACATGTTGACATTAATTATATGCATAAACCCATGTCTGTCTCTCCGTGTCCTGTGCGTTACAGAAATAGAGCGTGGCGGCTGCGGTGACCCCGGGGTGCCAGGGTTTGGTCGGCGCAGCGGCGATCGCTTTCAACACGGTGACGCGTTGACCTTCTTTTGCCAGTCGGCCTTTGAACTGGTGGGAGAGAGGACCATCACGTGTCAGCACAACAACCAATGGTCGGGGAATAAACCCAGCTGTGTCTGTAAGAACACAATTTTATTTTAGTCTGTGTTTCTTTGCTGTGTTTCCCCCCCCCCCCCCCCTTTCTTAATCAGCCTTCTTGCTTTTCATTCTTGCCTAATTACCGATCGATTTAGCATCTTTTTTTCCTTCCTGCCTTTTCTTCCTTTGCTCCTTCCTCTTTTGTAGTCTCGTGTTTCTTCAACTTCACGGCTCCGTCGGGGACAATATTGTCCCCGAACTACCCAGAGGAATATGGGAACAACCTGAACTGTGTGTGGTTAATTATCTCTGAAGCAGGAAGCCGCATTCATCTCCTCTTCTCTGACTTTGACCTGGAGCCACAGTTCGATTGGTTGGTGGTCAAAGATGAAGGTAAATAATATATTTCTATATTTCACCGTATTTTTGTGCTTGCTAATGGTTGGTACACTGAATAACCCCTTTTTTTTAAAGAGTTGGGTTAGATCTTAGGGTGTGGATAGACACATTGTTTATTGCTTAACTCTTATGTTAAGCAATAACATATGATAATCAGGCCACCTGGATTTAGTTTTGATTTTATGGCTGTAGAATTAGAAATTTCAATAAGTGAGTGCTTCTGCCTCTTTTTCAAAGATAACTCTCTTTCGATATCTGGCAGTTATTCAACCGTTTAGGATGATGCGCTGGTGAATCTTTTCTGCGGAAGTCCTGAGGGCTACCGTAATGACAAGTATATGGGTGCAAAGCTCTATTTTATCTGTTTTCCGGTATCCATCCATCCATCCATCCATCCATCCATCTTCTACGGCTTTATCCCCGCTAATCTCAGCTGACATAGGGCGAAAGTCGGGGTCACATCCTGGACAATCCATTGTTGGATTGGAATTTTCTAGATATCACAAACAGTCTAGGAGTTACGGTCATGAGAAGTATGCATGGATGGACATATATTTTAAACCTTTTAAGGCTATCCAAAAAAAAAAAATGCAGATTGAATTTGACTGATGGGTGGTTGGATGGGATTTTCTTTTTTATTGTTGCAGAAATGACATAATTCACACCTTCACACAGAACACACAGCAATCAGATCTATCGATTGGTATTGTGTTTACTCGAGTCGCTATAAACTTCTGTAGCAGCTTTTTTTTTTTTTTTTTTGAAAATTGCAGGGCAATTGGTACGACCGCGTCGAACAAACTAAGATGAAAGTCGCAGCCTCGAACTCTTGTTTTGCCATGGCGATAAATCACTGCCTGTCACGCCGAACAAAAAGTTACTCTGTAACTGACGGGTCGCATTAGAAGTAATTGTTAAAAAAAGAAGTTATTATTGTAGGATTTTTTTTAGAACGTAAAACCAATAACTGTCGTTAGGTGATCCAGATTTGACACTGACGACATCAGTGTCGGTCTGAAGCTCTTCAAACACCACTGTTCACGATTACTGAGTGTGTTTTAGAGCTGTTATATTAATGTGCCTGATATACGAGTACTGCGCTCTTCACAATCATACAGAATTTATTTATAAATCGGTTTGAACTCAAAGGCAGCTCTATAGTTCTCAGATAATAATAAAATTAAAAAAAACAACAAGCACAGCTCTTCACTGCAACAGTCCTTCAATGTAAATTATTGATTAAAAAAAGAAGGAAAAACACCTTTGACGAGCTATTTTAATGAGACAGTGAGAGTCAGATGCATCATATGAACCTTCTGTAATTCAAACAATGTGACGACCATCATTCTGCCTCTAAAATGAAGAAATGAAAAGTGATGTTTTGTTGTATTCCAGGAAGAAAGATAAATATGTAGCTCTATACATTAACCAGGGTTTTATTTGAACTCGATATCTCCTCCTTTTTTTTTTTATTCCTGAAGGAATAGATCATTGACATACAAAGAAGTAAACAGAGCAACCGCAGTAATAATCAAGTCTTCTGAGATTTAAAGACCAACATGAAATCCATGGAAGGTTCACAACACATTCTTCTGAGTTGTGAGCAAATTATCAGTAATCTATTGTCACCATCTCATAAAAAAAGAGCACACAGTGATGGACCGTTACAAAAGGCTTTCCTCTAAATCTCCTCTCTTAGATAAGTCAAGACTCTTTCACATTATGTCGTTCATTCTTCAGTTTTTTTATGTGATGATATATGGGAAATATGTATAAATGTTTGCGAAAAGACAGAGCCTGGCGTGTTCCCCAAATTCACAAACTGTGTGTTTTATCGCAGGAGCAGTTCTGTGGCTCCTCTTCCATCCCTCACACTACTTTCAGTAGAGTGTCTGCACTTAACATAGTAATGAAAACCCCTCTTCAATGGATCATGCTGATTGCTTACGCCCAAAGGATTGGATAGAGGTTTTTTTTTTTTATAAAGCTGAGGCAGGATGTGACACACGTCAACATCATAATCTCGTACCGCTGTCAACTCAGTAATCTGGAGCAGTTTCTGATATGTGTGAATTATTCCTGAGCGTCTTATCTGATTACAGTATAATTACTGTTTATGAGTTTCCTCAAATGAATCATGGTCTGAATACAATCATCACACAATGAATACGGACACAGATGACATGTCAGAGCGTTACCTGTAAAATAACCTTTTTTAATACCTGAATTTACTGAAACTGCTGTGTTTTTTGGTGAAATGGTTAAAAAAAAAAAAAAAAAAAACATTTTCCCATCGTCAGTTGAGGAGGTTTTTTCCTCCAGTGAGTGACGTTTTCAAAATCACCACTGTGCCGTTGGGTTTTTATTTCAAAATCAGGTCATGTCTTCCTTTTCTCGCCAAAAAAGAAACGTGTTACTGCAATCTTGATGATGGTGATGTGGTGTATTTGCAAACTTTATCCCACTCTCTACAACAGCCATTCTCAACCAATTGGGGTCGCGAGATGATTTCTGGGGGTTGCCAAATCATTTTGAAAAAAAAAAAAAAAAAAAAAAAATCTAAATGAATGTAGCGTCCGATCAGACGTTAGAATGACGACGAGCGGTTGGGCATAAAAAGTACACTGGATACACCAGCTTTTCACCACCTGACCGCCATCTGGAGATACATCCGTGACAGCGGAGAGTTTTTCTCTTTTTTTTGCCCCTCATTTTTATTAGCGCTGCTTTGATGGTCAATATTGGACAGTACAGCCATGTTTTTGAGCTTAAAATTTGACACTAAACCTCGACAGTCGACTCTCAAAATGCTGTGTAATTCCCATCCCTATAGTTATCATTTTATTTCATTAAAAAGAAAAAGAAAGTTTGCGTTATTCGTTTACATTTTAACCGGCTCAACTACCAGCAATAAGATGGGATGTAGTGACAATTGTCGGTCTATTACTCACGTGAAAAGTTCCCCTCTTGATGCTGCTGTATGTTTTTAAAAAAATCCAAAAGTGTTTCTAAATAAATACTAATAGCTGAAGTGTGATCATAAGTGCTTGTCTGATTTGTTAATGCGACGTAGCCAATGGTGTATTGATCGGGCGTTGTTTCAGCACCTCGGACAGTGCTTTATCCATCATACCCATCATGCGTTCACACCGGTGTGTGTGTGTGTGTGGATGGAGGCGGGGTCGCGGACAGCCGTGCATGTTAAATTTGGGGTCGCGACTCAAAAAGGTTGAGAACCACTGCTCTACAAAACTGGAGGTTTACCTGAACCTTTAGTATGCCAGGGCTGGACGGCCACCCTTCTATAGATCACTTTGCTTTACTTTTGTTTTTATCTCTAAGGCAATCCTTGACTTATTACTTACATCACACAGTAGGAGGCCAATCAAGTGGGGAAAAAAAAGTAATTGAAGACATTAAATTAATAACGTTTATGATGATATTTCACATCATTTATGAACAAAAGTGTTTGTTTTCCTATGGAGCAATAAATGATTCACAATACAAACGTATTTATGTTTCAAAATTAATTTATTAATGAATAAAACATATAGAATTAACTCATTATAGCTTGTCTCACACACAACAGAGAATTTTTTTTAAATAAAATTGCCAAAAAGTCAATGTCAAAGTCACATCCTTCAAAGAAAAATAAAAAACTGCTCTTTACCGTGTTTCTGTCGAGTTATATGAGTAGAAGAATCTGGAAAAAATTAAATAATTGAATACATGAATTTAAATTTAATCCAACTCTGTAAAAGAATGTGAATTAAACACATCAGCATCATAATGATTTTAAGTGGGGGGGGGGAAATGGGTGAAACTGCCCTTTAAGTGCCAAGCATGTGGCCCCAACATTAAAGGGTAGACAAGAAAAAAGGAATCAAATAAAATACTAAATATGTACAAAATAACAACTATAAACCTATGACAGTATACTAAAACTAACATTTGAATATCCTACAGTATTAGTGCAGTAGAACAGTAGTTAGAACATGGTTGCAAGGGATTTTTTGAGGGTGGGTCACATTTTTTCCAGGCTTTCACTGTTTAAATAAATGAATCTAATAAAGTAAAAATGTATTTATCAGACATCTCTCTCTTGGGAATGTCTGGTTTTATCTATTCGAGAATAATATTAGACAAGAAAACAAGAAAAAAGGGCAATAAAATAGTCAGAATTGCTTTATTATGTACATAATTTGCTGGTCTTGATAGTTTGCCATTTTTAAAAAGTGGGTTTCCATATAAGCCGTGCTGTAAACAACTGGGAATGCACAACATACACGTGATCGACCCAAAGACAACGCAACAGAGATTTCACGTTCATATCTTTCACTTTCAACTGTCAATGAAATCTGTATCTAGATTAGATTGTATCCATTCCCACTGCAGAATAAAGCCAGATGTTAGCAGTGGTTATCCAGTTTTTTGACCAATAAATAGGCTTATGTCACCAAGACTGAAGCGACTGTCAGTGCACATGAGTTGGTAAAAACATCAGTTAAAGGCAATTAATTAACGATATTGAACACAGGTATAAATAACCACATCAAACCTTTTAATTTGTCAGAGATGACCCTTAACTACTTTCAAAATCTTAGGCGTTAAAGGACTTGATAAACAGTCGGCAGTGTCTGATTCATGTGCCCACACACAACTGCGGGCACTTTCTGATGATTCACAGTCCCCTTGCAACATCTGTCTGCTCCACAGCTCAACAGCGTTTGTGCGAGTTCTGGCAGTAAACTCAAAAACACTGTGCGTGTCAATAACTTACCGGCATCAGTTGACGTTTCTAATCACCAGTCATGAACAAACGCAATTCCAATCACATTCAATCAAGACAATAAAGCGATGTGTGTAATATCAGGAGCCTCCACACTTAGGCTTGATCACTGTGGCACTGTAACGGCTACTAAATCTGTTTATTTCTACCTGCTACATGGCGCCATCACTGCCTGTTGTTTTCCTCCCTCAACCTCCTCCTGTTCCGGTGCCTTATTACCGTACCACGACTTGAGGATGGCATTTCTTTTTTGTGGTGCATTATGTATAATTCATATCTCGCTGATATGACCCTGCTGGGTTCTGTTCTTTGTAGCCCTTTAGGGTTTCATTGCACTCCCCACTGAATGTGTCACTGCCGTCTGGATCACTGGGGAGCACCCTCCAGATCGCTGTGTACAGAGCGTGTTCTGCCGCACAAAATAATATCACCATTCGTTGCAGTAAATGGTCCTACGCTGTGACACAAATGTCTCCGGCAGAAACGAGGTGATGCATGGTTACAGCTGGGCAGGCCAATTGGGGGAGGTCTAATGGTTTCACTGCCATTCAATTGGTACACAATGCGTATAGGGCGATGTCATAATGCTAGAACATACCTTAACATAGCAGCCAGGTTCAGCCATTCATTGCAATCGTGTGTACCCCCAAGGGCATCGTGAGTACTTAAAACAAGTCAATGCTCCCTTCACTGGAGGCGGAATTGCCCGGGAATTTGCGGTTCAGGACACGTTCAGGTGCAGTAACATCGATGACCATGGGCTCCACAAACCCCCCATGAGAGACAGTGGAGTGAATCACTTAAACGCAGCATCTGCAGAGAAGAGCATCAGCGTGTGTCAGTTGTGTCAAGCCCCGATGTCTGTACGGTTTGCTTTAATACTGAAAATGGCAATATGTGGACTCTCTGCCAAGACAAACAGAGGTTGTTAATGGGACTTAGGGCGGTGCAGAGCAGCAATGAAGGGTCTGCGTTTTCAGGCCACTGACTGTAAATTTTGTCGATTAAGATTGAAATAATGTAAAAAAAAGAAAAGAAAAAGAAAGGTTGCTGCTATGAGCAGTAAGCACAAGAGCTCAAAGAATTTCCTCGACCTCTGCAACTGGGGATATTTTTTTCATTTTCCATATATTTGGTGCTGTCTGTGCTTATGTGTATTCAACAAGTATAGAAACTATTTCCATTATATTTGGTCGAAGGACGGGGCATACAAAATAGTTTGTCCATAGGCTGTAAAAAAATGGACGTAGTCCTCCAGTTGCTAAAACCAACATACCTACCTAGCTTGTTGTTGCAAAACAGGGGACGTTTCTCCCCTGGATCAGTTCCAATAAGCTTGTGCGAAACACAGCAATCACACACCGTTCTGGCACAAATCGAGGCGGTCTGAGCCCAACAGTGCCACTGCCACTAACATCTTTGGTGAACAGAGTTCTTATAAATGGCCTATTACGACCAAGTCGCTTACCTGATACGACTCCGTAGCCTAGTTGCTCGCTCAAATTGGAACTGTTCATTTACTGAACACTGTGTGTGTGTGTGTCACCAGCCAGAGAACGGCAAATATCCAGCCAAAAATTCTGACCAATCACAAAACTGTTTATAAACAGGTAGTGTTGGGGGGCGTGTCGAGTCAAGGCTGCAGTGTGAAAGTATCAAAGCACCTTGACTTCTGTTTGGAAGCATGGCGTCAAATCAGTAAATGAAATCAGACATGATGTGCTTTATTGTCTATTTACTGACATTATTAATCATCATCAAGTTGTATGCTGATTTTCCACAGTCTTCCATTCCAAGAATGTTCTTTTTTGCTACCATCAGACTTGCCCCCTGATGGTTAAGTCCTACTTTGGTCCTATTTCGGTCCTACTTCGGTCCTATTTCGGTCCTACTTCGGTCCTATTTTGATCCTACTTTGGGCCTACTTCCTATTAAGCTGCCTATGTTTGTTTAAATTTCTTTAACACAGTGTTGTTTATGTGTTGACAGCTGTTGAGTCCTTTTCAATTTAATATAGATTTTATCTGGCATGAACAATTTGTTGCTTAATGAATTAATAGTTGTGGAAAATGCAATACATTATCAGTGATCTACATTATACTGATGAACTTTAAAAAAAAAAAAAAATTCCTGATGTCATTCGTAAACATGTCATTCTACAATTAACTGAAAAACAACTTTTATTTAAAAAAAACAATGTTTTATCTCTGTGGTTTGAGAAGAACATCTAAAGATATATCTGCTAAAACTTTGAATGTAATGAAGTAATCAAACTGGGGTCAGTCGGGACAAGTTACTCAATAATTATTCAGTAAAGTGTTAATAACTTGTCGCTGTGGAAGGTGAACATGTGGAAGGGTTTGCTACTATCAGATAAATTGGCGTACATCGGTGACCTGGACTCGTGACACCGAGCGCGCACACACTCAAAAACTCCAGACGGAGACTTAAGTTGTTGAGACAGCAGAATAAATTTAAGCTCTCATCCTCCATCCTGAAGTGGAGAGCGTCCTGACAGGCACCATCACCTCCTGTTATAGGAACTACTCTGCCTGAGATTAGAGTGCTCTGCAGTGAGTAATATGCTCAGATGAACTCCCAATCAGAGCACCTCTTCCCGTCCTGAAGGACATCTACACCCCGTAAACTGAGCTCAGAGCCCCGGAAAATCACGAGAGGAACTCGAACGCTGTCCGACAACGGATTGTTTAGAGTGCTGATATAAGGTCGATGACCCAAGAGTCACATGGTCAAAACTAACGGTTTGAAGAGGTTTCCCCATCGTCAACAATGTATTATATGAAACACGGCAGTGTCAATGTTTTGATTTACACACTAGGTCATTACTCCTTTTCCTGTTTCCATCGTCACATTTTGCTCGACTTCACTTCCATATTCAACCTCTGTGCATGTCAGAAAAGAATATCCTTATTAAGTTTTTAACCATGGATATCTTTTAAAGGCACATTTTGACGCTAACTCTTGTTTGCCGCTCCTAAATGAATTATCTTTCCATTTTGGCACAAGCGAGACTCGCTATTCAATAAAACAGAAAAAAGCACAGTTGATGGATTTTGTTTGCAAAATAATATCAGAGCGGCACGTTAGAATCCAAGTTTCTTGAAAGTCTCAAAAAGTATCGAATGAGCTCAAATTAAATTGGAAGGACCTTTTCTAACCCTAATAGGATTTAATACATCTCCCGAGGTCTCCTGGGGCATTTTGTTGTTTTTCTTTTTACAGGAGTCCTTCACTTTCCAAATGTGTCCTTGCCTTAATGCTATGCAGATTAAATTAGATAAGCACCATTAAAAAAGTGTCCCCGAAAAGATTGTTCAAACTCTGTTCTATTTCAGGTCTGTCTGAGCCAACCACGTTTGGAACGTTCTCGGGGAAAGACGTTCCGTCACAGATCGCCTCCAACGGACACGTCATGAGACTGGAGTTCCAGTCGGATCACTCAAACACGGGGAAAGGCTTCAACATCAGCTACACCAGTATGTACCCGCCGCTTTCTCTTCCTCAGTCTGTGTGTGTACATGCATGTTTCTGAACACTGTGTAGTGACCGGTGACATCAGTTTATAGCCACTAAAGACCGTGTCTAGTCAAATAACAAAAAATGACATTCTAACCTGCCCTCAAAGGTTCAGCGTGTATGAATTGGCAGTGGCGTGTTCTGTAGAACTCTTCCCCGCGTGTCTCTGTGAACAACGGTGGCCTTCGCATACTAGAAAGGATGCCATTCTTCCGTGTTTGCATAATAAGCGTCTACCTCAAAGTAGAAGTGAAAATGGGTGTTTTTTCCAGTTTAGGCTGCTGTACAAAACACGACGGCACGAGTTGGTGACCTCTGTAAAGGAATGTCTTTGTCTAAAGCACAAAAAGAAGAGAGTCAGAATTTCCGGATATTCAGTTTTCTCCCTGTAAACTCTCCTTATACGGTACACAGTGAAGCTTGCACTGTATTCTGAACCCAAAGTCAGTCTGACAGACATACCGTGCATAGTCAAAGTCAGTGGGCTTGATGGTATTTAACCATTCTTTGGATGGTCAGATATTTCAGTTTATAGTGTTTAAATGTAGGGATTCTGAATCGTCTGTGTGAGATGGTGTTGGCTAAACACGATCGTGCTTTTTCTGTGCGCCTGCCTCGTGAATTTTATTTGATTGTGTGATTTAGTTTTAAGTTTGACAGTCACTCTATATCACTGACATTAATATAAAACAGAGCAATAATCCTGTGGCTGGCTCCAAAAGACCTCAGTAGTTACGTTTAGGCACTAGAAGCATGGGGTTACGGCCAGGTAATAATCATGGTTTTACTTCATGGCATCAACCTTTTAATAAAAACACACCATATGGTCCCTTTGTTGTGCAGATTTGATTATCAGGTGAGACGACCAAGGATGGAGTTGAGTTGAAAATGTTTATTGTAAACGGCTCAGATCCGAGGAGAAATGAGACAACGATATGTTAACAGTTGGGCGTCGTCTGTCATTCTGCCTGTGAATTCCAGATTTATAGAAGTAAATCTAAGGTTTTGGAGAAAAGGGGGAGAGGGGAGGAGACATCAGCTGATACCTTGAGTTGACCTTGTTACTCGGTCCTCCGCCCCAGTTAGGTTAGGTTCAACAAAGATATAATGAGGAACACTCTCAGACAAATGATGGGTGCCAGGGTTACACGGAGGCCTCTGTTATTTGTCAGTTTCAGCTGGTCTATAGTTGTTAGTTGTTAGGTTTGTCCATATGAATGTAAGTTATAATTATAAGTTTTTCTCTTGCAGTCTTGAGCTGCTTTGCAGACATGGATGTGTTTTGGTCTGATTTGGACCTCCTGGAGAAAATACATGACTATTGGTGAAAAGTCAAAAAAAAAAAAAGCCTCAAACTCAAAATGACCTGGGGGCCAGTGAACTTCTAGTCTGTTCAGGAGGGGCTGGGAGAGAAAAAGCCAAAAAAGTCCAACAATTTAGGAAAAATGAATGGTTTACAGATTTGAAATTAAGATTATATCTTTATAATCCATCATGCTGTTGCTATTACAAATCTTGAGGATGACGTTGCTCGCCATTTCAAAGTAAAAGTGTTTGTTTTGATATATATAAGCTCACACACAAAAAAACTGATTTATGAGACAAAATGAATCTGTAATTAACAAAAACAGAAAACGTGAAATCAGCATAACATGTAGACACTAGACGAGCTTATGTGTAATTAAATGTTGAATTTAATCATTTCAAAATAAGTGTAGGGCCGCAGCACATCGACTGGCGGGACGGGGAGCGGCCGAAAAAAACGTGGAAATTGATTTAGTTCAAGTTCTATGCGTAAAGACATCATCGTATACAACAAAAACACTCGACACGAGAAAAGAAACGCGCTGCAAGTCGCAGACAGCAGATGTTTTTCAGTGGAACACACACACACACATTCACACACACACACACAAAAAAAGTGATGAACCCGGCAGGTACGTGCTTGCAACTTTAAAAGTCACAAAACCTCCCCCAGGAAACACTTCTGTTGTCATCTGTGCTCCTTGCAATCGGCGTCTAAATTTGGTTGTGTTGTGTTTTATTTGCAGCGAGCGGCTCCTAATTTGCTCATGTTTTTTTTATTTGCATGTGTTTTCCTAAGTTGAAATGTGTCGCGCTCCCAGCACAATTGTATATTAGAGCTGCATGAGCGCCTTTGAATATGCCTGTTTAAACTTTAAAATAAATACTGCTGTTTTTTGATGTGGCATTCATTTTTTTTAATTTTTTTTTCACACAATGGCTTATGGTGACTTTAGGTATTCTTTACCCTTGCAATAACCCGCTCAAACTTTAACAGGACATCACATTTTGAGGTATTTTCCAGACAAGCTACAATTGTGTTTTTGAAAGCAGAAAATTGTTCCGCAATCGAGAAATGACAGCCGTAAACGGATATTTGAGTACCACTCGATTCGTGTTTGGACCAGTGTATGATTATAAAAAGATTGAAGAGAAATGTCTCCTGTCCAGTCAAAGAGCAATTGATGACGTTTGGAAAGGGGGCAAAGAAGGGCTTAATCATTCTTGACCAGGAAAGGACTTGAAATGCTGCCCCGGCATTTAAACCAACGCTGTTAAATGTTTAAATGTCCTTTCGTCGTGCAGGGATTGAATAACGGTCAGGTGGCTAATAGAGTTACCATGCAAAACTGCTGACATGCTTACCTTCCCTGTGTTTTTCTGATCATCTGTTTCCATGTCTTTATTCAATGCTTTAAGTCTGTTCTGTTGTCACCTTTGAAACCGACTATCTGCTCTAAGTTCAGCATGACTGATTCTGATTAATTCCCTGTGATTATCATGCCGTTTTGCATCATTTAACTCACTACCTTCCAAATGACCTCTTCCTTGAGAGGTGAAATTTACATATAATATGTATATACCAGCCTTTTACTCTCCCAAACAGACCTTTATTTAACTCCATTGAACACGTCAGTAAGTCGGTAAAATGTATTCCTCCAGCTCACACTCACTAAAGTGCTGTACAAAAATGTCTTATGATATATTTAGGAATATGACGATTTGTAAGTTGTGCGAGATCACGTGAATACTTCAGGGATTCAGGGAGAGATTAGGCATATTATTGCTGTTTCAATAATTTAATCTATTAACATTTTAATGCATATATGAATACCAACGGCTGTTGCTGTGGGTATATCGCTATCTGTTTATATGAATAATGATTGAAACTCAAATATGAACTCTGACACACACACACCAGACTTGGCAGTCATGTATTAGAAAACAGTGTTGGGCTAAAGATAGACTGATTGACTGTCTGTGTGTGCCATGTGAAAAAAGTTTACTTTAGTGAGGTGACAGCTGGGACCGGGGGCTGTGCCAATATTATGAGGACTTCCAAACTAGGAATAGAAACGTGTATCTCTCTTACACCAGAATTGGCATATTTTTTAATCCATGGGTAAAACCAACTGAAACAAGGTGATTTACTCCTTTGCTGTTGCTCCAACAGAGGAATCTGCCTTTTAGTTTCATCGCTGATGAGTCATCTCTGACGTCAACAAATGCGTCAGAAACCAACAAGGTGGAAAACAATGCAGTACAGAAGCCGGCAGCAACATCACAGGGAAAAAAGAAAATAAAGCACCATGGAGACCAGTGACAATATCTCGGTGGTTGCGCTTCATAACATTGCACTAGAAAAGCTAGAGTCAGCATGTGAACTGGCCATATAAAAGAGTAGTAGAAGAAGGGATTAGCACTTTCACCAGGCCTGGATATAGACTGCTTTGATTGAGGTGACATTAAGAGATCTTGACTTTCTGGAATACAGACCATTTGAAGTTTTACTTTTGATTTACCTGCAGGTGTTAAAGGTTAAAGAATGAAATTAAAGGATTTGATAATCCATATTTGGTGGCAAACATTCTTTCATCCTTTTCAGCAAGTCACGGCTTTCTCTTAAAACTAAGACTACGACTAAATCAAAACTAAAGTTAAACTAGTCAATTCCTTAAAAAAAGAAACTAAACTAAAACTACTAAATCATTTGTTGTATTAACTTAAGCTAAACTGAAATAAAAGGCAAACTGAACGAGAACATTCTGTGGCCAAATTTTGGTCGTGCCTGCGCCTAAGTCCATAAACGTGTTCAGGGAAGTTCCCTTGTCACACTTATCAGGTTGCCTGCAGACGGGACAATGATAGACTTTACTTCCTGTTTCAGGCGTTCCACTTCCTGTTGGGAGGTCTTCTTTTGCAGACATGTCGAGGACAGGTCCCTGGTCTCACTTATCGTGTTTCACACAGATCGGTCAATGTAAAGAAAAGTTAGTGGGCACTTCCTGTTTAAAATGGCCGACTTCATGTTGGGTCAAGGGTGTGTGCCTCAACATGTCCAGGGAATTTCCCTTGTCTCATATCGTGTTTCGTGCAGATCCATCAATGTATGGCAAAATTACATTTAACTTCCTGTTTCGGGCGTTGCACTTCCTGTTGGGAGGTCTTCTTTTGCAGACATGTCCAGGACAGGTCCCTGGTCTCACATATCGTGTTTCACGCAGATCGGTCAATGTACAGAAAAGTTAGTGGGCACTTCCTGTTTAAAATTGCTGACTTCATGTTGGGTCAAGGCTGTGTCCCTCAACATGTCCAGGGAAGTTCCCTTGTCTCACATATCGTGTTTCGTGCAGATCCGTCAATGTATGGCAAAATGACATTTAACTTCCTGTTTCGGGCGTTGCACTTCCTGTTGGGAGGTCTTCTTTTGCAGACATGTCCAGGACAGGTACCTGGTCTCACTTATCGTGTTTCATGCAGATCCGTCAATGTATGGCAAAATGAAATTTAACTTCCTGTTTCGGGCGTTGCACTTCCTGTTGGGAGGTCATCTTTTGGAGACATGTTCATGTACAAAAGCAAGAAATGCTTGCGCTGCAATGCATTCTTGTGAGAACTCCCTGGAATGCCTTGCAGCAGCAGGCACTAAACACTGGATAAACATAAAAAACAAATTAAAATTTAAAAACTATAATACCTTGCATACAGTACAGCGAGATGATTTGGTGGAGTGTTTGGTTCCTTTTATGAGGCAGTGCTCCTCCTGTGTCCAGGCCTGGAACTGGGCTTTACATTGAGCTGGGTGTCATGTTGATGTCTCTGCTGTTCGGAGCCAAAGCTCAATAAAAACCTTTATCTGTTGCAGAATCGTTTAACCTAAAGCGTGAATGCTGATTGTATCCATTGCCCACTGCAGACCGAAGCCAAACGCAAGTGGGTGTTTGTGGATTTAGTTTTGACCAGTGGAACATAAGCGATAATGTCTCAAAGGAGTAACCGCAAATGCTAAAGGTTACCTATAATTTACCACCCACAAATAATAATGTTTTCTTATTTCGAACATTGTCACACCACTTAACATAGTGCAGTTATATGAGGACCTCTGATTTCACTGCAGATCTGGAGTGAGCAGCGAGTGCTTTGAAGACTCTTTAGCGCTGTCAGTGACTTTACTTTCTCTCTCCGTGTGTCCCAGAACTTCCTCTCTGTATGTGTGTCTCCTTTATTGTCGTCTCTTTAATCGGACGTGTTGATTCCAGGCTTTTTCGGTCTGACTCAGGCTTTCTCGTGTTCTTGTGCTATTTCATCCACACAACCTTGTCTCAGACATTTTCTTTCTCTGAAACACTCGGCGAACACCAAAGTATTTTAGGCGACTGTTTTTTTTCTCTGTGTGTCACCTTGGCTTCTCTTTAGTACCTAGACATGTCTCGTTTTTGAATTCATCCTTTATTCCATATTTTTCCCACCACTTTGTTATTATAATATCAGGTTTGGTAATGTGTGCTGGGTGATTTTGCAAAACTGCTCCAAAATGGCTTTTACTTTATTCAGTATGTGTGTGCCACACGTGTATATTCGAACACTCACCAGTGCAAATGTGTTTCTATCCATCACGTTTGTGCATCCACCTCTCATTCTCCCTATCATATTTTTCGTCTACGCTTCTCTTTCCCTCCCTGCTTTCATTTCCTCCCCATCAGTAGCTAATCAACCACAGATATGTTCATTCACCAGGCTTGTGATTTGGTTGGAATCAGGTTAATCACCTGAATGGGGGGGTAATATAACCTGAATTCGATTTTGTTGAATTCTATATGATGATATGATATGATATGATTCAACCTTTAGTGCTCATGTAGCATGGATCGGCGCCGCAGATGCACCCATGGTAAATTGCCGTTGGAATAATACACAACTCCATATATGGACATCCTGTGTGTGAGTCTGTTTATAGATCACATGCTTTAAAAATGTGGGGTTTTCCGTCTTCTTATGTGTTGTTGAATCAAAGTTATGATTCACATTTAAGTAGTGATATAAAGTAGCAATAATTGTGCAGAAGTTACAAAATTAGACCATTTTTCTTTTAAAAATATGAACAAAAACAAAAGAAAAACGGTCTAATTTAGTGATGAGCCGAGTGAACTTTGAACTGACATATTTCCAAATTTCTCAAATTCTGATTCAGATTTTAAACATTTTGAGTACTTTTTGCTCAGGTGTGTTTATATAGTTGTTGTTTATATATGTATTTTTTTCATCAGTTTGCCTAGGTTGTGCACAAAAAAACAGATATAAGAGAAGCTATAGTCGCATTTGCTGACAGTGATACAGCAATGTTTTCCTGTGGAAGTGAAAAATCAGTTTTATAGTAAATGACCTTGATATTTAACATATTTCTTTGTCTACCGTTGTCTAATTTGACTTTAATGTCACTGTTTTCCCTCTGTAGCGTTTGGTCAGAACGAATGTCACGACCCAGGCGTTCCCGTCAACGGTCAAAGGTTCGGTGACCAGTTCCAGCTGGGCAGCTCTGTGGCCTTCCGCTGTGATCAAGGATTCATCAGGACACAGGTAACTGAGTGGTTATGGAGTGTAGGAGCGTGCTCGGTATAATATACTCACGCAGCAAAACTTAATACAATCATAATTATATCATTATCATGTCTCCAGGGATCAGATCAGGTGACGTGCATCATCCAGGACGGAAATGTTGTCTGGTCTGCAGCTGTACCTCGGTGTGAAGGTGAATATGTTTTACCTTTCAAACTGTAAGGTCACCAAAAATTCAACTATCTCATTTTTGCTGTAGTGCTAAAGTGAGCTTAAGAGGCTTACAAGTTTCCCTCGTCTTGCCTCCAGCCTCCCGACACTTACTATTTGCATGCATACTCGGCTAGTGAGACACATGCATTATACAGCGATGTATCCATGATGTGCAGATAAGCTACATAATAATGAAAGGACAGTGGCTATGCCATTATTTCAATACTTTTTTTTCCAAGGTAAACAACCACTTGCCTGTGGGTATTTTGGTATCTTGTTTCGGTATCTCCTCCATGATTGATTATGTCGCCTAAATGACATTATCAATTGTTGCCTCTTGCTAATGAATGGGATAGAGACAGTCAAACTAAATAGGGCTGTCACCTTATTAAATAGAGAGTATGGGAGATGTTATTCCTCCCCATTCCTGTTGTTGTTGTTGTTGTTTCTAGAAGGGCTACTGCATATTGAGCATGCACAGGGTGGCTTAGAGTAAGAAAGTTTTCTGTTAAAGGGCAAAACCACCGCAAAAGCCACTGCAAATCGTATATTGCAGGAAAATGAAGATAAAGCTCATGAACTACAGGTCTTACTCCAGCTCTAATTGATGCCCTGCGTATTAACTTCCTCTCATTTCGAGACGGAGTCAAGAAAATCTTTAAAAGCCGTTGCAAATACAAAGTTATTCTGCCTTTTCCCTTTCAAAGCTGTGAAATCAAAACTCTCCTAAAGGTAATTCTTTCCTGCTCGGCGTCACTGTGCCATAATTGAGACTTTGCAACTCTTAATTTCGGCGTTAAATTAGCGTCAACATACGCCGCCTGCCGCTCTCCGAGGTGTGCTTTTTTTTTGTCACCTTGCGAGACAAATAAACTTGATTTGGCCTTTAAATGATCATCCTATAATTACTCTTTACCTTTTTTTTCCAGACAAGAACAACTCAGAACTGTGCAGGAACGCACAGGACGAGAGGTTAATGTTTATGCATACGATCCCGAAAAATTCAGAAAGGATTAGACGGCAAAAAATACGCCAAGCAGATGATGAATCTGCTCACATGATGAAATACGAGCGCTGCGCTCATGCCATAACACAGTGACATGATTAATTCCTCTCTTTTTCTGTCTCTGTCTCTTTCTCTGTGTGTGTGTGTTTATTTCCTGTAGCTCCATGTGGAGGCCATCTCACAGTTGCCACTGGTGTTCTGCTGTCTCCTGGTTGGCCTTCCTTTTATAAAGACTCCCTCACTTGCCAGTGGGTGATTGAAGCCCAGGTCGACCATGCTGTGAAAATAAGTTTTGACAGGTTGGTTTCTCGGCGGTCTAATTATGCGGCGATGTTTTGTCCACTCTGCTTTACATTTCACTCAGGTAATTAGTCCGATTATTTGTCTTTTTAGTGCAATAACACAGTCATGTGAAGTATGTCATTTTTTTTGGGCCTCTAAGTCATCTAGTACATCATTTAGTTCGTCTTTCGGAGGCATTATAAATTAGTCAGATTTAAATGCAGTTGGTGAGTTTCTTTTGCTGTAAATTATTAATGTTTTCCCCTAGAAAAAAGTGTAAAAAAAAAAAAAAAAGAGCAAATGCAACTTAGCCTGACATCGCTATGATTAAAATACATCTCTGATGTATAGAGCCATGTGTGCAGCAGAGGCTAAATGCTATTTCATATTCAAACGTTACTGTTATTATTCTGATATTTAATTTTCTACTTTTTCATGGTGAAGTTTGGTTTTAGAGCCTGGCTGAAGTCACACCTGTAGGTCACAGCTGAATGAGTCAGCGATAGAGGAAAATAACAGGGAAGCTAATCAGTTAAACAGGATAATTATATGTTCTTCACTTAGCCTAGCATGTTAGGGCACCAATCTGTTATTATGCAATAGTCAGCTGTGTAATCAATGATGCATTGGTTGTGGAATTCCTGCACTAAAATGTTTAAATGAACAAGTCTGCCGACTGAAAAATACCAAAACCATTATATATTCATTTTGCAAATTAGCTATTTAGCTTAATCTGGTATAGACCTGGTTCTGTACATGGTCGCTGTCAACTAAACTAATAAACTAAACTAAGCTAATTTAACCATTTTATCACAAATGTAATCATACAAATGAATAAAAATAAAAACTTTTTAATACTTTCAGCCCCAATAAATATTTGTAACTGTATTTGCAATTGTCATCATATAAGTCAACAAGCTGGCTGCTAGCATGAACAGCTGTGATGCTGTCGGTGCCTGAAAAGGATGACTGACTTAAACAAAACAAACATTGCTGCTGAATCTTCCTCCAGCACAGTGTGATATTTTGTCTAAGTATAATTTGCTGTTGATTAAAAACACATTTATCTATTTAATGCTTATAAAGGGAATGATTATAAGATACAATGTGCCAGCGTTAGCAGTGAGCTGCTAATCCAAGGCCCGGTGACCATACAATGTTTTTAAAACGCCACAACGCATAATACAATGCAACCATTCATTTATTATTCATAAAAGAGCAGTTCATAAAAGTGCGATGGCAGTAAAACGTATTAACTGAGCCAATGTAAAGTGTTGCTCTAGTGCGTGGTGTAAATTGCTTTATGCAGTGTCATCGTCATCGTCATCACATATCATATAAAAAGAAGAAAGAAAGCCACATTAGCCTGAACACAGTCTGTGTGCCGTGCCAGTTATATCTATGTCTCTGCAATGATATTGTGCCATTTATGTGTCTCTGTCTCTGTCCAGGTTTCAGACTGAGGTCAACTATGACACACTGGAGATCAGGGACGGCCCCTCAGCCTCGTCCCCACTGATTGGCGAATACCACGGCACCCAAGCACCTCATTTCCTGATTTCCACGTCCAACTTCCTGTTCTTGTTGTTCACCACGGACAACAGCCGCTCGGCAGCAGGCTTCAGCATCAGATATGAAAGTAAGGCTGATTGACTGACTGATAGAGATCTCTGGCAGACACACAAAATTGCCTATTGGTTCATTTTAGTGATGTCTGAATACAAACTACCGTGAAAGGGAGAATTACCCTCTCATATATACTCATCCATTTGTCTATGTAATATTTGATTCTTAGGTGTGACAATGGAGTCAGACTCTTGTCTCGATCCTGGTATCCCAGTCAACGGTCGTCGCCTAGGCGGCGGCTTCGCCATTGGCTCCGAAGTGTCATTTGCGTGTGACCTCGGATACACCCTGAGTGATCAGGAGCCAATCGTGTGCGAGCAGAATCATCAGTGGAGTCACGCTCTTCCCAGTTGTGATGGTGAGAATATTTTGTCCTTGCATTTTAAGACGTGTGCTTTTGTGAGGAACTGCTGAAAATACGAAAATTAAATTAGATAATTGAGGAAAAGTGAATATCAGGGACATATTAATGCCTCTTTCAAAAAAATTAAGACGGGGGGGAAAAAATGGCCTGTGTAAACTGACGGAACAGGTCAATGGTGTCACCTTGTGTCTGTCTTCCAAAGAACAAAAGCCCTTTTCCTCCTGAGTAAAATGCTTCTTTTTTTAATTCTCTTGTCAAATTCTAAATCCTATGCTGAGCCAATGAGGTGATCTTGATCTCTTATTAATCCATCCATCCATTATCTGTACCAGGTATCCGCTGAGGAACACAGAGGAGCAAAGCCTGTAGTCTTTCGGGTTTGAAAAGTGAAGCCTCGGAAGTAGGACAGATGTAGCTGACTCTCCTCTGGTTACATAAAGAGCTCAGTCTGAACGGCGGTCGCTGGGAAAATGAATCCACGTTTCACTTGATTTACGGCGTCAGTAAATCAAGTGACCGTACCATTCCTGAGGAGTTAACGGTGTCAATTGATAGTTTTGCGACTTAAAGACAATTTGGTAACGCTTTCTTTTACAGTCCCCTAATTACCAGGTATTTACCTGGTAAATTCATGGTAACACCAAAGTGTTACTAGGTAATTACCAATGGTAATAAGAAAGTAAATACAGTGAAACTGTTGCCAAAATACTGGGCATTTACCTGGTAACTATATAGTTAATTATAGCGTGTTATTACTGCTGTTAATAAGAAGGTATGTACAGCTAAACTATGGCAAAACTATGGTAAATGTAAGTTATTATTGGGTTATAAACTGGTAATAAGCAGGTACCTACAGTCCCCTAATTACTAGCTATTTACCCAAGGGGTAATCTAACAAACCTAACCCTAAAAATGTGTGTAATTACATGGAAACAAGCTTGGCTTTCTTTTACAGTACAGTTTTACTTTACTTACCGAGTACATTACCGTGCATTACCCAGTATTTTGGCAACGGTTTCACTGTATTTACTTATCTTATTACCCTTGGTAATTACCTAGCAACACTTTAGTGTTGCCATGAATTTACCAGCTAAATACCAGGTAATTAGGGGACTGTAAAAGAAAGCGTTACCGACAATTTTGTAAATGATGTTCCCATTTAGAGGGAAATTGATGATAAAGTACTGCACAGGTGAGTGGACGGGAGTTTGATTGACAGCTAGTATCATCCAATAGGCGCCTGATTGCAAGTTTAATATGAAGTGTACGTGGGGGGGAGCTGGCACCAATCACAGCTATTATTGAATGAATGGCAGGGTACACCTGAGACATGGATGCCCAGCCTATCACCGGGCGAACATATGCAGACAAACATCTTTGTCAACCTAACCCCAATCAGTATGTGCCTTGATTGGACTATGATTAAACTGTGCGGAGTAAGCTGGCGTACCCAGAGAAAACCTCCGCACACACACATAGAGAACATGCAAACTCCAAGAAGAAAAGCCCTGGTCAAACTGTGTTTCAAACCTCCCTGCTGTGAGGCACGATTCTGAACCACCACATCAACACGCCACCGTGGTTTGAATTACATTTTCTACCCCAAGCTCCACTCACGTGCAAACACTGCACCCTATTGTTATGAGGGAATAGTTTTTCATAACAACTGTTCCATCCCAGAAAATGGAAAATTCATACAACCAAATTCTTGAAAACCTTTAAATAATCCCACTCTTCAGTTAACCTAACTCCAATCTGCATTTTTTTAGGACTGTGGGGCTAAAACCAAGCAGATACGAGTATAAGATGAAGGGAGGATTCAAACCTTCTCACTGCGAGGCCACGGTGCTAACCACCGTACCGCAATGACACACTAACACCACATCCTCAATTGAAGTCTACATCATATTATTATTAACATTATATATATATGGTAACACTTTAGATTTGGGAGCACATATTCACCATTAACTAGGTGCTTACTAACATGCATAGAAGTAGCATACTAGCCCTTTATTAGTAAATATTAAGCACGCGTTAACACCTTATGTAGGAAAATTCTTAGTTCATGGCATAAAAGGTTATGTAGGATAAGGTGCTAAAACGTGATGACTAATAAAGGACTAGTATGCTACTTAATATGTAAGTTAAGTACCTAGTTAATGTTGAATATGTGTTCCCTAATCTAAAGTGTTACCTTTTCTACATGCATGTGTGTCAAAAAACTTCCCAGATGCAGTAATCACACAAATTCCCAGCAGATGTTAGATTTGTAAGCTTAATTCATTGTTAAAACCCAATAACCTGTATTAGAATAACGCCGAACAACATGGTCTCATTGGCCCAGATATTCGTTTGTGCAGCTGTTACGGCAACATTAGTAACTTCTTTCATCTATTAGGAGACTAATTAGAGAAACGACTTTTTCCTCCTCTTTTTTTTTTTTTGTCCGTTTCAGTCGGTGTAACTGGCATCCATAGTGTTAATTGCACAATCAATTCCCGCTCCAGACTATACACGGACTACAATGGACAAAATTGGACTCTCGCTGCTGAGTGAAATTATGCAGGTCAACAGGTTCTATAGAAACAGATGCTCACTCGCAGCTCTCGGGAACCTCTCGTTCTCCGCTCACGCTGTCATAGTAGATGAATACTAAACATCTTATTTGATCGGCAGATTGAAAAGAATCCAATTTTGAAGACGGAACGTCTCGGGTTTAGAGGGAGTTCATCGCGAGGCTATCTCTGCCAGCCATAAAACATTAGCAGTTTTAAAATGGCCACTGTGACATTTTCCATTTTTTAGCGGAGCACGCCATCTCACCAGACAGCTGTCACATTTCAAGACACTTAAACTGATTTGTACGTCTTGACTAAGATTATTTATCAGTTGTCACTTGTCGCAGTTTTTCCTGACCATTTTGTGCTGCTACCTGATAAAGGTACAGCATCGATTTAACATTTTTTTTGTGAATAACCAAAACAGAAACTAACACAACTATAATCTAAGAATCTTTCAAAACTCCCAGAGACATTCTTACAGCAGTAGCAGTAGAATTAACTGTGACGCTCCTTTGTGTTTGCAGTCATCGTTCTTATCTCTGTCTGTCTACACTCTGTCTAGAAATAAAAGTGGAACCATATAAGTTTCTTTGGCTTGTCCTCATAGGAGAACCCTTTTTGGCTCCAGATAGAACCTTTTTTTTATAAAGGTTCCACCTCATTCAACCCACCAAGAACTCTTTAAAAACCCTTTATTCTGGAAAGTGGTTTTAAAAGGGTTCTCTGGAACAAAATGGTTCTTACTGGAACCATTTGTGTTACCAAGAACCCTTGAAAAACCTTCTTCTGGAAAGGGTTTTTCATAAGCAAATGGTTCCAGGTAGAACAGCAGCCCTTGTAGAAGGACCCTTTTGGAACCCTTATTTCTTAGATTGTAGACATTAACCCTTCTGTTACCAATTTGGCGTGCATACCTCTCATTACCGTAACTCCTAGCCCGTTTGTGATATCTCGAAAATTCCAAAACTATGGACTGGGTCACACCCTGGACTATGGACCGTCCAGGGTGTGACCATGCCTTTCGCTTGATATCAGCTGAGATAAAGCGGTAGAAGATGGGTGGATCCCAGTTACTCATACTGTATATACCAGATACTCGTCATTACGGTAGCTCTCAGGACTTCAGCGGAATGATCGTCCAATCACAGACAAGATTCACCATTGCGTCACACCTTTGTGGCGTCAGCTTCTCAGTACCATAATTCCTAAAGGGTTGAATGACTGCCAGATATGGAAAGTTAAACTCATCTTGGAGAAAATGGGCAGAAACACTCACTCATCGAACATTTTTTTTGACAATTCTACAGCCACAAAATAAAAATAAATCCACGCAGTCTGATTATTATGATGGTTATAAGAGGGTGGAGATATAAACACAGGCTACAGTATAGAGTAGTTTGGACCTGAAAGGGTTACTCTGCAATGTGTGAACTCATTTGACAATGGTTTCAATGCAAAGAAGTTTATATTTAAGCGTTAGGCACTACACTGCCTCGAAAAAATGCAGCATTTCAACAATGCTGCACCTTCCAGAAAGAAAATAAACCTCAGATGACCTGTTCCTTCAGGTTCTCGCAGCTGCTGAGTTGCTAAAGAAATACTGAAACACAACTCCGGCTACTCTTTTGTGTATCGGGGGAGAATGTTGAACGGTCACCGTGACATTTTAAAACTTCAGTCTGGACAACAACTTCTAAGAAGTCATTCAAATGGAAAAAAATAAATAAAAAATTCTGCAGACATACAAGAGTGAGATAACTAACAATCAAAACACGGGAGGCAATGGAAGTAGGAGAATTGAATGTACCTTCTCACTCCCTGAAAAACATTTCTTTATCTCTTTTTGCTTTCAGCTCACAGGCTCAATACTCTCAACGAGGAACGCACAGCTGCTTTGATTTTTGCCTCACTGTGTTTTTTGTTGTCATGAATAGTCTCTATTTCTGTATTTTTTTCTCAAGTTTCTACAAGGCTCCCACCTTCACACACACACTTAACCAGTCTGTTTCTTTCTCCACAAGCATATATATGTAAAAACAGTGAGCGTCTCCTGCTCCCACAGACATCAGCAGGTGTCTCCCTATAACTAGGATCACTCACTCAGTTCAGTTTTTACCTGATGAGAGCACGAGGAATTGGCACAAAGAGGGAGACAGGAAGTGTGCGACTCTCTTAACAGCTATTTAACTCACCTCAAACTCCGATGAAATATGTCTCTTGTGTTCTGCAGCAAGCTACGAGAGAGAGTGAGGAGGATGGCATGACAGCTTTACTCACAGCTTCAGCATCTGTCTCCATGAAGTAAAATAAAACAAGTCGTAATTTAACATATGTTTCACCTAATGAATCACAACGGGGTTATTTAACAATCTTAAAGGGATTCAAATGAACCGATATACAGTAAAGTATTTTTTAACCCCCCTCAGCAGTTAGAGTGGATTCATAATAAAACAAAACTCTCTTATATCAATGCTTTGGCTAAATGTTCACCCTCAAAAACAGTGGAAGTCTTTGTGTACAGCACAGCTGTGGAATTGAATTGTGCTGTGAGAGCATGGGCAGATGTTAGCAGACAGGTCTGCCAGCCCATCATCCCACGCCATCAAAATTAAAATACTAATTGTGTTTATTACGGTATTGTAAAGGCTACAGACCCCACTGCCTTTTTAAAGTTTTAACTTAACCCTTTAACAACTAACCTTCAAAATGTCCGCCTGGACTTTTTAACTATTATTATTTTAACCGAAACTAAATGCTTTTGCCCATTTTCCCCGAATAATTTCCAATATCTGGCTGTTATTTACAATTTACTTCATGTTAAATTGGAACAGTATGAAACATATTTACAGTAATATTTTTTTGAGACTTTGTGTCAATGTGCAAAAACAGGTGTTCTTCCCAGTCTCTCATCTCTGGCGACAAAGGCGCTGATTCTCTGAAACGGCATGAGTGAAATCAACCGTAATAACCACGTTATTACATGCTTTCAGAAAACCGCTGGATTATTCCCTATAGCACAAACCGTTGTGTAATTACGGTAATTCGATGTGCTCGGTGTTAAAGGGTTAACGTTGAAAAATGCATTACTTTTGTAATGTGAAGAATGTGAAGACTTTTTTTTTTTTTAAATGACATCCAAGCACATTTGAATTAATTAATTTATATTCTGTAGTGAACATCACATTCTCTCTCGGGTCATTTCCTGAAATCCTCTTGTTCAACAAACCACTCTTAATTGGATCACCTTGACCGTGGCGTATATGGCTTGTCAGCCAGGTTTGGGTCTTTCTCTGTGGAGTTTGCACATCTTTCTTGAGGTGTTTTCTCCCACAGTCAGAACACAGCGGGGGGATTGTCTGTATTTGTGTGGATTTGAGGTTGTTTGGCTTTACAGTTCAGCCGTGGTGATAGCCTGGTGAACACCTGTCCACAGTGGCCTGCATCTCTCTCACTATAAGCTGTGATCGGCGCCAGGTGACCCACAGACAAATAAGTGTTATAGCTTTCGGGGAAATAGAAAACTACCTTTTTGTGTTTTTCTCGACAGTATGTTTCTGCACCGACGACCTTCACCTTTTCTTTCTCATGCAGAAACTAGTGTAGTGGGACCCGTAGGAAGTATGTATTCCTATAGTGGGAGCTGACGTAGATTGTTCAGTTACGGTAATGCATGATAAGGAACGTAAAGGCTAACGTAATACAGACACTGTGCCAACGTATTAGGCACAACGCAAATCAAATATGCCTTGTAAAGAGATTCCAGTGTGGCTGACAGTCACACAGCAGCTAGCTACGCTAATGCTAAGCGATCCTAGCTAGCTGACCTTTAGAAACAGGTTTGCCATGTTAGTCACAAAATAGGGGGTCGTACCTATGTTCCCAGGGTCCTATGTTCCCCGTTTTTCCCAAAAAAGGTCCACTTTGTATGTGACAGGGGGACATAGGACCCTTTTTTTGAAAAAGGGTAGGGTTAGGATTAGGGTTAGAGAAAGGGTCCTATGTTACGGTCCCCAAAATAGTAGCGTGCTAATGCTAAATGTAAATATGTGCTCGCGTATTGGTGAATGGACACCTACTACACACACAGACACAACTTGCTTTGAACAATGAACACAACATTTTAATATTTGATATTTTAACACATTGCCAGCTGTACATTACACGGAAGGTTTTTTGAGTTCTTGGGTTTTAGACGACTAAAAAAACATGAAAATCAGTTAAGAATGAAACCAGCGTTACCCGCTGTGGCTTCTTATGTTTCCCCTCTATTTTTAGGATTCCTATTTTAAACGCTCATCCATTTCCAACAATCAACCAGGGCAAATAACAACGCCTAAGGGGATGCCACGAGGCTTCAAATTGTATTATCGCACGAAACATCCTGTTCATTAAGTTCAGACAAATCGGTGTGTGGTTTTTAGTTCAGGATTTACGAATGTAAAACAAAGAAATACGTAATTAAAATTCTAATCTTCTGACATGACTGAAAATATGCTATGAATTTGATAACAGATATGATATTTTAAGATAAAATATATGTACTTTTAGTGACATACACCAACTGATTTCATATGTATATGCTGCATACTATATGTTTTTTTTTATGTGGTGCCACTTTAATGGCATTTAAATTTAAAATCGCAAAATTGTGTCAATGAATCCTCGGAGAGTGGTGATTGCATTATATGTGTGATGCATATGCTTATTTTTCCCCACAGACACTTTGTCATGTCACAAAAGCAGAAGCACAGGTGTAAACAATTAAATTAGTGGGACTCCGCTGTAGAACAGAGCCATCGTTAATGTTATGAGGAACACCTGTGCCTTTGTCTGCTGTGAAACAGGCCTATAGGGGGCTCACATTAAATGTTTCTCTTTTTTCTTCTTCTTCTTCCTTCTCTGCCACTGTCACTTGTTTTTAGCTCTTTGTGGAGGCTATGTTTATGGTAAAACGGGGACTATTCTGTCTCCTGGCTTTCCTGACTTCTACCCTAACTCTCTTAATTGCACCTGGACGATTGAGGTGCCTCATGGGAAAGGTAAGGACACACAAACACACACACACACACACACACACACACACACACACACACACACACACACACACACACACACACACACACACACACAATGGAAAGAGCCTGTATTTCTCATTTCTATCCCTCTATATACGTTTCCAGGAGTCCATCTGGTTTTCCACACTTTCCATTTGGAGGAGAACCACGACTACCTGTCCATCACCGAGGATGCAAATTTCCTGGTCCCAGTCTCTCGACTCACTGGCTCTGTGCTGCCCCCTAGTGTCAAAGCAGGACTCTTTGGGAACTTCAGTGCTCAGCTACGATTTATATCCGATTTCTCCATGAGTTATGAAGGCTTTAATATCACGTTTTCAGGTAAGAACACTTAATATCATTAATCGTGACCGAATTAGTGTTTTTAGCCAGACATAGGCCTATTTCTCTGTTCTAGTTAATGGACTGAGCAGCTAAAGAATTGAAAGGGTTCCGGTTGTTACTTACTAATATGAGCTAACATGGTAGATTACAAAGTGTTGTATCCTCTGGACCGATGAAAGAGGATAAGATAACTTGGTGAGGGAACAAGGAAGAACCCAAAAGAAGAGGACGGCAAAGAAAAAGTGGGAATACTGGGTGATAGACAGAGCTGGAATTGATGTGTGGCAGGTTAGAGTTATTAAGACTGAATTGTCCTAACAAGTGAACGGTGTGTGTCGAGAATATATTGTGGAGCTGATGGATGAGCAAAGTGAGACAGAATGGAGGGCTGATGGAGGTGCACTGGTGTTTTTTTGTGGATCCAGAGGAAGATTACGATAGGGTGCCAAGAGAGGAGCTGTGGTAGTGGCAGAGAAACATGTGAGGGTGGTGCAGGACATGTATGAGGACAGTGGTGAGGTTGTGCAGCTGGAGTGATGGATGGGTTCACAGTGGAGGTGGGATTGCGTCAGGGATCAGCCCTGTGCTCCCTCTTGTTTGCAACTTAGGCCCTGTCCCAATACCTACCCTAACCCTACATTTTTCCCCTAAGCCTACATTTTGCCAGCCCATCGCATGTTCACATGTAGGGTGGAGCAAGGAAAATTGTGATTTTGACCTTATAATCAACCCTCAAAATGTAGTGAGCTCTGATGCGGGCTTAAAAAGAAGTGGAAGATGATATTACCCATGATGCTTTGCGAATGCAGCGAGCTGGCTGATATTTTTCAACAAAGCTGGCGGCCACATCTACCGAGGAACATTTTTGTTGTAATATATAATTTGCAAATAAGCACGTTACAATGTCGAACTGTGTTGGAATATGTTTGATATACATCCAAAGGACCGTTGAGCTTTGAACACTAATGTCAGAAAATAAGTGACGATTCATGAAAGCAGCTAGTTAACTAGCTAGTTAACTAGCGGAGACGGAGAAAAACAAACAGCTGATCCACCGGCATTTTTCCTGAATGAAAATAGTAGTACGCTCCACCGGTAGAATTTTCAACATGTGGCGTAGGTTAGCACGTTCGTTACGTTCACTGCGCTAATTTGCATGTAGTGATGTCCTAATACCATTTCCCTCAAAGAGGGGAATTCAAAACCAAGGGCAAATATTAAGGGGGAGGTATTGGGACGGAGTCTCTGTCACGAGTCACCCTGGAACTATGTTGTTTGCAGATGATACTGTAATCTGTAGTGAGTGTAGGGCACAGGTGAGGAGAGCCTGGAAAGGTGGAGGTCTGTACTGAAGAGAAGAGGAGTGAAGGTTTGTAGGAGCAAGACAGAATATTTGTGTGAATGACAGTGAGACAGGTGGTGTGGTGATGATGCGAGGAGCAGAGGTTGTGAAAGTGGACAAGCTTAAATACCTGGGGTCAATGGACAGTGCACGCAGGGTGGAGTGGTTGGAGAAGAGTGTCAGGGTTGACATGTGGCAGAAGGATAGCAGTAAAAGTGAAGGGGAATGTCCACAAGACGGTAATGAGGCCTGCTATGATGATGTGTGTCTTGGAGACAGTGGCACTGTCTAAAAGACAGGAGGTTGAGCTGGATGTGGCAGAGCTGAAGAGGCTGAGCGTTTTTGATGGCAGTGACCAGGACAGTCAGGATTAGTAATGTGCATATTTGGGGACAGCTCAGGTTGGAAATAAGGTAAGACAAGCGAAGCTGAGATGGTTTGGTCACGTGTCCAAGGTTCCATATCCCGCTATATTAACACTAACCTTATTTCTTCCTATGGTGAAAACTGTGATATTCACACATTCCTTTACAATTTGCACCAATTCTGTGTTGTTCCCACGAAGTCCTCAACAATGTCATGTAACTCTCTTCAACATGAAGAGTACGACTTGGAGCCGTGCGAGGATCCCGGTGTACCGGCATTCAGCAGGAGGATGGGATTCAGGTTTCGAGTTGGTGACTCGCTGGCGTTCTCTTGTTTCCATGGCTACCGACTCGAGGGAGACAGTAAGATCACGTGTCTGGGAGGAGGCCGACGAGTCTGGAGTAACACACTACCTCGATGTATAGGTAAGACAAAATGTAAAATTACAGAAGTTATTGTTATATTTTAGAGTAGGGAATGACAAATTCATCGATTGCAGTAACTAAAAAAATCCCCATGAGGGCATATTGTGATGAATGATGGATCAGACGAGTCTCATCTGACAACATATTTAAAAAAAAGGCGGCAAGAAGACAATCGGCTAAGAAGTCAGGCACCCTGCAGTGCTATTGGGACAGATAAGAACAGCTGACTTTCTAGCTAGGAATTGAGTGTGCATGCTTAAAAGCAGATGAAAACAAAAGGTATGAAAATGAAAATGTGACTGATGCATGCAACAGAGTAACCTCGTCGACTGAAATACGACAGCTTAATTTGTTAAGTCTTTGTTTTGCAGAACAACATTCATGCATATCCATTCCTTTTTACGGTGCTGCTTATTGTGCAGAGCATAATGTAAAGCATTGTTGCCGTGTCAAAAGCAGTAAACATATCATCATATATTCTTTATTTATTGTTTTGCTTATTTTTTTTAACACTTTAATAGTTTATGTTCTATGACAGTATCTGGGAGCTTGTCATATAAAACTTTCAAATTAACTTCACTCCATGAATGAACCTAGAGGTAAGGTATCAGCATTTCTGCGGTTGTAATTCACCCATATTTTATTGGACACAATGGTAATTTACTATTATTTGACTGGTTGAGTGTTAGTTTTATTTGCCAGGATTTGGCTTTTAACAGGTCATAATTTGCTGGTATTTGATAAGTATCTGTATTTTTCCTGGATGCTGCTGCTAATTTACGAGAGTGTGACTGGTGGCTGCTTGTGATTTCCAAGCCCCCACAAGAGCAGACTGAAACTGCTTCAATAGCATTATCTGTCATGAGATCAGGCCTGACAGAGGCAACCAAACTACGGCAGCTGGCAACGTCCACTGGGTTCATCTCTTTCCCTCTCCATCTTTCTAAATGTCCCTCTCTTTACTTTGCTGTTGCTCTTTTCATTCCTCCCCCTCCTCTATATATTTGGACAGTCTTTGGGAAGATAATTACAGCATCAGAAGAGTTAATGCCGAGTCTTTGTTGCTCCCCCTTTTCCTTTCTCGAATTTCTCTTTGCACATTTTCAACATTTCACATTGTCTTGATTCATCAAGTTTTCTTTTTTCTTTTTTTTATTCCCTTCATCGCCTCTTTGTGGTCCTTCTATCTACACACTTTTATAATATTCACTTTGGAAAAGAATATCTTAAAAAAACTGTGGACCTTCTCCCCTGATCTGGTTTTAAAAAAGGACACGTCATTTACGAAGGTGTTTTGAATTTCAGATTTGCTCCCGATTTGACAAAAACTACATCTTTTATTTCTCAGTGAATTCCATATTGTTTTACATTACCTTCTCTCTGGTCTGTCTCATTACTTCCATTTCTCTTTATAATTTCCAAGCAGTGATGGTCCTCCTCAGTGGGAGTTAAAAGCCTGCTTGTCTCGCTTCCTTTCTCTGCTCCTCATTTGCATATGACAGAGCTCTATTTGCATAAAGTACCACTTATTTAAATTCCTAAACTTTGATAAGCACTGCACCTGCAAGATAGTTCTGTATAATTTATAGGTAATACTTTCCCAAACAAAATAATCCGGACCTTCTTCAATGCAATGTTTTCCGTTTTGCTCCATTTTGTTTAATTGCCTTTCTTTTGAATGTGTGGTACTGTCCGTCACATTAGAGAGTCGAGTTTATTTCAGCTTTTTAAGATTATTTTCTCCATCGTTATCATGTCTGCTGATCTGAATTTATTGTCATAAATAACACGCACTTTTCTCTAATCTCTCATTTTCAGAAATGGGAGTCTTATTCTGAACAATAATTTGGCAGAATTGCTGCCATTTTGATCCACTGTGTCTCTGTCCCCTTTATTGTCCTGCTGTAGCTGAATGTGGAGCCTCCTCACTCGGACCAGAAGGCATTCAACTTTCTCCAAACTTTCCTTCCGACTACGATAATAACCATGAGTGCATTTACCGCATCACCACTGAGACGGGCAAAGGAATCAGGCTGAAAGCTGAGAGCTTCTTGTTGCAAGATGGAGACTATCTCAAAGCAAGTACACACACACACACACACACAGAGCGAGAGCGCACATTCAGCGTTTCCCATTTAGGTAGTACAAAACATTCAGGCACACATTTATGGGATTATGTCATGAATAAAAAGAAAACATTATTTTTTAATTTTTTTTTTCAACTGTTAGTAACCATGTGCAGGTGCTATTAGCAGGTAATATTATTATTATCATCACTATTATTATTAATTGTGATAATAATGTTCACATACGCTTTGCAAGCACAAATATTTTCATTGGAGACCCATGCACCAATGAGAGAGATGCCATTGTGAAGCTCAACGGTTGTGATGTGCCATAAAAAAATCTACTTTTTGGAAATTACAATGACCACTTTTAGTTGTCTCTTGATATCCAGGCCAAGGAAGCCAAGTCTTTGTCCGCTCCAAAATTAGTTTTCACCCTCCCATCAACTGGAGAGGGCTCCTGAAGCAGTTTGTGGAAGGATCGGTGAATCGGTTATGTTCATACGCACTTAAAACAGCATGGGACTGTGAGGTAATTTGCTGTGCTTTGTTTTTTATTTCATGCTTAGTTAAATTAGTTAGCTGCAGCAACTTCAGTCATTTTAGCACCATCCCAGGTGTTGGTTGAGACAGAATTGCACAGTTTTTGGGCAATGCATGTGAACAGCTCCTCCCCTCAGGTGATTCTGTCAAAGAGTAAATATTGTTAAATTCCTATTAAACTGATAATATACAGGAGCTTCAATGGGACATATGTAAGATGTGCACACAACATCGTCACTCATTGGTCTGTGAATTCCCATTTTGAAGCCTGGGCTTTGCTATTTTATTTACCTGTGTTTTCGTTTTGGCCCGTTTGAAAGTATGTCCACATACTCATGTAGTCATGTTACCTATAGGACGCTAACTGTAACTAATCCCCACATACACACACCATTGCATACAAAGAGAATATAGGTTTGATGCACTTCTGCGTTGACTGCACTTTCCGGACCAAGTGACTAAGACTTTTTGTTACCCCTCCAATACACCTGTCACACCAGCACCACACCAATGGATGCTGGTAGTTATAAAATGTCTTTGCTGAAATGCTCCAATTCAACCACAAGAAAATACTTTATAGCCTGGCGAGATTTATCTGGTAATAAATGCAGCTGCCTCACCAGGTCACTTGGCAAATGACAATTACCAACATCAGCCCTCAGCAAGAAAACCTGTGCAAAAGAAAACGTATAGCACACTTTAACACAAAAACAAATAACTGCCTTAAATCTGAATTATCCCTCTCTATATTTCTCCGCGTTTTCTCAACACAATGCAATGGAGCCATTTTTCAATTAAACTGTCAGTGGAGTGTGTCGTCCATATGAGGTCTCTAAGAACAAGGACTGGAGTACAATTCTTGTTTTAGCGTTTAGTTAAATTGTTTTATCAAGGTTTGGTACCTCACTGGTAAATGTGTTTAACATTGCTGTAAGAAGAAATAACATTCCTGCAAGGGTTTTATTACCCATGTTCTCTATTAGTGCTCCTGCTGCAGTGGCCATCTATGGCTGAATGAATACATGAGCAACAGCAGCACAAAGGATCAATTCTGCCTCTTCTAATTCTTTTGAGGACTCAACAGTGCGTTCCTTTCACTTGAGGGTTTACTCTTGAATTTTATCCTATCATAGGTAAGACGCGAAGAGCGTAATTATGAAGTTGACTCAGGGTCAAAAAAAGGTTTTGATCTTGTAAATTGATATTCAGTTTTACATCAACCTATGTGAACACGGAGATGGTGCATAATTGGAAATGATATGTAGATCTAGAAACTATGATAAAAAAAAAAATAGTATAAGTATAATGTCAGTGTTGAGGTTACATGTGAGGTACAACAACACACGTCTACGAACACATACAAAGTAGTAAAATCTCAGTAGTTTAGTGTCACTCTCTGTATTTTTGACCCTGTTTTCACACCTGCATCTTGTTTTATTTCCCTGTGTCTTTATGTAACCTCCTCACTCACATATAATTGGTGAACAGATGTTATTCTTTTAATTACAAATCTTCTCTACACATGAACAAATTGCTGATATGTTTTTTTTTTTTTTTTTTTTTTACACGACTTCAACCTTTGTAAAATGTTTGAACATCAACGCACAAAAACTTCCTGACCCTAATTTAAGACATAATTACAAATTCGATCTGCAGTCCGTGCCTATTTTCAGTCTGCCGGCGCCCTCGTGGATTTAACTGATTGTCTATGTAATGAAAAAGTGGGGAGCATTTATACGGAGTGAACTTGGATGGATGTACAGTATTTATGTCTGGACTACAAAGTTGTTCCCATGGCTAATTATTCCTCCCAGACCCTGCCTTTGGTACATGCCGCTGCTTCGGTGTCAGTTAGGAGCAGCTGTGTGAGCTGTTTTACAATTCACGATGATGCTGTCGTACTGACATCATCTCAAACTGTTTTTATTCACAATGTCTTTTAGCCGTACTAAGCCTGAGGGCATGGTTAAGCCAGTAAGTGGTTTGAGTGTATTATCAGTATTAGGTCGAGAGTATTGGCTGAGCTTTCCCTCTGGTTGTGTTGTGTTAGCAGGTTTCTCCCTGACTTTTTTTTTAAAAAGACTCTCAGTGGAACAGGTATCAGATAATGAAGCCCCTCCTCCCTGAGAAAAGGAAATTCACACCAACATTTGGCACAACATTTCTTAGAATACATTAGATTACAGCCCATAACATACAACGTAATTACTTTCGAGATGAGGTCAAAAAAAGTGGGAAATATTATTAGTGCTGTTCACGTTAACAGCGTTACCACCATTAACAGCTTTGACGTTTCCATGACGACTTACTGGAAAAAGACGCGTGTGACGTCATGTTTACCTGACTCCCAATTGGTAAAATGAGTCTCTAAAGTAGTCTCGGTTAACCAATTAGCTCTGTTAGCTGCATTAGATCCTTTAGTGCCGTTAATGTGCCTACAATCGAACTGGAGTGGTGTTTTTAAAGTTTAAAGCTCACATAGAGTGGTCCTGTTGCACATACATGTTAATTTATGGAGGTCTACTTACATACACTAACTTGTTTTTATGGTCAAAAACCTCCTAGTTGCTGTAAACGAGCAGATAGAAATCCTCTTTTCTGACTGTGTTTCCCAGCCACGAGATTTGAGACTCAACTCTCTCACCCAGAAGACAGAGTCTTGTCATGGCATTAATTTGTTGAAATGTTGTGCTGTGCTTCTCTTGGGGGCTAAGCCTCCACTGTCCTTAAAACCCAGTGACGCCTCTGCATGACGTCAAGCGTGTCTTTTTCCAGTCACGGAAACACGTCATTCGTTTAATGCCGTTAATGGCATTAACATGCCCAGCACAAAATATTATATAAGACTGCAACCAGCACAATATGCACCCACACTTCCAGAGTGTTATCATTTAACTGCTGTATTTTTACAGTGTACTCTACATGGGATTCATAGTTCTTTATTGTTAACAGTTGATTTCAAACTCTCCACCCATAAAATATGACCTGAGGTTAGTGTTAAAAAACACTAGGCTAGGCAGTCAGTAACACACAATGGCAATAAAATATATACGTATATAAAAAAACAGACTTACTTTGGCCAGGTTGCTGTTATTTATGCAACCACTAGGGAGCAGCTATTTTAAAATATGTAACTATGGATCGTAATCCATTGCGAAAGGACAGGCTCTGAGATTTTGTAAGAACACTATATGGTTCAAATCAAATAATTTTAACGTGACAAATGCAGGTTATTATTTCCTGTATAATGATCCTTCTGGTGTGTTCAAAGTGACCTTTGACACCACAATACTCACCATTTTTGTCACAATCTCAGCACTTATGGACTCCAATGCTACAGCACCACATGCACATTCTATATTTGAAGGCACAAATTTTGTTTCTTTGCATTATTAACGTGAGAAACGTCAGCGAGAGTGATGGCAAATCTGTGTCTGTTCACATCAGTGCATTCACTATGCGCGTCATCTCGAGGGCATAATACATTTGCTTGGCACTGTGAACAAACCATTAGGTAGCTTAAGTGTGGGAGAAAGGCAGTGTTTAGTTAATGCACAACATATATTTTCATTTTAACTTTCTGAAGGAACTGGCAGAAAGCGCAATGGGCGACCAATTAGCGTGGCACATTCCCCAGGCTAAGAGTAACAGAAACAATGCCTGCAACCATTTGTTTGACAGTAACAGCAGACTTGCCGCGAAATCTCCCCGCAACATGCAATATAAAGTGTTGTTGCTTTAGGCGACTTTGCTGGGAGTATCCAAGCTTTATCCACCTATAAACGTCTCCTAATACAAAAGTTAATTCTTTACCGAGATGCGCGCCAGGCCCTCGAGAAGTAAACAAGAGGATGGAAAGGAAACAAAGTAAGAGTTGTGCGGGAATTGTTATGAAAATAGAGGTGGGTAGGAGAGCGAGCTAGAGAGAGGGGAGGGAGTCAGACGGAGCGAGGAGGGGTGGCAGATGGTGACATGGTGATTTATGGGCTGTGGGGCTTTTTCATTAACCATACTGAGTTTTACTAAAACTGGGTGAGGAGGAGAGAACGATGGAGAAGAACAGGGAGATGCTTGGGAAGCAGAAAGGATGAAGGGAAGAGAAGAAAAATAAAGTTTAGCGGAGTAATGTTAAATATATACATATATTGTATATATATATATGCGTATATAGGTTTCACAGTCCTATACCGTCTCTCTATCGTCTTTATTCTGGGCTATTCCATCAAATCCACACACTGTAACTTTTCTTTCACCACATACAGTAGAAGTGTCTCCTCCTTCACCTTGGCCCTTTATCTTTTGGCTGCTCTTGCCACCTGCAGAACTGTCACTAGCAATCTGTAGGCATGTCCCCGCATTTGAAATAATATAAGCATGAGCAGTTCACATTTATATTCCAGCTGTGAGCTATAGTATTATGAGGTACTTCAGAGTCCTGCTCCAAACTGCAGTCAAAAGTATACTGCACTTCCCTAACTACTACTTCACTGTGATCACATTAAAGACATCGCAAGAAGAAAAAAATTTGCTCACAGCAATCTGTTGTTTTTTAACTATAAAAATCCTTTACAAAGTCTTTGAAAAAAACAAAACAAATCCCCAACTCTGCGTTCCTGTTACAAACAGTATTCTCAATAAAATCTGGTATTAAATATGTCAAATGTAAATTCACTTCCTGTTTAAAGCTACATACTTTAATATTTTTCTGTCTCATAACCTGGGCAGGCAGTTGCTTCAGAGGAATTGCACCAGAAGGACCAGGTTTTAGGCTCATATTGTGAAAGAGTGAGACTGCACACAGCAGTCCAGCTGTACAAGACAAAATCAATGCAACTGTGTTTAAATAAATGTTGAATCGGATTGAATCAGTGCCAAAACAAATTTGTGCCATAAGCAAAGCCCAGGATGTGACTTTTTTTGGACCAGGCAGTGTTTAGTTCCACCTGCTGCATGAGTTAGAGGTAGAGCACATCCAAGGCTGCAGTTCTGTCTGGACCAAACCCACGCTTGAGCGAATACTAAACCAACCCTGAACCAAAACTTAAGATGCAGTTAATGTAAGCTGCTCTTACTCCATCACTGGACCTGAACCTGAATATCTTCTCTCTCAGGTTCAGATATCAATGACCTACTTTGTCTCCAAAACAATCTGTGCATTTAATCATGACTGAGAGATAAATGTTTGACTCGATATTGAGTGAATATCTTCTATATTTCATGATGCTGTAACACAAGTTCATTGTATGATAACCTCAACTTGTGTTTGTTTTGCCAACTTATCTCCATGGCAGCCGTTTACTCTTCCCGGTGTCTCACAACACACATTTCAGATGAATTACTACCACCTGTTTTGTCTCCTGATTGTGCCGCCATGAACAGGTTGATAGTTATGATGCAAATGAGAATCAAAATTATCAGGAGATTGATGATAGGCCTGAATTAGGAGAGCTTAAGTACCAACGTATTCATCACTTTCATGTTTCGTCATTAATTAATCAGCAGGGGAAAAAAAAAAACGGGCCACCAAACAAGACGTCCTGCAATAACAGACCGGTGAAATTAAGTTTTGTTTACACCACGGAAATATAATTTAGATATAAATGCAAGCGTGTTTTAGAGATACTTTTAGTATCTCAAACCAGTTTACACTGTAAATCTTGCTGTATTCACATACATGCTGTAGCTATTTTGAGATAGGGCTACTTTAAGCTATGGGCTACCGAAGTAATTTATGATACACTTTTTTACTTATTTGTTTAAATCCTGATTGTCATCAATAAATAAAGTTTTTGACACGTTGATAAAAAGAATCTAAAGCACTCAAGAGGGCGATAAGTTAACCCATTTCTTGATATTTCATAGCTATTGAACATATCAACATTCTCTATCCCTTACTCGTTTCATTTTGACTGCAAGGAAAGAAATGATGGGGCAAGTTGTCCAGGAAACACACTGTATTACTCATCACTTATTTTCCACTGTTGAACCTTTTCAAAACTTTACTTTACTTTGAACCATACACTTCACAACTGAGGACTCCTCAACCACGAAGGAGTCTTTTTTTTTAATTCAAGGCCTGCAGTATGCCCTCTGTCAATGCTTGAAATTAAAGTGATACTCACATTCGGTGCTTCCCTCAGGAGCTAGACAGAAATTAAAACTGCAAAAATTCCTTCCACCACAGTGAATCCAACATGTTCAAAGAAAATCAACCCATTTTGTTTACCCACCATAGACATTTTGATTCTTAGCACTGTGGGTCTTTTGCAGGCTTCATCAGCAACTTCAATAATTATGGCTTTGTCTTTCAGTTGATTTCAGATCTATGGAGAAACAACCCAAAGTGTATTATTCCGGAGACTCAGAAGTGTCTTACCTTCTGTGTTTGGTGGTACTATAGCTCACTGCACTGCAGTGTGTTCCAGTCCTGGTTAGCAGAGTGTGTGTGAGTGTGTGTGTGTCAGGTAGACGTGGGGCTCACTTAAAAACTCTACAAAACCACACAAATCCTCTTTGGCTCATGTTTTTATTCATGTTCTCCGGGTCCTTGTTCCTTTTGTGTTGATTGATAGGTATATGATGGAGAGAACACTTCATCCCGTCTCCTTGGCAACTTCACACGCGACGGCATGCTGGGTCATGTCATCAACAGTACGTCCAATCACTTGCGGTTGGAGTTCAACAGCAACGCCTCCGGAACGAATCAAGGCTTCCGCCTCTCGTACACA
Source organism: Microchirus variegatus (assembly GCF_963457635.1). Lineage (NCBI taxonomy): Eukaryota > Metazoa > Chordata > Actinopteri > Pleuronectiformes > Soleidae > Microchirus > Microchirus variegatus. Next base: position 24,209,319 of record NC_139815.1, on the reverse strand, counting down.
AGTGAGTTATCTTTGAGGAAATTGTATCCGTTGAATGAAAAAATTAGAAAGCGGCAGCAAAATGTGTTTTTTTTTTTTCCTCAACATTTTTCTGCTTTTACAACCTTGGTTTTGTGACTTTCTCTCTCTCACACACACACACACGCACATTCTTGTACTTGCTGCATGAAAAAATTTTTTTACCCAAATCTTTTCGTCAAATTTGAAAAACTGTCATACTATACTATGTCGACCAAATTTTGAAACAAATATGTTGGTCCAAAATTTGACCAAAAAGTCATACTAAACATGTCATTCAAAATAAAAAAAATTTTGGAAAAATTGAGTATAGCATGCTAGCAAACTTATTTCGAAAAAAAAATCAATTTTTGGTCCAAAATTGGACCCAACATTTTTTGTCCAAAAGTTGACCCAAAATTTTTTGTCCAAAATTTGACCCAAAATTTTTTGTCCAAAATTTGACAAAAACTTCATACTATACTGTCATCCCCCCAAAAAAAAGTGAAAAACTTTTTTGAAAAAAAAAGTGAAAAATGTTTTTGAAAAAAAAAAGTGAAAAATGTTTTTGAAAAAAAAAAGTGAAAAATGTTTTTGAAAAAAAAAGTGAAAAATGTTTTTGAAAAAAAAAAGTGAAAAATGTTTTTGAAAAAAAAAAGTGAAAAATGTTTTTGAAAAAAAAAAGTGAAAAATGTTTTTGAAAAAAAAAAGTGAAAAATGTTTTTGAAAAAAAAATGTTCTACCAAAATTTGAGAAAAAGTCATACTATACTATGTCGTCCAAAATGTATTTTTTTTTTTTTTTGACAAATTGAGTATAGCATGTTATAGCAACCTAAGGAAGTGATTTCAATGAATACAAAGTGAGGACCGGCCAAAATGTCCTCACTCCGTAAAAATGACCTCACTTTGTTGGTTAAAAACCCTCACTGGTCCTCAGTATGCCACAAGTACAGGAACACACACACACACACACACACACACACGCACACACACAGACAGACGCATACATTCACGCTCACAAACAGTAATCTGAATAGAAGGTCGAAGGATGGTTTTTAATTGTAAACTTAAATGTGATGGTCGATATATACACACAATGTTCTGCTTTGTGTCGTTAAGTGATTCTAAAGCTCTACGTACCAAAGTGAAATAGGTGTCATGTACTACAAAACTCTAGAGTCAAAAACGACAGAGCAATTCTGTTTCACTTCTGACAGATGAAAAGAGGCCAGTCAGTCAGAACAGTCAGTTTACCTAGAGGTGGAACTCTATCTCTCACTCATGCAACACGCACCTCTTAATTGCTTTGAAGGCTGTTAAGAATCCACGTCCAGCTGCTGTTCAAGTCAAAGAGGCTGTTTGATGACTATTTATACGCACTTCAATTTAAAAAAAGAAGGTGAGAAACCATCACATCTGGGGGTGGACGAAAGGGCTGAAAGCAGAGGGACAAAAGGACGAAGCGAGACATGGACACTAGATGGATGCGCTGTGCGTCAGTTCAACCATTAGACGGTCGTTAATCTGCAAGTCATTAAAGTGGAGAAGGTGTCACCTTCTGCAAACTTGTGGAAACAATATGGGTTGATGGATCGGTGAGAGAGAGAGTTATAGAAAGTTTAAACAGGAGAGAAGCGTCTCATCCACAGAGAGCTGCAGTGACTTTTTAAGTGGAGTCGCAGACTGTTGAAAGAGCTCTATTGGTGCAGTCGAGTGAACTGGATTCAATCAAGTGCACAAGGTTTTATCAAGAAAAGTTGACAGAGGTGAGATGCATCTCTAAGGTGAGGCGAGGTAGTTTGCTGTGGTCACAGATCATTTCGTCTCGCTCCCTCACTGCTATTTGAAGAGACGAAAAGGACAATCTTATTAACTTTCTTTGAATTGCTGTGGTCAAAGTCCGCGAGTGTTGCTTTACATTCATTATATTTGGTTGCAAAGTGGTCTGTGAGGGCTTTCTTTCTTTCCTCCCTCCGTCCATTTCCTTGCCTTGTGCCTGTGGTCAAATTGCAATGCATCAGGTAACTCCTGGGAGAGGTACCTCTCCTGGAATAGATTAAATAGATTAAAGTTATTAATCTTGTTTAATAGTTATTTTAAACTGATTATACTTGACTAAAAATGCTAAATCCCATTGATAGAAAGCAGCCTGTCTTCCTTTTCCTTTTCTTTGTTTTGTTTTTTTTCCCCAAATACACAGTATATACACTCAACAAAAATATAAATGCACAGAAAAGAAGAAAAACTTCCTAACTATCCAAAAATAACAGTACAACTTTATCAATAAAGTGACTTTAATTTGCGAGCATAAGGATTCATTTCTTCTGGGCTGCTGTGAGGTCGAGACCCTGGTGTGGTCGACGTGCTCAGAGATTCACCTCCCCACAGGCAGTTCCTTACTGTCTGCGCTGAAATCCACCTGTTGTGCAGACCGGCAGTTTCACCGGGCAGTTCTGGACGCTGGGCGGAACCGATCGCGGAGGTGCCGGAGCCGCATGTACCGGTCCTGAGCGTGCGTGGTAACACGTGGCCGGCGGGGCATGTGCACGGTTCGCTGTCGTTCCAGTCCCTCTGAAACGAGTCCACAGGCGGCTGACGGATGCACATTCAGTTGTGTTGCCACAGCAGCTGTAACGCTCATCCCAGCATTCAGCATGCCAATGGCACACTCCCTCATGATTTGTGACATCTGTGGCATATTGACAAGTGAAAAAAGTCCACATTTTGGTGTGCCCTTTTATTGACCAGACCATAAGGAGTGTCTGTGTACTGGTCACGCATATTGACCACCACTCTGTCATGCTCCGTGACTCTCGTGAGTTGAAATACTCAATCTGAGATTGTAGTCAATAGGAGTGGCCAAGTGACACTGGCCTACTGGGTTTGAGCAAAACAAATCATTCCGTGCGTTTATATTTTTGTTGAGAATATATTTTTGTTTCTGTGAGATGAGAAAGTATAATGTCACACATTTTCAATCCTTAAACATTCCTGCTAGAGCTACACTCACACATATCATCCATATATATATATGTTTTTTTTTCTTTTCTTTAAATATCATGGAAACAAGCAAAAGCAGAATTTCAAAAAATGTTCAGGAGCTTTCACCACAAACTGTCACACACATAGTATTTCAGCATGAAGTGAACTCTACACAGTGTTTTCAGCACTGACTGTTCAAATTAAGAAAAAGTGGAGAGACTCAGCAGGGGGAAAAATAGTGTGACCTCTGTCCAAAATGGCCCCCCTGAATCACCCTGTGCCTTCTGTGTGTGTGTGTCTCTCTCCAGGTTTTGACTTGGTGCACTGTGAGGAACCAGGTGTCCCCAGTTATGGCTACAAGATACAGGACGACGGTCATTATGCCAACACGTTTGTCCTCTACTCCTGCAACCCTGGATACAGTCTCCATGGCAGCAGCACACTCACTTGTCTTAGCGGGGACAGACGTGTCTGGGACAAACCACTTCCTTCCTGTCTTGGTGAGTGTGTCTGTGTGTTGTTGTTGTTGTGGAAATATTTGCTTGTTAAGTTAGGCCTTACTGTGTGTGTGCAGAGTGCGACTTGTTCTAAGATTATAGTGTGTTTTAAGGGTGCAAAGATAAGTGATGACTATGTGAATTGAACTTTGATAAATTTATAATGTTAGTCAGACTACTTTCTTTTACCCCGAAGGTTCGCTCAGTATTTTATGCCAAGTACTTTGACACAAGCCTTAGTTTTCACTTTCTTTTCAGTACAGGCACAATAAATAGAATATTCTATCAGGAGGGAGTTTTCATGAGTCCACGCTAAAGCGACGGCGATGGCCAGAAGCATTGCGTTTTGCGGGTCTGCTTCGTCCATCACATTCCTTTGAAGGCAGTATTTCAGCAGCACCTTTAGGGGAATTTGTTCAGATTTGGCCCTCAAAAGTTCAGCCGGACTCGAGGATAGAACTAATCACGGTCAGAGATCGAACAAGGAACAAGAGGCAATGTGAGAAGGAGAAAAGGTGCAGCTCGTTAAAAACAACCACCACTTTTCTGCCCTATCAGAGTTTTTATGTGAGTCCTTAACAATACTAGGAAGTTGCCATATGCCATTTTATTTAGAGCCAAGGATCCAATAATTAGAAGGTCAAGGTCCCTGCGACGGTACAAAATATGTTTTGACCTTAACTCCAGATAGTCAGACATGGATTTAAACTGTGGCGTTTGCACAATGACAATGTAGACTGGAGAAAAAATTATACCCAGATTCACAAAACTGATAAGATCTTCCTTTAAAAGGTCCCATAAATAATCCCCCCTCCGCCATCTATATATGCCAATACAGCCAGAATACTGGCAATAAATCCACCTTAGCAAATGTAATGTTTCACAATCCCTATCACAGAGGACTACTTATGATTCAAAAAAAGAAAGAAAGAAACAATCTGGTATTTGCTCTGACCATAAAGGTCTCGCACATAAAGCCACCTGAGATTGGACCCAACTATTACTTGATACTGCAGTGACTTTCTACAGCCAGTGTTTGATTTGACCATTATGGGATATGGTGGTAACATGGTGAATGTAGCTTACTCCTGACGCAGATTTTAAAGACGTCATTATCATAAAGATACTTTGATGTGATTAAACACTAATGAAAACATACATAATAGACCATAATAGACCATGTTTTACTTATTCTATTAGTTTTCCTTAACCTCATATAGCAACAACGTTCTTATTCTTAAATGCCATGTAAAAACCACAAAAGGATACAGATACTTATTTATGTAAATATGTTGTACATGAGCGGTCATGGCTGCTGCTTTGCTCAATAAAGCTTTGTACATCTGGAAGAATAGAGGTTGGCTCGCCTCCAGATAGTAAAATTACATTAGCTTTACTTGGCACTTGATAGCTCTTAATTTAGTCGAAGATAAGTGTAACATAAAACAAACCCTGAACTATTTTTTTTTTTTTGCTTTGGACCTGTTAAAGTCAATTTACCTATTTTTACTCGTTTGTATAGCTGGACATTCTTTGGCAGCATAAACTTGATGTTGAAATCTCACTATTTATTTTGTACAAAATTGTAAATATTTCTGCCTATCTTTAAATTTATTTTTTTTATATATATATTTAAAAAAAAGAAAAAAACTCCACTTGACACCCACGTCAATTCAGAATCCCCAACAGCAAAGCCAGACCTTGTGTCTTTCTAACTCTGCCAGCACACCTGAACTCTCTGAGGTGGAACACGGCTCTTGTAGTTTCTAATAGCAACTAAAAAAGTTTGTGTGTGTGTGTCAGTCATTAATTCTTATCTGCTCTGTTACTGCCTTACTTTGTCACTGCCTTATACTTTCGGTGAGCCAGCAACCAGGAGAGTATACTTGCTGACAGAGCCCTGAGCTTACTTATGTACCGCTATAGGTAGCATTGTATTTTCCCTATTTTTCACATGGTCGCATTGGAGCCCTTGCCTCTCTGCCTGCCTGCCTGAATATTTCCATCCCAGGCTGTCTGGCTTGGTCTCACACTTGTCCCACAGAGATGAGGAGATGGCTTTGCCTCGGGCACCAGTCTTCTTTCTCTCTCCAGTACGGAGTCAAACAGAGCGAGGAGGTCTACCGCTCTGGGACTCTTTTATTTTCAGTCTTTTCTCTCCCTCTATTCATGCACAACACCTGTCTGTCTCACATTCTGTATTTGTGTGTGTGTTCTTCTATTCTTTCCAACTAAATGACTCCTCAGAGATTCACAAAGAGAAAAGTATTTTTTTATTTTTAGGCTTTGGTTGCAATTGTGTAGATTTTTAATTTCTTTTCCACATCCCTTTTCATTTCTGTTTACCTGTGAATGTGGATATTATTGTGTGCTCTCTGCCTGGTTTATACTGTAGTGCAACAGCAGTAGGTTGTCACATTACTGCGGATTGTAGAGCTGTGTTAATGGCGCCCTCTTGACTCGCACAAACACACAACGTGCACAGCTCAAAAATAAAGCCTTCTCTGAACCAAACTGCCTCCTAATCAGCAGTGATCTGGTGGCTCTGTGTTCTATCATGTGTACCTTGTTTACCATGATGAGTTCAAACTTGCCCTCAGCCTTATCCCTCTCCTCTTTGAAAACAACACATTACAGAAAGGCAGTTATCTCACATGCATGAAACATTTCTTGACCGTTGCACATCTTAGAGACAAAACACCCATCAAAGTCATTCACTCACCTTGAAAGTGTATCACAGTAGAGAGGATAATTCAAGGTTGATTTAATGATTCAAGCATTTCTTAACTGATTCTCCTCTAACGCAACCTTCACACCTCAGAGTAATTTATTGCAAAGTAGGGGCACCGTCGCTTACAGAGATGAATTGAAATGTTAATGGGGCTGGAAAAGCTGGATACAAATGAATTGAGAAAAGAGAGAACTTCATAGATCCTGAAAGTTTGGCCATTTGTCTATCTATTGTTATGGAGATTTGCATGAGTTAGAAGTGGAGAGGATTTATTTCCCTTCACTCTGTGTGTGCCGTCTCGTGCCTCTGGACCTCAAGATCAAACCGAGTGTCAGACAAAGTTTACTCCAATCCACCACAGACTTGTGTTACTGGACAATGCCCTCTTTCCCTCTTTTGCAGTAGCTGTGGTTGAGCCAAGAAGCCAAATAGAAAACATGACGCAGAGGTTTGATGACACGAGACAGTGTCAAGTTATAATTATGTCCAATGACGTTGCTCTATATGTATGATAAAATGAGTTTACCAGATTAATTTAGAGATTTTGTTTGTCAACTATAACATTGTATTTTTACCTATATCTTATATCAGCCCCATTTTAGTATGATATAGAGTGTGTTTTATTCTTTGTGTCAAGGAGAATATGATACATCTACCCACATACAACACAATTTGATCTCAAGTGGGCTGGGCCAGTAAAATAATAGCATAATAACTTATACAACAAGTGTTTTACATTTAATGAAGTATCTTTTTACAAAACATAGTATGAACAACTTGACATTTCTTGAGAAAAACAATTGCAATTTCAACAATATTATGCACATATGTGCATAACAACTTACAGATCACAATTTGTTTCACATTATGAGCAGACTGTTATCAAAATGTGATATTTTAACAAATTCATCATGGGGGCCGGATTGGATCCTCGTGCAGGCCGGTTCTGGCCGGTTCTGGCCCACGGGCCTTATGTTTGACACCCCTGGTGTACAGCATCTGTACAAATGATCAACATTACATAATATTTAACTGCAGAGTAGCCATCAACATGCAACACATTAAACCTTTATACATACATGACAAACTGCCAATAACTGCAACACTATGAAAAACAAGTGCTGGGAGTAATTTGAAAGGTAAAAAGTTGTTGCCTGTTTTGACATTTTTACAAAACAAGTAGATCAAATACTGTGTGTGTTTTTTTATCTGTGATGTTTCATTTTCCCTTTGTCTCGCGTCCTTGTAGCGGAGTGTGGAGGTCCCATAACTGGAGCGGTGTCTGGACGGATACTGTCTCCAGGATATCCTGCTCCTTATGACAATAATCTGCACTGTACCTGGACTATAGAGGCGGACACAGGCAAGACCATCAGGTAATCTTGGAGCGGTGATATACACTATTTTTGGTTTAAAATGAAGGGAAACTGTTTGCGAGTGTGTGAATGTGCCTGCTCAAGTGCTTTGCTCCGGCTTAGATGGGGGTTATTTACTGGCTGCACTATTGTGAGTAATTAATGATGTATTTGTGTTTTATAGAACACAAACGGGGTATGTGAAACTGTAATTTGTGGTTCAATCCAGGGCTCTTGGGCCTAAGAAGTCCTATGGATGTCAGCATTTTACTGTAAATAGGAAAACAACATTGTGTGCAAACCATAAAACAAGCACAAAATGAGCTCCTTCCTTTACATCCTGGGCAGGACAATGTGCAAGGTAGAGGCAAACACTCAAAAACACTGGCAGGTAATAATATATTCACTAATTAGAGATAAACGGTCACTGTCACAGCGACTGCTGTGTCATAGAGTACATCTCATTAGTCATTATGCCACCCACATGTTTCTCAACAAGCTGTGGCTACTGTGAATGTTTGTGAGTGAATAAGCAGTTCCTTTTTTCTTTTTTTTGCTCTAGATCTCACTGACATAATCGTTTTTTTTCTATGCTTCCTCAGTCTCCATTTTATCGTCTTTGACACCGAGATCGGCCACGACATCCTGAGAGTTTGGGACGGTCCAGCCGGGCCGTCGGACAGTGGGATCCTTCTGAAAGAATGGTCCGGCCCGGCCTTACCTGAAGACATTCACTCGACTTTCAACATACTCACACTGCAGTTTGATTCTGATTACTTCATCAGCAAGCAAGGGTTTTCCATACAGTTCTCCAGTGAGTAGCCTTAACTCGAAATTCATTCACATTGGAAAAAATGTTTTTCAAGAATCAAAATTGAACCATGATTCCACTAAATCACTGGTTTGGGTGTTCTGCTCCTCTCTATACCTTGGATTCATCTATGAAGAAAAACCAATTATCGAATTAGCAATTAATTTAGCTGCGTAACACTTAGTTTCTTACTTATTATACAAACCTCATTTATATTGGCTAGGGGCAAATTAATCAGGAATTAATGCTACGTTTAACAGGATTTCTTGAAAAAAAAAAAAAAAAAAAACCTTTAGCCAAAGAATCAAATGAGATATTTAATATCTCACCCTGGGACTAGGGCTTACTAAGTACTTAAAGATACCAGTGGTTGCTCAGAGGTATGGTAACAAATCTATGAGTTCAATTAAGTAACATACTGAAAGGTATACTGGAAGATGTCTTTAAGGTTTGTAGATAAAAACCAAAATGATTCCATTATAAGGGTTGACTTTAGAGTCATTAATTACTTAATCAAGCACCTTCAATCGAAAAACAGCAGTTTCTGCCTCATTTAAAAGAAACACTTCTATCAGCGTACAGGTGACCTTTACCGTTTCATCCACTAAACCCAAAAATGCACCATCCTATTAGAATCAGTGGCTTAAATCAGAGTGAATCAGTGTTTCTGTAGCAGGAAAAACAACAACAACATGAGAGGCACACTGAGTAGGAAAAGTCGCACAGTCATTTCCATTATGCGTTAAAAGGAAGTAGACCAAAAAACAATGTAAAAACATGTCGTTTTTTTACAGTCTGAAGATAGATAGGTACAGTAACATAGCACAAAAAAGGAGCAAGTTTATGAGCTGAAAACAAATGAGCAGCAAATGTTCCTTGTCGTTTTTTAATGATTTCTAATCTTTTCACAGTCACATTATCGAAACAGCTGTGAGACCCAACAAGGTGCCTGAACCCACTGATTTAAAAGACAGACAGACTCATCAATGCTGATCAATATGTCTAACCTTTTATTATTATTTCACAAACTGATTAAACGGAAGCATTGTTGTTGTTTTTTTTAAACACAACTGCAAATGCACGAAACCTCTGCGCCGTGAGTTTGATTGTCATATAAAAAGCAGTATAATTAACCCGAGTAAACACACTGTGTGATGCCTGAGGGGGGAGCCACTAATTAAAAAAAAAAAAAGGTACACCAGGTCAAATTTGATTGAACTGATGATCCATTTATCAGCAACAGTAGTTGCTGACTAGTCAGGGTAAACACAGGCTTATTCGTGTCTTTCCAGCCGCCAGTTATTGTCAGGTACAATAACAAAATGATGACAAAGGACACTGTCAGTGAAGATAACACTATATAAAATGGGTCACTTTTCTCCTCCGCAAACAGTACGTCAATATCAGTTTATCTCTTTCACACGCTCCACTGCAGCCACTACAGCGACGACCTGCAACGACCCCGGCGTCCCGGTGAACGGCTCTCGATACGGCGACAGCAAGGAGCCCGGGGACAGTATGACATTCCAGTGTGACCCGGGTTATCAGCTGGAAGGTCAGAACACCATCACGTGTGTACGGATGGACAACAGATTCTACTGGCAACCGGATCCTCCGACGTGCATAGGTACGAAGCATGAATCACCGCGCGGATGATTTACTACCTCGCTGAGATAAAATGTGACATCACGGCGTGATAAGTGAAACATCAGTATCTTTAAAAAATATCATATTGCACAATAAAAAAAAACCTTCATTCAGGTTTTTAGACACCAACACTTTGATGATGGAAGAAGAATGGAACACTTTATCGTCTTAAGTTCTATCTAAAGTCTGAAGTTTCTTCTAACTTTAACAATAAACATGACAGATGAGGTCTCATAGGTGCCCCTGTACTTTTTTTGCCATTACTCACACACTTTTCATGGAGATAAACCGACTCATTACTGATGGTGAAATTCTGGGTTTATACCGACGCACATTTGTTGTTGTTGTTGTTGTATTATCCTTGAATAATCACAGAACACACATATTATAGTATATGTTATATATAGTTATATAGTATAAGTTTGCAGCATTTTTTATATTATATATACTTTATTTTTGTTATATATGAACATAAAACAAGAAACAAACAAACAAAAGAGGGCTAGACATGTCAGTATACACATTTTGGAAATCGGTACAGATAGGTAGAGTACACAGTACAAATATCCGCACATTGGAATAGAATTAAGAGTCTTAATGTTTGTAGCAATCCCATCTATTCCTCTCCTTTAACCTTTTGCAGCCGCAACACAAAAGTCAATTTGTCCGTTGCCTGCGTAGAGTTTATAATATAAGAGTCTTATGGTAGGAGGGTTCCTCTGAAGCCAGCATTTAACATTTAAATGGATAGTTCGGAATTTTGGACATAAGACCTATTTTGCAACTCAGCCGGTCTGATGGAGACATTTTCAAGAATTTTCTTTCAGTTCTTCTAGTTGCCGAGTTCGCTGGTGCTATGGCTAGCGCAAGTCAATGGTACCAGCTAGCATGGCATTAGAAACACTCATACCGACTCCACAGTGCACCCGAGGCTAATCAATTGTAACGGCAGACTATCGATGTACATATCTGTGTTGATAGAATAATATTTGAAACAAAACTAACCTTGCATCGCATGAATTTTTGAGGGACTACTTTCTCAGCAGCAGCGGAATCAGTCCGCCGCTGCCGGAAGTATGACGCGCTGCTGCTGCTGCTGCTGCTGAGACATAAATCCTTCAAATTGCAAGGTTGTTTTTATTTCAAACATTCTATCAACACAGATATGTACATCAATAGTCTGCCGTTTACAATTGATTTGCCTCGGGAGCACTTTATACAAGCTTCGATCACAAAGTTACATTTTCTGATGTGGATATGAATATTCAATCAATCAATCAATCAATCAATCAATCAATCAAATTTTATTTATACAGCCCACAGTTTACAAAACACAGTTTGTCTCACGGGACTTCACAGGGTTGGTAACATCCTCTGTCCTTAGACCCTCGACCAGGGTAATGAAAAACTATCAGGGAAAACAACCCTTATAACAGGGAAAAATGTAGAAACCTTAGGGAGAACCACAGGTGAGGGATCCACTCCCTGGACGGACAGACGTGCAGTAGATGTTACCCAAAACATACAATACACAATTACAAAAATAAAGAGTAAAAAGTCTTAAAATGCCAGGATCCATCTGGATTACTGGGTTTGTTGCAGCCTGTAGCAAAGGCTGTTGTGGTCAGCGACTTGGGGATGACGGGAGTCCTCGTTTCTGTCCTGGCCTCATCCTGTTTGCTGGTGGCAGCAGAACTGTAAGGGATTAAAAATCAGTTAGATATGTGGTACAAGTGGTTTTATGGGCTACATGTGGCTACATATTGGTGGATACTGATGTACACCTGATAAATCTGCAGCCTTATGGCAAAACGATCGAGTGCCTGATTGATGTCGAACTGATTCCGAGGAAACCCGCTGAAGCATTAGACACATCGAGCATGCGACTGTTCTGGACAAGCTGTCGATTGGGCAGCATTTGTATAAATTATCATCATCGCGGAGCCCACCTGCTGCTTTCACATCCCAGTTCCACGTGTCATTCATACAACTGTGCTGCACTTTGTGTTTCACTGCGCCCCTTTAAGGTGTGCTTCCCTTCTTTCATTTTTCTCCTCTGCTCCATTAGTCACACTTGACTAGCTCACTAAAGGAGGAAAGTGACTTCCAGCCATGACACAGAGTCAAAAAATACAGGAATAGCAAGGTCAATACCAAAACAAGATGTAATCTGTAAGGCAACAAGACTCTTCACTATTCTCATCCATCAGCCAACAAATTCTACAGTGTTATAGCCAAAAACAAACACACCTGTGGCACAGATACAGAAATCTGCTGCTTATACTTTGTCGTTGTCAGCTGCAGAACTGCATGACACACCAAAAAGAGGGCATTAAGTTTATTTCTTTTTTTTATTCTAGTTATTATCCAGCTCCGTTTCACACATGATCTTTAATGTCAAGCCACTCAAACCAGACTCCCATTAAGGTCCTGGGCTGCTGGACTTTATTCAAGAACCAGGGAGGAGGTACGGTGTGACATTCAGCTCGGATGCTAATAAAAATTCATGCAGCATGTAGCATGTTGCCCACCCCTCCCTCAGCTCGGAGCAAAGGAGTCGTCATTTGTCCCTCTGTTAGATGCCATAATCTCTCTATATCAGCCAGCACTATCAGGAAGTCCTCCAGCACAGTCACAGAGGCCAGTAATTTGCCTGTGAATCACATTATGCTCTTCGTCTCTGACTCGGCGCCATACGAGCTCATGTTTTGTGTGTCTTAAATTCTCTCTTCATTTTCCTCTCTTAGTTCCCTGCCATGCTTCCATCTCCTACACTTGAACCTCAAATGGCGAAATCCTCTGTGTTCAAAAGCTCCCGAGATTAAGCCAACGTTATACACAATTGCTGACTGTCTAAGTGTGTGTGTGTGTGTGTGTGTCCATGAGTGATTCACAACTACTAATGGCTTTGTTTACCTCTGTTTCACTGTTAATAATCCATTCACACCCACCTGCCACCCCCACGACACCTCTGTGTGCTTCATATTCTGCTGAATCCATATCTGTCTCTCTTGCCAGTATCTCTTTCCTTCTTTCTGGCTTGTTGTGGGATAACAGGACCGCAAGGTGTGATTTCCTCTGCTAACTGCCCCCAGTTGTACACTCTGTAACTAAATCATAACATCTCTCCCTGTCTGCCTTTTGCTCTTTCACCCTCTCCCGCTACCTGTGGATGTAATATTAGCAGTCCACTAGGCATAATTCTCCCCCTCCCGGCCAACGCCTGCCATACCGCGCATCACTGCGGCACTGTGTTTCACTCTGCCAACCTTTGGGGGGTTACATGAGTGGTCAGTCAGGGCCGATTCTCTTTCCAAATTACCTTTAGCCAAATGCTGTCTAATCATCTTTTTGTCTCTCCTCCCGATTTGTGTCTGTCTCTCATTTTGTCTGTCTGCAGCCACCTGTGGGGGAAACGTCAGTGGACCGTCTGGAGTCATTCTGTCTCCAAACTACCCTCAGCCTTATCCCCCAGGGAAAGAATGTGACTGGAGAGTCAGAGTCAACCCCGACTTTGTTATCGCCCTCATCTTCAAAAGGTAGGCCGGGAGAGATTTTGAATTGAACTATTTTGAATTAGCGAAACACCCACCACGACACATGGTATTTACCATGAATAATTTACAAAAACAAAAAAAAAGTACGTCTTAGGAGGGCTCAGAGGGAGAGCCGACAGTATGACAACAAATAACAAAGGCAGCAACGAGGCAATGAGGACTATCCATTGGTTTATTTTTGGACCTATCCTCGTATGTAACTATCCTGAGAATGTTCATTTTTATACTTTTTTACAACCGCACATCACCCACTCTGCTCCTGCTCACTCCTCATTATGTCGACAGGAACTGCCATCACACAATTATTATTATTATTTTACCTTTTTCTGGGTGAAAGATTGCCCAGAGCAGCCCAGAGTCATTCTTTTTTTAGGACGTGCACGTCTCCTTCCCCATGTGTCGCCCTCCACACTGTGTGTCTCCCTCTTAAACTGTGCACTCTTGCTCGTGCTCCTGTTGTTTGTCACTGACTCACACTTTAAGTCCATCAGAAAGTGGTATCCTCACTTTCATGTAATTCCAAGGGTCATTTTATTGACTTTCTTTTAACCAGATAACCACATTTGACAGAAACATGTCAGAATGATTTGTATTTTTTCCTTCTGTATCATGAGAACAAGTGGTCATGTCCACAAACCGTTCTGAAATGTAACTTCCCAAATCAAGACAAATATTTTACTAAAGTGATTTTTTTTTTACCTCCCTCAAAATGGACTTGTTTCACAAATCTAGTTTAGTAAAAAAGTATTTTTAGTGTAGACTGTGCGTGACTCACCGTGAACCAGACAGAGTCCAAACAAGGTCTCTGCTGCTTACAGTCAGAGCGCACGCTCAGGTTAGCCTGATGTCAGTTAATGCAGTTAAGCGTCATTAACCTGACTATTAAACCCATTTGTGTGTGTGCAGGCAATCTCTAATATACAATAAAATCCACTTCTAACACAAGTTGCTAGTAGTTTATTGATTAGTTAGCAGCAAATAATGTTTTTTTTTTTTTTTAAATGGAGCAAACCCCTGGATCCAGAAACTGAAGCTAGTCTGGCCTTCTATTATTGCCGTCAGTACTGTTCTCCTCAGCGAGCAGGCGTTTAAAACGGTGACGGCTGGTATTACGTCGGCTCGGCTGCAGGTTTGCGGAGCTGAACTTCCTGGTTAACTCCTGGTCAATCATGCTCGCCTGCTAGCTGGCTGTAAACTGTGGAATGGATTCCCAGAACGGAGTCGTGCATCATTACTCAGTGTCTCATCGAGACACGCTTTCGGTTCAGGAAACCCATTCCACTTTTTGCAGCCAGCTAGCAGAGAAGTCAGGGAATCACTTGTGGAGACATTTCAGCAGACACACACACACAGACGGATCGGAAATTTCCGATACAACTATAGAGATTTTCCGATCCGTCAATTATGTCTGTACCCGGTATCGGAACCCGATACCGATACTGGATCGGATCGGCCCCATCCCTACTCATAATGCTTTATACAATAATAATAATATAATAATAATGGTAAATAATATAGTGGGGAGCTGGTTTCGATCCTACGACCTTCCCGATAAAAGTCCAATACTTTGATCACTAGACTACCACTGTTTACAACTTGTACCAGAAACTCAATGTGTGCGCATGTGCTTGACTGAATTCCTAGAACCATTGACGCTCAGACAACTCTCTTGCCGCTCGGTATCGTACCCGAACTGTCTAGGTATCGCGGGTGCGAGCGGTTTCAAACCTTTCAGAGGATGGATGATATTCGTATACCATATGCTTATGCTATTCGGAACTGTTTTTAATCGTGATGCGTACTTCAGCATGAGAAATCGGAGGTGTGGCGTGAGAGCGTGAAAAGTCAGTCAAATGCGTGAGTCTCACGGCCAATGCGTAAGAGTTGGCAGCTATGTAAGTATTTCATTAGTCATGTACGTTATACTGCAGTTCACAGTGGTTCTGAGCCTCTGTCCAAAGCAGAAGTGAAGACTGCTGTTCCACATGTAGTAAAGAAGAGATAAAAGCAAAGCAGAGTTTCTCCAGATTGCCAAAGGGACAAATGACCCAATTTTGTCTTTATGTTTCTCAGCTAAAGAGATAATTTCCCTTCTTTTTTTTTTTTTTTGAACAGCAGTGAGACAGTTATGTGTCATTTATTTGCTATAATTCTAACCTTGTAATTGTGTTTTATGATCTCACACAAGATGAACTTTCATCAACCAACCGCAGATGAATATTCACAAGCCTTTAAGGCACAACTCAATGACCCTTGTTTGTTTTATAACAATGCTAAAAAGATATCAGCCAGAAAAAGAGTGGCTTTGTGAAATGATATTCCATAACTGTACCGTCTCCTGACTGCTCACTTTACAGACGACCGTTTGATGATAGAATTTTGCTTTAAGAAACAAACGCCTCCTCTTGTTTGTGTGAGCACAATGAATTTCTCAAGTCTTGAGTCTTTACAAACTTCTTTAGGCAGAGATTACAGCGCTGTCCTATTTCTGCTCAGCCAGATATTTGTGTTCTTTTTTTTTTTAATGAAATTTAGTAGCTGAAGCGTTCAGACCCGGAATGGATCACTAATGCAAAAGGTATTAACAGGGATCATTTTAATGCTTTGTCAGTACAAAAGGGCTCATGAGGTGTTAAGCCCACGCTGCATGAGATATAAACACAGGTTTCTGCACATTTGCTTTGCATTGCTTTTAACTTTGGTTGCGATTATGTGAGTTCTTTGTTCAGTTCAAAAAAGTAATTTAGATGTTAAACATTATTTTTCTTTAATCCATGTATGTGATAACTTCTACTTGGAAGATTACATTATTTCATAATCATCCCCTTCCCTTTATTGGCTTTATTGGCATTTTTCTCCACAATTTTCTGTGAAGTACTACCAGTATAAATACTGTGCTTAAGGCATAAATGTACAGTTTGTACAGCACTTATCTTTCTATTATTGTGAGGACTGAATCACAGCTGTCGCTAAATACACCAGACTCAAATATTGCGATTTTAGACATTATTTTGTTGGATTAATTGTTGGAGATTAACCTACCTTTTTAGGATTGTTAAGTCTTTTTAACTGATCTTCAGTTCGGCATTGTTCGGCTTGATTCTTGATCCTTGCTCACCACGCTTTTTACTCTGACGACACTCTGACCAATTTTCTTCCCTCCCTTTTTCCAAAATAACTTTGTGCACACATCATCGTTTTCAAAAACGTTTCAGTTTATATTAACCCGCATAAATAAGAATGTCGAGAGTCATCATAACTACGCCAAGCCTGTGGGTGGCAGTGTAGGAAGAAGGAGAAAGCCATACAAGCCAATCAGAATCCTCATCGACAGCAACAACGACGACTGACCTCTCACCCTCGATGTATGGACGTAACTATACAAGTGACAGAGTGACAGCAGCGATGATCTCACCATCCTAAAATTGTCACGCCACTCCTCCGGGACAATAACCTCATTCTCAAAGTTGTCCCACCAGACAGCAGTCCGCCCAGGTCGGACCCAAAACTGGCGATGCCGACGGTGAGGCGGTCTGGCTCACATCTGAGCCCTAACACGTCTCTGCTCCTCTACGTAATATAGGAGCTGTATTCGCAAATGCAAACACAGCTCCTTACTAAATGTAAAAAGGTTGCATTTTTGGAAACACGGAATGAGATTCTGATTGATTGTTGTGTAGACATTTTTGACCATGTTCATGTCTGTGATTGCTGTGTGTTTTCAGGAGTGAAGGTTTGACTTAAACATTGATTTTGAATTCTCTGTGTGTGTACAGTATGTGTGTGTTTTTATGTAAACATTCATATCAATTTGTTTCAGTGTGACAAGTGAGAGACAGGTCTGAGGCAACTGCTGCGCTGTCAGTGCAAACCTTGAGACTGTGCTTGTGTGTGTGTGTGTGTGTGTGTGGGGGGGGTGTGTGTTCTTGTAGTTGTGGCATACCGAGGACCAGTGAGGGTTTTTAACCAACAAAGTGAGGTCATTTTTACGGAGTGGGGACATTTCGGCCGGTCCTCACTTTGTTTTCATTGATATCACTTCCTTAGGTAGGTTGCTATAACATGCTATACTCAATTTGTAAAAAGAAAATTCAAATGTTGGACGTTTTTGGCAAATGTTGGACCAACATTTTTTTGTCAAACATTTTTTTCAAACATTTTTCACATTTTTTTTAAACATTCTTTTCACTTTTTTGTCAAACATTTTTTTCAAATTTTTTGTCAAACATTTTTTTTCAAATTTTTTGTCAAACATTTTTATTCAAATTTTTTGTCAAACATTTTTTTTCAATTTTTTTGTCAAAAATATTTTTCAAATTTTGGACCAAACATTTTTTTCAAATTTTGGACCAAACATTTTTTTCAAATTTTGGACCAAACATTTTTTTCAAATTTTGGACCAAACATTTTTTTCAAATTTTGGACCAAACATTTTTTTCAAATTTTGGACCAAACATTTTTTTCAAATTTTGGACCAAACATTTTTTTCAAATTTTGGACCAAACATTTTTTTCAAATTTTGAACCAATTTTTTTTTTTTTTTATTTGTCAAACATTTTTTCAAAAATTTTGGGCCAAACATTTTTTTCAATTTTTCGTTGTACGACAGTATCGTACGACGTTTTTGTCAAATTTTGGGTACATTTTTTTTTCAAATTTTGGACGACATAGTATAGTATGCCGTTTTTGTCAAATTTTGGACCAAAAATAATAATAATAAAAAAAAAAAAGAGTTTTCCAGCCCTTTTTGCTCTTGGGCTCCACCTGCAGACATGTAATGGTACTGCAACCAGTAGTTCTTTGTAGATGTCATTCATGAAGTAGATATTTGTAATTGTGTTGATTTATAAAGTGGAAATGCTGGTCCTCACTTTGTCAGCACTTTAACCTGGTCCTCAGTATGCAGCAAGTACAATAATGTGTGTGTGTGAGAGAGATAGCGAGATAGAGATGTACTTTTTACTCTCATGAGTACCACATGTCTACATGTATGTTTTAACAAGATAAGGAAAAGTTGTCAAAGTCAAACCGAGTCAGACCATTCAGGATTAATTTAAGAATAGTTCTAGGTGTCTGTTTTATGTGCTGCAAAAAACAATCTCTAGAAATATCATAGAATGATGTGAGATGTTTACATTTGTTCCTAAATAATAAGACCAAGACATTTTACCACTTCTCTGTTGTACTGAGTAATGTGAGTTATAATTTCCATCCTCATGCTCAGACAAGTGAGTTCACTCTTGATTAATTAAAGGGACTCTAATAATAGCAGCACTGACAGGTTCCCAGGCAAGATACCTTAACACAAATTAGTATTGATTTGGCATTATTTTTCACCTTACAGTGTGTTTTAGTCTGGATTTATCCCACAATCATTTTCGATATACACACACAAGTAATCAAACTTTCATAATTTTGAAACCTAACTTTCTCTGTTTCTGTTCTCTCTCTTGTTTTAGTTTCAACATGGAGCCAAGTTATGACTTCCTGCACATCTATGAGGGTGAAGACTCTAATGGGCCATTACTTGCAAGTCTCCAAGGCAACCAGGCCCCAGAGCGAATAGAGAGCAGTGGCAACAGTCTCTTCCTGGCATTCAGATCTGATGCCTCATTGGGCATGTCTGGCTTTGCCATTGAATATAGAGGTAATTAAACCCAAAAACTGCGACCTAACATTCTGTTCTTTCCCAATGAGATTGCATGCATTTTAAAGTACTAGAGTTCATATTAGTTTCAGTATCCTTCAGACGTATTGTAGCAGCAGTAACAGTAATGGCTGTGAAACAGAACCATATTAATGGTACAGTATTGGAGTTGTACGTAGTACAAGTACATTAAGTTAAACTTAAATTTGAAGCTTAAACATAAACTAAATCATATTGACACAATACTCTATTGTGTTATTGTTCCTGATGAGTAAATTAGTCCTGTATTATGTTTCATTTACTTTTATTGATCTTCATTTTCCCTTCTTTTTATTTCATGTGGGCTACATTTACTCTGGATATTTTTTTTTTAAGAAACAGAAAGTAAACAAACTGCCTCAAGACACATCATTTTAGCAGGTGTTTACAAGGTGTGTTCCTCTCATCACTGCATTTGCATTTAAGGGAGGATCACAGAAATAATAGGAAGAGGCATGTTGACAGCGGTTTATTATGTATTCAGCTGCTCAGGTTGTGCAATTTGAGCGCTGGCACAGATCTGATTAATGAGAGACACGCATGAAGATTGTGGGTGGAAGAGAGAAAAAATACATCTATCTTTGTGCTGCTAAAGAAATCAATTATCAATCATTAGAAACAGAAATTCAAGAATTAAGGCCTTTGTTAATGGACACATTATCTGATTACTGATGCATAAAACAGTAATGGATGGGTAATTTTAGTATGTGTTTATCAGACTTTTTTTTTTTTTTTTTTGTAATTGACCATCAGTGAACTATAACACCACTACAGGCATCTTTAACTAAAAAATTAAACTTCTTAATTCCATTTTCTTTTCCAGTGATGGGGATTTTGGGCCTACTACCAAAGATTATATCATAGTTTTAATGTGCAGTGTTTTATCAATACAGCTGCTTTGATATCAGGACCATCTTCTTTTACACGTCTAGTAGAGGACTACAACCATGTTTAGTCCAGTATGTAATTAGCTGCTGTCTTGGTAAACCAGGTGCAGATTATTGTTCCCTTATTGTAAACCCAGTTCGGTATCTCAGATCTAATTGAGATGTTATTTCCGTGTTATAATTAAAACGTAGAATGCGACACTAGGCTCGGTCTTGTGCACACTGGATAATATTTTAAGCTGTGATTTTCTATTAATTTTATACTTACTGTACAAGTCTTTTCCAGCTGAAAAGGCTCATCCTTATTTTGGAGGAAGCTGCTTTGCTGAGGGTGATTTAACAGCTAACGTCAACATAGAGCTGATGATGACTCACTTGAATAACTAGGGACTAGATTTGCTCTGTCAAGTTGTATCAACCAATTTCTCCTCATATTTGTCTCACCTCCGTGTATCACTAATTAAAAAAAAGATTAACTCCTTCTCTGCTGTCGGTCTCCTCGCACTATCTTACACCTTTGTGCTTTTGTCTTTAATTCATTACCTTTCATCAGCCATCTCACTAATTAAAATCCAACCTTAATCATATTCCTTTTTCTCTTCCATCTTGCCCTCCACCTCTCTGTTTTCTCTGCGTGTCTTTATTTCCCTCTGTCAAAACCAATATCTCATTCTTATTGGACTATCACAGAAAAGAAAACAAGCTCCACCAACTGCTCAGTCAGTTTTATTTTAAATATAGCCCCAATTTGTGGTCAAAATACAGGCCTATTATCGCTACAGTTGTCCCCAAATTATGTTATTTTATAGCTTATTTATTTAGAAGTGTTAGCAGTGATTGTTATTAAAATGGAAAATTAAAATAAAAGGACTAGTGTTTGCCATGTGGTTTACAGAGAGGAACTTTGGTTCTCTGCATCGCACTGATACAGGATATAATGAACTTACGTGATGAATAATGAATGAAAAAATATGTCTAATAACACAAAACTTCTCCAATCCCCACAGAAAAACCAAGAGAGGCCTGTTTCGACCCTGGCAACATAATGAACGGCAGTCGCACGGGTTACGACTACAGACTGGGCTCTCAGGTCTCCTACAACTGTCACCATGGCTACACAATTGTGGGCGGGGACAGCATCACCTGTGTCATGGGCCATGATGGAAAGCCAGTGTGGGACAAGGCTCTACCTACATGTAAAGGTAGGAGAGACACAGGAGCAGCTGCATTCACCAAAACTCTTTGTTACGGAGACTTTTTTTTTTATTATCAGATGAGACGACCAATAATGGAGTCAGTGATGAGTTAAGTTGTAAGATTTTATTTTTGACAGCTCAGATCTGAGGAGAAATGAGATGCCTGACATTTGAACAGTGAGGCATCGCATCACCTGGTTAGAAGAATATGTGAGTAATTAAAGGGGTAATTTTAAAATGGACATAGAGTGGTCCTGTTGCACATATACAGTATGTTAGTTATAGAGGTCTACTTACATACATTAACTTGTTTTTTATGGTCAAAAACCTCCTAGTTGCTGTAAACGAGCCGATAGAAATCCTCTTTTCTGACGCTGTTTCCCAGCCTCGAGATTTGAGACTCAACTCTCTCACCCAGAAGACAGAGTCTTGTGATTGGCCAGTATATTCAGCACACCCGCTCTCGGAAGCACAGCTCCCCCCTCTGGAACGGTGGATGCACTGCTATTCATTATCAAAACATTGTTTTAACAATGTTTAAAAATAGCTTCTTCATGACTTTTATGACTTTGACCCGGAGTCAGACCCAGAGTCAGAAGACACTGTCGCTCGTGAAACACCTCCACAACGGACGTTATTCTTCTTCTGCGTTTCAATGTACGCAACTGGATGTGCCGGGACTAGTGCCCGGAGCAGGACGATCTGCTGCTCCGGAGAACCGGTGTTTACGTAACCGGACTGGGTTTTTTCAGAGATCTCGCTGAGCCGAGATTACAATAAAACACAGTGTTCTCAGCAGTGGCTGAAATGTTTGTTTAGAACCCACCAGGGCTTCTTAAACAAGGTAATGACGCAGATACACACTAAAAAAACAGCGTTAATTGGAACTTACGGTCTAGGTCCGCTTTAATACTTATATTTGGGACACTGGAGGCCCTATGAGTAGACAAAGTGGGGAAAAAGATGACTCAGTCATATTTTTGTGGTCCTCCTCAGTCTAAGTACAGGAGATAAAACATGGGATGTTGACTTCCGCACTTATTGTTACGTCACAATGATATATTCCTGTAATTGTTGTCTCATGGAGGTCCACTTTGTCCCTAAAAATTTGAGAATGCAGGCGAGGGCAATAGTATCCAGAAGAGCAGAAGTCCTGGAAGTGTTGTATTCTTGGCTGCACAGTGCAGCACAGAGTTCTACACAAACTTTCAGCCTCCTAAGGAGGCTGAAAGAGGATTTACTTGTCCAGTGGATACATTTTATATGTGACGGCAATGTGCCGGCTAGAGTCGGCAAATGATGGCTTTTCCAAATGCTAACTGCTGTTAGTTGCCGGAGACTCAGTGACGCTGACAGGCACTCAAAACAGCGTTCTGAACAGGGCTGTTTTGGCAGAGTGATTGAACTGCTGTGGTGCTTCATCCTTAAGGTATTTTGACCAAAGCATGTCACAGACATGTTCATTAGGACACCAGCGAACTAGGTCCACTTGGAGAAATATGGTATAAAATGAGTCCTTTAAACTTGAAGTTTGCTGAAGATTAGCATTTTCTCTCACACACATTATTATTATTATGTTATTGCTACTAACCACCTGTTTGCTTATTAATAATACAGTACACAGTTTTACTGTCACAACAGGCTACCTGGGTATTGAATAGTGAAGACGGATGCCATTTTTAATTCTGTTCTCGTTTTAACTGAAGGGGGGATGTGTCATTATCCTCTCTTTAACAATTTCCGTCACATTTATACATGTGTGTGTCTGTGCGCTTGTTTGTGTGTGTGTGTGTGTTCTGGAGACTTGAAGGCTAGACTAACTACTGTCTTTGATTGACAGCTCAGAGAGCTGAGGGGGTGAAACCTGCCACGCTGCCAGTCAGAGCTATATGCTTTTGAATAAGTGTGTGTGGTACAGTTTTTGCTCATATTGCAGGGACCTCAATGTGTTTACAGCCACAGTCACAATGGGGGCACTTACAGAACGCACCAGTGCAGGTTTTAGGCTTGCAGGATTTTTGTTCCTCTCATTATCAGACTTAAAAGCACCATTTTTGTGCAGTGGCTAAACTGAATGAATGGGGAGAAATACACCTGCTCTATAAGCACTAATAAGAGACAATGTTAAGTTTAAAATTAGGTTTTGTATTTTATGTAGAGCCGCAACTAATGATTTTTTCATAATTGATCCAGTAATAATCGGTTGGTCCATAAAATGTCAGAAAACGTCGATCAATGTTTGTCAAAGCTGGAAATGATGATGTTCTCAAATGTGTTGTTTTGTCCACAAACCAAAATGTTTCAGTTTTAATGATTTCTTTGTTATATAGAGCAAAGAAATGACGTAAAAATATTCACATTTAAGAAGCTGAAACAATAAGAAATCTTCTTTTAATCATGAAAAAAAGCTTCAAACATGATTTATTTAGTAATCGATTAATAATTGAGTGATTGTTTCAGCTATAACTTTATGTCACTGTTAAACAATCTGTTGAATGAACACATAACTGATGGGTGACAGTAAAGTAGACATCATTAGAATTTCATGTGAATTTCAACAGGTTGTAGCATATACCAGTGTGACTGCAGTCTTAAATGTTGTTTGTTGTAGCCTCAGTTTTGCTGGACTAAGCGTGTTGGAGTCTTTCAGAGTCAATCCACTGTGTCTTTGGTTAGTCCAGTGTAATCTCCAGGAGTTTCTGACGGCTGCTGTACAAAGTTTTGCTGCAGCAGAGGAAACAATTATAAGACTTATAGTTCTCAATGTGTCTCAATGTCCTAACTAAAGAGATACAACCAGAGACAAAATCTGTGAAATATTATATCAATGCTGATAATCTGAAAAAAGACCGAGATCTCGTCAGTGGAATTAAAACGAGAGGAATCTACACAGAAACTGAGTCAGCTGGTGGCCACGCTGCGTCGTCCATGGACACATTTCTGAGAACATTGCAGTCGGAAATCTTTTCAATGAGTCTAACTTCACGGAGGTTGTTTTTTAAGGAGCACAGTGCGTTTGTGTGAGAGATTAATTCAAATCACAGTATGTAGTGCTCACCTCATCAGTATAAGCAATTTTTTTTTTTACATAACCTGTATTTTTTGAATGATCTCTCTCTAGGGTGAAGTCTGGTAGTAAAACTAACTTTTTGTACATGAGGAAAATGAGCCTGCTTCTCACTTTATTAACAAACAATTTGATTTAAAAAAAAAAAAATGGTTTGTCAGTTTCAGGTCTTCTTCAGCACAGCATCGTGTCCATTTTGTAAATTACGGTCCAGTATAGAGTCAAATAGACTGACAGCGAGTATACTGTCCAGTGGCATGT
Organism: Microchirus variegatus; assembly: GCF_963457635.1. Taxonomy (NCBI): domain Eukaryota; kingdom Metazoa; phylum Chordata; class Actinopteri; order Pleuronectiformes; family Soleidae; genus Microchirus; species Microchirus variegatus. The sequence continues at coordinate 24,184,643 of NC_139815.1, read as the reverse complement.
AGGTGGACGTGCGTGGGAAAAGCTCTCACTGAGGTCCGTCTACCACTTTTTCCAAATAGAGATATGTCTTATTTAAAACAAACAAGATTTTCAAGTTTCAAGCTTCAGACCAGCACTTTATAAACCAGTGGATAATGTCACACTTTAATTTTGCTGTAACGTACAATTACAATACACCCTATTCTATTCTATTCTATTCTATTCTATTCTATTCTATTCTATTCTATTCTATTCTATTCTATTCTATTCTATTCTATTCTATTCTACCACTAACAGAGTCACCACATCACCTGTAAGCTGCCAGTGGTAATTATGGTTAGAGTAAACCTTCAGGAAATTCATGTAAATGACTTTGTGCGTGACTGTGTGTGTGTGTGTGTGTGTGAGCGAGAGAGACCTGACCTGGTGTGATGTGGATGAAAAATTTAAATAGCCCACAGAGCAAGGTACCAGGACAAGGGAAGAATTTTAAAATCTGTGCACACATATTTTTTACTTCTTAACAATTTTGACAAAGTGAAAGCTCTGTTTAATAATGTCTGAGACACAGCAGAGACAATGTGTGTGTTTGTGGGTGTGTGTGAGAGCGGCGGGAGGGTAGAATAAAGATGAGATAATTGCACTCAGAGTAGCTATTTGAGAACTAATAACAGAATGAAAAAAAAGGTTTTACTGGGTCGTTTTGTCTCAAGCCTACACATCTTGTCTGTGACATCAATATAAAGGTCACTTATCACAGATAAGTTTTCCGTTGCACTCCTTCATGCAGCTGTCAAACACAAACACTCTTCAATCTTTGTTCAGTACAACAAACCAGAGTGGAATTCATTTTCTGACAAAGAAGACGTCAAGTTGTCTTGTCTTACGTTGACGAGGAATCAAAGTTAAGCCACTCTGTATCTTGAATACTTACCACACGGTTTTGTCAATTCACTTTCACTTTATTTCAGACACATAGGTCCATGTCAATATACACTACCGTTCAATGTACAATTTTTGTTTGTTTCCATTAAAACTCACACTTTTATTCATCAAAAGTTGCAACAATTTTATAGAAAATGTAGTCAAGACATTGACATGATGAGAAATGATTATTTTTATTCAAAATAATAATTTTGCTTTCGTCAAAGAACCAGCAAAACTGTTTTCAGCTGTGCTAACATAATTGCTTTTCTAATCATCCAATAGCCTTCTATAACGCAATTAGAGATGGTTGCTGGCAATGGGCCTCTATACACCTATGTACATATTCCATTAAAAACCAGACATTTGCAGCTAGAATAGTCGTTTACCACATTAACAATGTATAGAGTGTATTTCTGATTCATTTCGTGTTATATTCATTGAAAAAGGTGCTTTTCCTTCAAATATAAGGACATTTCTAAGTGACCCCAAACTTTTGAACGGTAGTGTATAAAAAAAGAAACAACCAGAGTGAGATAAACAGTAGTTTACAGTTATTTTAGCACACACGGGCATCTGTTGCACCTCGTGTCACGTTCCCTTGGCTCCGTTGAGGCTATTATGGCTAAATTTGCACGCACGTTTCCTGCACACAGCATGATAAGCGTTAACATTGTCATTCACAAACATACGACCAGCACCATCTTGGGATCTCGCGGCGTGATTCTGAATGCATCGTTAAATGCCACCTTAAGTTTATTTATCATGCTTATTCACTGAGGGCTCATGGTGGGAGCCAGAGCCAAATTCCAGCTCATCAGCACATCGCCAATGACCGTCCGTGGCCCTCGTGTTGGCAGCACTGTGTGTGGCACTGCTGGCCCCCGTTTGCATTGGCAGGTTTTTACGGCCCATTCACCACAGTGAATAGGCATCACCATCCATTGATGAGAGAGATCACTATGATTGGCTGAAGGATTTTCCCCAACAGGACAGTCAGGATATAGCCTGGTGTTGTTTTTTGTGTCCCAGATTCATGGATTGATCTTCTGAGACTATCTTCACCTACTCTGAAGGACAATTCACATAATGAAAGCAGAACAATGTATCTACATTTAATCCAGTGCTACTAATCTTATCCTCCCTTGGCCCGTATTGTTCATTGGATTTCCTCACCACTGGGGGGGCCATACACACAAAAACAAGTTCTGGACAATTCATGGAAGTTTGTTCTTTTTATTATCATATTTGCTTTTTTATCCATGTGGAACCTGAGTTTTGGGAGCACTGAAGCTATTTTTGGAAAATGGGTCCCAGTGTGAGAAAATCGCAAAATATCTCCCAATATGCTACTTTGGGAAAACGATGATGTCATAGCTCCCACGTGTCTCTTTCTCCGTCTTCTTCCTCTTCTTGTGTTTGGGTTAGAGTTTGGACAGTTTCTGTGTTTTTACACAGTGGTAGACGTCTCCTTCTTCATTCATGATTTATTTCTTTAGTGGCGTTACAGCGCCACATACAGGCAGGCCTGGCTTATTTACCAGCTTGTAGAATTGTTTTGTGGGGTTTTCATGTGGATGAAGACCGGAGAAAAAAAAGAATGTGTTGGGAAAGTTCTATGTCTGTGTGGAAAAGGCCATGGGTAAGGAAGTTTCTCTGTCTGTCTGTCTGTCTCTCTGTCTTTGGGCAGCTCCTGGGGTTTTTAAACCAAACTCATTAGACAGGGTGAGACCTCTTTAAATAATACATCTCCACTTACACTCCCACTGTCTCTTTTCTTCTTCACATTGACCCCCTCATTCCCCAACACACACACAGACACAAACACACACTTCTTTCTTTCTTTCTTTCTTTCTTTCACCTCCCTCCCACACCCTTCATGTCTATTTTTGATTTACTTTATCTATTTTTTTTTGCGTTCTCCATTACTCACTGACTCTCTCTTTCCTTCTTGCTCTTTCTATCACACGCACCCTTACACCTCCCATCTCAAACCACTCTTTTATTGGTTTCCATGGTAACTAAGAGCTGGTGTGAGAAAGAAGGAATACTCTGTGACTGTTGATAGAGTTCTGTGTGTGTGCGTGCGTGTGTGCTGAAGGCTCTAAAGGCAAATGTTGATTAATTTTTGTCAGGACAGGTTTTTAGGGTTAGAGATGGGTTTATGTTTGGGTTTATGAAGTGTTAGGATATGATTATGGTGTATTCATATCTTTGTGAGGTCCAAAAAAACTGTGTCTGTGTCTGTCTTTTTGTCTGGTCCAGGGTTAAGACCCGGTTAGGGTTACAATTGGGTTTAGGTTTAGGTTTGGGTAAGTTTTAAGGTCAGGCACAGTTGTGATATGGTTAAGGTTAGCGTAAGGGGCTAGAAAATGGATTGAGTCAATGAGTTGTCCTGACTAAGATATAAAAACAGGTTTGTGTGTGCTTATACTTGTATTTATATCTTTGTGAGGTCCAAAAAACATACAAACCTATCTTGTTTGGGCGCCACAACTTTAAAGGGCTTTTTCAGGGTCATGACTAGGCACTTAGGGATGGTTAAGGTTAGGGTCAGGGGCTAGAGAATGCATTCTGTCAATGATGATGTGTCTCACTACAAACATGTTTGTGTGTGTTTGAGTATGCCAGAGAGACACATAAATAAGACCACCTCGAGGCATTATTCACACACACATCCATCCATACCTTGTCAACCACTTTATCCTCCACTTGAGGGTCACGGGGGGGAGCTGGAACCACCCCCAGCTCATATAGGGTGAAAGGCAGGGTTCACGTGGCCAGGGCACCAGTTCATCGCAGTTCCAACATACAGAGACAAACAACCATTCACTCTCTGTAGAGTCTCCAGTTAACCAAATCCACAGTCTGCATGTCTTTGGACTGTGGGAGGAAGCTGGAGTACAGAGAGGACCCACACACACACACACAGGGAGAACATGCAAACTCCACACACACAAAAAGCTCTCGATCAAACTGGGATCTGAACTCATAACCTTCCTTCTGTGAATGGGGCTGTAATTTCACTGCAATGATATCACGCTTGCATATATTTGTTCCTTCAAAGCCTTACAGTGAGTTACTGCCTGACCTGGTGATCGCACAACAACAACACAACAACACCAAATTTCAGTTTCCCACTCAGGACAGACAATTTTCCAAATATCAGCTTTGCAGACTGACAAACGTCTTCCCCTTAAAACACACACTGTATGTTTTGGTGAATGCCACTGGGTGTAAATAACTTTTTGTTAGTTTCACAGGAAATCTTCGTAGGAACATTTAAAATGAAACTCAACACTCACTTTACACTTATTTACCATTTACAGCCTCCCAGTGGCTCAGGGGTCACGGCCTCCTTCTTCTGAGTAGGTGGTGGAACACCTTCCACATTGGATTGAAACAGCACGGAAACTTTTAACAAGACGCGATGAAGAGAAACCGATTGAACCTCGGTCTAGATACTGAGGCATTTCATCATCCGTGTTGTGTCACCATTTTACACTGACACAGGGACTTTTACATTCAGCAATCGGTTTTTTTTGTGATAAGGAGATATTATTAACTGTTTTGTAAAGAACATTCAAGAGTCTGTTTGGCCTCCGTCGGATGCAGCAAAACCACTGTACACAGGGTTTCAATGATTCAGTAAACAAACGGATTCAGTCGTGTCTGCTGCTCAGTCAGGAGTTTTGGATTATTTACTATTATTTATTTATCACTGATATGAATTCTTCTCTCTGGGAAGTCTCTATAACTGTGTTTGTGGTTTGCAAAATTCCTCAGAGAGAAAGAAACTGCTCGACAAATTTGAGTGTTTAGGACATTTCTGAAAGCTTTTTTGTATTCTCAACAATGAGTGTGTGTGTGTGTGTGTGAGAGAGAGAGGAAAAACAAGATGAGACGTAGTCAGCAAGGGACTACAAGACTATTTATGTATGTTTTTGTGGCAGCGTTAGGGTGATCGAATTGTGTAGACGTTTGAGAGAAAGAATGACGTCTATACATTTGTTGGTTTATTTATTCCTGTTTAATTTGTGTGTGAGTGATGATCCTGACACCTGAGCTTCGAGCAGCATCGCTGGGCAATAGTGGGAACATCAACCAAAGGCAGGGTTTCTCACTCCTGGTCCTGGGGAGTCACTGTCCTGCATGTTTTTACGGGTTTCCCTACTCCAGCACACCTGATTCAAATAAATGGGTCCTTGCAGGCTTCATCAGAGCTTACTGAATCAGGTGTGTTGGAGCAGGTAAACATGTAAAAACATGCAGGACAGTGGCTCCCCAGGACCAGGAGTGGGAAACCCTGACCTAAGACCTCTAGACCACAGTGTTTCATTGTGACACAACACAACAAATTCATTTAGAAAAATATCAACTGATTTAATTTATGGGCAGAGCTGAAAAGGCATGTGCGAGCAAGGCGGCCTACACACTTGGTTCAGTTACACCAGTTCTGTCAGGAGGAATGGAATGGGCCAAAATTCCTGCAAACTATTGTGAGAAGCTTGTGGAAGGATATCCAAAAACGTTTGACCCAAGTCATACAGTTTAAAGCCAATGCTACCAAATACCAATGAAATGTATCTTAACTTCTGACTTTCAAGAAAGTATTACAAAATATCTAAAAAAAAAAATATCTCCCTCATTATTCTGGCATTTAGCATATAGAAATAATTTTAGTAATCCTAACAGTTAAAGTTTAATGTGATTTAAAGGGATAGTTCGGAATTTTGGACATAAGACCAAAAAAGGTTATATGTATTTTTATACAGTGTATGTAAATTCTGGTTTCCACTGTATATATCTATGTATATATATATACACAGTATATGTATATATATATAAAGTCAGAGTAATAAATAACGCAGGATATAGAGGCCACATAAATGACAATAAAATACAAGGTCTAAAATGTTCACACCGGATTCAGTTTTAAACGGTGCAAATAATATTCAAAGCAAGAAACTTACGATTTACTTCCAAATAAAAATGAAGATGTTGTGAGAGAGACAAGAGGGATATAATTCAAAAATGCAGTGTGTGCCAGGACAACTTTAGTGATGGAACAGTCTGAACAGATGAATTAAAGGAGAGTAAAAACCATAAATCAGTAAAAAAAATAATATACAAAATAACAATTTTAACTAAATATCATGAAGAAGAAGCCATAATTCTTGTGTTATACTGAGAACATTTAGAACATTGTATAAAATACTGTAAATAATTGGTGATGGGATCTATAGGGTGTCTATTTAAGATGTTTCTGCACAGTTTCCAAAGCAATGAAAGAATGAAAAAATGGCTCTAAAAAACATGTGAGCTCATAAAACGGAGCCATTAGTTACTGATATTTAGTATATTTCCAAGGGATAATCTGAGATTTTTCAAATAGAGATACGTAGGAACACACAGTCAGTGTGTTACATACGACAATCGGGGCCATCAGAGATTTAAAAAAATAAATAAATATATATATATATTTAGACGAGGACAGTGTGCAATAACACGCTAGCCTTGTATAAAGCAAGGAGAGGCATTGTACCATTTTGAATAAGATGTATGTTTTTACACTACTTAGGATTCATTTTCAAAATTCAAAATGTATTTTCTGGACCAGAGAAAATATCTCTCACAGCACATAGTGGTTGTCAGCACACTCTCTTAAAGGGACACTGTGTAGTATTTATGGGTTTATATAACCCAAAATCCACTTTTTTATACATATTATGTGCTCCTGCATTGTCTAGTCGCTGTATAATAGTTTTTGTTTCATTTTCGTAGCGTTTCAAAAGGTCATGTAAAATAACATGGTCGCGGGCCGCGGTTGCATAGCCACTGTTAGCAGCGAGACGCCATGTTTCTACCGGAGCCTGTAAGGACAAACGCGAGAGAACAAATCAAGCGTCTCTTTACTTGTAGCGTGAGTCCCGCCTCCACTCTCTCCGCTTCGTCTGCTACGACCGCGGCAGCTCCGCCCTCTCCCTCGTCTCACGAAACCTCATCTGCTGACACGGAGAAAGACGACGAGGACGACATTTGACCAGCTGAGGATACCGTAGCGCTCAGGGAAGGGAGGGGGTGAGCAGAGCAGCAGGTCTTTGTTGTAAATTTCAGCCTCTCCTCTAGATGGCACTATAAACTACTTATTTCCCCTTTAAGTGTGTATTCATTGCTTCTTTTTATTGGTAGATCTCCACCAGGAAAATGAAGTTTGTGGTTACATTTTAGACACGTGTCACTGCCTCACACCAGAGTCCATTGACAAAATAACAGTTCTAGCTTGCAGCAGGACACAGGAGCGGTTGGTGCTCCTGCTGCTGCCTCGGTCAATAAGTTTGTGTTACGTAGGTAAATTTGCATCAAGGCTCTCAAACATGAATTTAACAGAACAACACAATTTAACGTATTATTGGAGGCTGCAGTAGACGTTTAATGGCCCCCTTGCGACGCTCCTTGTACAGTAACACGCACTGACTCTTTAGCGACAGTCCGTGTTATTAAACCACAAAAATAAAATGACATCCTCACATCTTTAGTGACCTCAGATGGACATATTGCCCTTCAGTTTTTTTCAGTGCAACATTTTCAACCTATGCCCCCCAGGCTATACTCACATTGTCAATGAGCGCCGAGGTGATGGTGATTGAGGTCTCGCAGGGATCGCACACTGTGGGTGAGCACCAGGACGGGGCCATGGACACACACGCACACACACACACACACACACACACACACACACACACACACACACACACACACACACACACACACACACACACACACACACACACACACACACACACAGCAGCAACCATAATAAGACAATCGCAGCGGAGGCCAGAGGGGGTGAAGTGGAGAAGTGCTATGGAGATGTTGACAGATGTTTGTTTTGTTGCTGCACACTCACACCTACCTAACACACACGCACGCACACACACACACACAGAATCATAGACACTTATTTCATTGACCTCTGCTTGTGCAGTAAATGCTAGCACAACAGGTTTGCAACTCTGTTGGGGGCTGTAAGGATGGATAAAGTGACTGCGAGGCCTGTTTCTCGTGGGTCATGCAGCAGCAGTAATAGGGATTGATATGGTGTTTTTTTTTTGTTTCTTAAATTGGAGTAAAGCACTAATATAGGTGATACCACGCTGTTCTCACGCTCAGCACCACATAAATTCACTCACTTAAGTTTTGATCCTGCTGGGTTGTTGTGAAGAGGAGGGAGCTAATCTGAAAAAGGGCTACAGCGGAACTGCCGTGTGCTAGATTATGGCACAGTTGTAATGTGTGTGCGTGTGTGTTTGTTATTTTACATATGTTGTGTGTACTTATGTGCTTATCCGTCCATCATTTAAAAAATATACAATATATATTTTATATCCTAGACTGTGTAGAAAATGTATGACAGCGTATTAGGGCCAAGTATGGAAAAACGAAACAATTGCACACCAGGGAAGGGGGGTATTATTTCGAGAAAAAAGTTGCAGATTTTACGAGATTAAAAGTGGCAAATCTACGAGAAAATAAAGTCACAGATTTATGAGATTAAAGTACATTTCTATTAAATAACTCACACCCGCAATTTCTCCCGCTGTTTATGTGTTTTAAACTGAACCGTATCTATATTGACTGATCAGTTCAGTCCGTGTGTCACCTCATAAAAATTATTGTCAAACTTAACTTAACTTTTTTTTTTTTTTTTTTCAGCCAAATGGGTTTTATTTTGAAGAATACATAAGAATAACAGATTAGCAGAGTGACACATAGCAAGATAGATGTATCTTGAATAAAATATCTTGATTAAATCTATGATTAAAAATTTAAATGCGTCATTGCTGTGAATGAGTGTGATGCTTCTAATCGTTGTTGCAGTAAAGTGGTTGAAAGTGTTTGATTGGTTATGAGTACATTGACATTTTGTTAAGTTTGTTTTGGTTGTGGCCTGATCAGCTTTTACAGTATTTGAGGGTTGGCTGAACATGAAGCTCTATGTTTTCTATATAGATTTTTGGGGGTTTTGGGATGACTGTTCATAATACTAAGTGAACATAAAGTGAAGCAGGCTCTGGCACAGACCGTTGTGTACGGAGTTCTGTACAGAAAACTAGCGAGTGCACGCTGTTCTCTGTGGGCTTTGGATACGAGTGAGTCACTTATTTACTTTGACCTTTATTTATTCAGAGGAGCAAAGCTCTCCCTTTTGAAGAATGCCACAAACACACTTATACAGTTGGCCACATTCTCAACAGGGAAATACCACGTTTTCAAACACCACGTTCATTTGATGTGAATGAAAACACACTCTCTCAAATCTGAAAATGTCACAACTGTAGACTCATTTCTTCATTAAAGAAAAGGTCCCGTGTGTAACATTCAGAAGGGTTTATTGGTGTGTTTGTTTGCATTGTGAAGCGGAAGCTCACTACACTAACAAAGAAGAATGACATGCTTTCTCTCAGGGAGGGGTGAGCAGGAGTCATCTGTTTGTGGACCTTTCATTTCAAATTACATCATTGTCCAAATTCAGTGTGTGCAGTTGCTGTAGGCCCCTTTAAAGGGGACATACTATGCAAAAATCAACTTTTTAATCATTTTAATACTTACATTTGGGACTCTGGAGGCCCTATGAGTAGGCAAAGTGTGAAAAAAGATGACTCAGTCATATTTTTGTGGTCCACCTCAGTCTAAGTACAGGAGATAAAACACACACTGTTGACTTCCGCACTCACTGTTACGTCACAATGACACGCTCCTGGAATTGTTGCCTGGCGGAGCTTCGCTTTGTCCGTTTAAAAAAAACGTGAGAGCGCAGGCGAGGGCAATAGTATCCGGAAGAGTGGAAGTCTGTGAAGTGTTCTTGTCTTGGCTGCACAGTGCAGCACAGAGTTCTACACAAACTTCCAGCCTCAGAGGATTTACGTGTCCAGTGGATATATTTTATATATGACGACAATGTGCCGGCTAGAGTCGGCAAATGACGGCTTTTCCAAATGCTAACTGCTGTTAGCTGCCGGAGCCTCAGGGACGCTGACGTAGTTTCCTGTGTCTCATTTGCATTTAAAGAGACAGACACTCAAAAGCGAGCGTTCTGAGCAGGGCTGTTTTGGCAGGGTGATTGAACTGCTGTGGTGCTTCATCCTTAAGGTATTTTGACCAAAGCATGTCACAGACATGTTCACGAGGACACCAGGGAACTAGGTTCACTTGTAGAAACAGGGTATGTCTACTTTAAAAAGAAAAAAAAAATCCATTCATGATTTGGGTGGTTCCCAGTGTACCAGCTTTAAGAGTCAGTGTGAGCCACAGTGTGTATAGACACACTGTGTTCTATACACTTCTGGTCAGAAGTCTCATTATTTATCAATTCATCAAAAAGTCTACAGACTCTATGACTAACACTAAGTAAAAGTTGATGGATTATTAACATCTTAGTAGATATTAAAAGTAACATAATTTTGGTTTTCTTTCAGCAGGCACATTGTGTTTTGCACTTAGTCTCTTTAATAATATGATAGCTCTTTAAGCACCGGGATAATTACAGCCAAATTTGTAATAGTCAAAGTGAGTCCGATCGTCAGGAATCACCAGTGAGCTTTATTCCACTGGTGCAGCAGGGCCTTTTTTTATTTGCTGTCATAAAATCTTAAAACATCATGTTAATTTACAGCTTTTTCTGTATTTGCTTGAGATTCATTTAAACAATTCAGTGCAGTCCCTCTGTACACCGGCAAATCATTGATATCATTGCTGAGGCTTATAACAAATATAATAAGGTTAAGATTACGTCAATTCTCAGCCTCTGTTTGGAAAATCTGCAAACACTTACATCAGGTATTTTAAGGTGCATTCCTTGCAATTTATGTGAATATTATTAAGTGCCTGCCATTTGCACAACCCTTCTGTAAATGCTAAAGCAGAGAAGGGCACTTCTACTGATCTCACACAGGATACACCACGGTAAACAACAAGTACCTCTCCAGACTCGTGAGAGTCTTTTTGATAAGAACAAGAATGTCCTTAAGCACAAACTGACTGATGAGCAAAAAAAAACAGCTTTGATGAATTTCCCCGTTTGAAGAGATCCACATTGTACAAATGCAGGTAGTAGCTAAAACACCTTTCGCCCTATGTCAGAAACAGTTTTATTGCCATGTATGCTTGAATTGATACAGGGAACTTACTGTGGTGAAATTGGTGCCAAAAATACAATAAAAAAAGAAAGAAAAAAATATAAATTACACGCTATATTAAACTAATATTAAACGACAGTTTGTTCTGCCGTTTCTGAAAGCAAAGAAGTTGCACGTCATAGCCAACGTGTGGTTATTACGGTAATTTCACTCCTGCTGGTTCATGAAGCCAGAGAATCAGTGTCTTTGTTGCCAGAGAGGAGAGAGTGGGAAGAGCACCTGTATGTAGTTTCAATACCACAAATTATGAATTTAACACGCAAAATCAACTGCACTGTTTTTCTTAATAAACCTTTTTGTCTTTCTTCTTTTTAAACATGTATTTTGACATGCAGTAAATTGTAAATAACTGCCAGATATTGGAAGTTATTCTGGAAAAATGGGCAAAAAGCACTTAGTTACTGGATATTTTCTGGCCTATTTATGGTTAAAGTAAGGTTTAAGCGTTAAAGGGTTAAGGGCTTTTTAAAGCAAAACATGTTTCTCTCTGAACAGCTCCATGCGGCGGACAGTATGGTGGATCAGAAGGGGTCGTTTTGTCTCCAAACTATCCTCTCAACTACACTACAAGACAGACTTGCTCCTATTACATCACAGTGTCCCCACAGTTTGGTAAGTACATGACTAGCCACACCATCAACGCTTTTTTGTACAGTACACGAATCACTGTTTATACTGTTTTAACTTTTGCCGTCTTCTGCACCGTTTTTCCTCCTCGTTAGTGGTGTTCGGTCAGTTTGCCGTCTTCCAGACAGCGATGAACGACTCGGTGGAACTGTTTGACGGAGCCAATGAAAACGCTCGATTACTGAGCTCTCTGGCCGGATCACATTCAGGTGAGTCCCTGAAAGGAAAAAGTGGTTTGTTTGATTGTTTTTATTTTATTTAAAGGTTAGTTTGTGGGCGGGAACTGGAGAACAGATTTGTGGATTAGACAAATTGGACACTCTAAATTGACTGTAGGTGGGTGATTGTTTGCTTCTATGTCACTCTGTGACTGGTGACCTGTCCAGGGTGTACCCTGCCTTTCACCCTATGTCAGCTGGAATTGGCACCCAGGACCACTCATGTGAAGGATTAAGTGGTAGAAGATGGATGGATGGGTAGTAGTTTGTGACTTTTGATGCGAGTGCAGCTGTGTTATTTTGTGACTCTGATGTTGTCATTCCTATAAACTTTTATCACACAAACTTCCCGACTGAGGCAGAAACTGCCATAAAATTGCTGTTTTTGTCAATGGACTGTGGTGCTGGGGAAGCACCTTCATCCAATACCTCATCTAACCTCACTTCCAAAATCTCGAAAACTTCTTTAACATCAGGGGTGGAAAAAAAATATTGATGCACTGAAATATTGTGATATTTCTCTATCAATACTTTTAAGCACTGTTTTGATATGGAAATAGTTTTGTGTTTGTCACATATCTCCTTCATGGGCAAGCTTTTATAGAATTCTTCTGTAGAATTCTTTAGTTTTTCTGAGCACATCTGTTGAAGAGGAAAATAATGAAATCGTCTATAAGAAAGCAGTTCTTGGGGCCTGTAGAGCTCAGCACCAGTGGTCGTTATCACAATTTATTTGACAGTGATGTATTTGGTGAAATTCCATTAAGGGTTATCTTTACAAGAAGAAATCAGCCACAGGGGCCGTACGATATACACCGCACTGATACTTTTTTTTAACACATTCCTCCCCGGGATTCCTTATCTGCCCAGATTGGAGTCATCTCAGCTTGGCAACCGTTTGAGTCCCCCGTGCAGTCAGGCACAGATCGATAGATGACACACAAATCAATGTAGATGACATAGTTTAGAGACTGAGACATGAAGAAATATTGATTAACATAGTTGGCAACTATGTGCTCTCATTTCTGAGGAATGTAATATCCCTGTTCTGTGTCATGGCCAAGGGGCGAGTTACAGGGTTTCCCTAATGGGATTGATGTTTAGCATCTTACTGTAGAAATCTTGTCTTGTTTGTTTATTTGTAGATTTATGAGGGATTAAGTGATTGTCTGATAAATGACAAGACTGTGACTGCCAGTAAAATTACAGTGTAATACTTTGATGTTAAAAAAAAAATGGCAAAATACAGATTTTATTTATTTATTTTTGTATTTTTCTTCTGGATGTGACTTTTGCTTTCTTCTTATGGCAATATACTATATATAACTAAGTGTTTTTCCCCCAAAACTGTCAAAATACAAAATAAATGGTATCGACATAATAACCCATTCATGCACACATGTACAGTACATGCACAGGCACGCGCACGTGTGGGCAAACAGATTTGTACAACACTGTTCTAACGAACTAATCGATTGTACACAAATGTATTTACATGGAAACCAAACATATTCTCTCTTAGAATGGCACACACGCGCACACACACACACACACACGTCCCAATGCAGCTAATGATGTTGTAAATGTCATCCACACCAGGCCATGTTTTCCTCATTTATCACTGTTACTTAATTTGGCTGTGCACAGGCTCTGTGCGCATAATCATTTTGTGTGTCTCTTTATGTGTGTGTGGGTTCATCCTCATCTTTTTGAGGAATATTTTTTTCACTACAAGGCAAAAAATGAAAGAAAGGAAGTGCTAAGTTATGTAAGTTATGACTACAAACTAGTGCGGTATTAGTCTGTGTATGTTTTTTTGTGCACTCATACAGAACTTGCACTCACCACCAGCCACTTCTTTAGGTAATTTTGTACCTAATAAAGTGGTTAAACTGTGTGGCCTTCTGCTGCTGGAGCCCATCTGATTCAAGGTTTGAAGTGTTCTGTGTTCAGAGATGTGTCCTCTGCTTAGCTTGGCTTTATTTGAGTTACTGTTGCCTTTATTTCATGTCGAACCACTCTGCCCTTTCTCCTCTGAAACTCTCTTTTTTGGACCATTCTCCACGTTTCCAGGTTCTCTATGAAAATCCCAATAAATTAGGATTATATGAACTACTCGGACCAGCACCAACAATCATGCCACATTCAAAGTCACTTAAATCATCTTTCTTCCCCTTTCTGATGCTCAGTCTGAACTTCAGCAGATCACCTTCACCACCTCTACATAACTAGATGCACCGAGTTGCTGTATGTAAATAAACAGCACTGAATGGCTTTACCCTAAAAAAGTGGCAGATGAGTGTATGTTTGTTATGGTTCGTTTCTCCATTGTCTGCAATAACATAAGACATTGCTGTGTGTGTGTATCTCAGGAGAGACGCTTCCATTGGCAACCTCCAATCAGATCATGTTGCGGTTCAATGCCAAGAGTGGCCAGTCGGCTAGAGGCTTCCACTTTGTCTACCAAGGTAACTGACGCATTGTTTTTTCTGTCTCTGTTCACATATCCATACACCTACACACAATTATTTGCATACAATTCAAATTCGACATCAAATTTATCTCCCGACTGCAGTTCTGTGTCTTTTATTGCCTTGTTCTCATATTTTTTTAATTACTGTCGTTGTAGCTGTGCCTCGCACCAGCGACAGTCAGTGCAGCTCGGTGCCAGAGCCTCGCTACGGCAGGCGGATAGGATCCGAGTTCTCGGCTGGCTCTGTGGTTCGGTTCGAGTGCAGTCCGGGGTATCTTCTGAAAGGGTCTAATGCCATCTGGTGCCAGGCTGTACCAGGTGCCCTCGCACAATGGAACGCAACAACACCGACCTGCATAGGTATGGCCAGACTGTGGGCTTTTGTATAGAATCTAGGACATTTATTCCAACTAAACTACCTAGAAACTGTAAGTAATGTCACTTCTGGCTCTCTGTAGTGGTCATTTCAACAGCATAATATGTGACTAGCCACGCAAAAGTAGCAACAAGTTACGAAAGTTTCGAAGAAGCCACTACATGCTTCAAATAACAGTATTGTAGGTCTTTAAATCATAAACTTTGTATGTGATTCTTAGTTAGGGTGTGGTGATCTCACCTTGGCTACTTTAATGTGCAGCTCCTGCTGCTGCAGGCTGCCGCTCCTCACTGTTTATTGTGCTTCGAGAAGCTGCTGTATGTGTGTTCACCGGTGAATGAAGATGAACAAGGAAGAAGGCAGAATAACTAAATTGTGGCTGTACTTCGTAACAAATGCAGAGGCTTCCGGTCACGTCGACGCCAAGCGGACTTTATGCTAACGTTAGCATTTAAGCTAGCGGACTTTATGCTAACGTTAGCATTTAAGCTAGCGGACGTTATGCTAACGTTAGCATTTAAGCTAGCGGACGTTATGCTAACGTTAGCATTTAAGCTAGCGGACGTTATGCTAACGTTAGCATTTAAGCTAGCGGACTTTATGCTAACGTGTTAGCATAAAGTCCGCTAGCTTAAATGCTAAGTAAAGTAAGCAGAATTCATAGGCACAAATTTACTCCATATGTACAACGGGGTCGTACCTATGTTCCCCGGTTCCTATGTTCCCCCGTTTTTCCCAAAAAAGGTCCACTTTGTATGTGACAGGGGAACATAGGACCCTTTTTTTGAAAAAGGGTAGAGTTAGGATGAGGGTTAGAGAAAGGGTCCTATGTTCCCCAGTCACATACAAAGCGGGGAACATAGGAACCCAGGGAACATAGATACGGTCCCTGTACAACGAACAGGTGGATTATTTAGGGGACTAAAGAGAGCAGGACACGATAATAACTGGACACATTGAGGCAAACAGACACAGTAGTTACATTACTGAGATGACGACATGACGCCAGCGATGAAAATAAAGCAACTCAAACCTTTTATTAACCTTCTATCTTCTTATGGGGTGAGTTTTCATTAACTTTAATCTACGTTACATTGGTGTTCATTTGAAGTCACATACAGGGATTAATAAATGTTGTTTTTTTCTGTGCGAGACACTTTTAAAAAAAACACTGTGCTATTCAGAACGTTATGTGGCTACATAGTTATTAACTAGCCCCAGGGCCGGCCCAAGAATTTATGGGGGCCTAAGTGGAATTTGATTTGGAGGGGCCCTCCCACCATCTGAAATGTACCTCAATAAGTCTACTTGTTCCTGTTTTTTTCCATGGCTGGTCACACATTTATCCTGTGTATGTGTTAAGCTAACTTGCTAAGAAATTCATAGTTTATGCTTCCATTCTAGTTCCCTGCAGTGGCAATTTGACAGAGCGTCGTGGTACAATACTGTCTCCCAGTTATCCTGAACCCTACCCTAACAGTCTCAACTGTCTGTGGAGGATCCACGTCAGTGAAGGGGCTGGAATACAGGTACAGATATATATATAGGTTTAATGTTTCATGCAATATATGTTAATTCGGAGGCCGTTGCAATCATTTATTTCCGTTGTTTTCTGTTAAGATCCAAGTGATGACTTTTGCAACTGAACACAACTGGGACTCTCTGGAGATCTACGATGGAGGAGACATGACAGCCCCTAAATTAGGGTCATTTTCTGGTATGACAGTATGCTTGTATGCAAGAACACACACACACACACACGCACACACACACACTGAATAAACACACTAAACCCTAGGACACCCATGCACAGATACACTCTGAAGCACTCTGATGAATCAGATATGACAGCTGCTTAACTAAAGATGCACACGCAAACACACGCGCACAGCATATATGATGAATTAGATATGACAGCTCTTAAACTGTAGCTACACACATACTGTAGAGGTGCTCTAGATGAGTTGCAATACCACACAAAATTTGATGTATACTTGATATATCTTGAATAAATAATAATAAAAAAAATGCGTTTAGTCTTTTGCTTTTCAGTCAGAGAGAGAGAAGAGAGGAGGAAGAGAGGGACAGAGTTGATGGAAGGTTGGAGAGAAGCAAGGGGAGGAAGAGGACAGGGAGGGATAAAGAATGATCTAACCTTTTTACAATTTCCCAAAGGAGTTTCCCTTGTGACCTGCCCCAAGCACATACCTGTCACACACCTATCACACATTAAACATGGTGCCCCATAGGGACACACGTGCACACCCACGTGCACACACACACACGCACATACACACACAGAGAGACAGTGCCCTTCTTGAGAAGCCACACAGGGGAGCTGCCCACTATAACCACAGTGATCTAGTATTGGCCTCTGAGCAGCTGACTTGGGCATTTGAGGGTTGCTTCACATGCGAACCGCTAAAATGCTTCCTGTCCATTGAGAGCGAGGGTCATGCACCTTATATATGCACGGTACATTATTTCCCAGCTGGTTTTGGCATTTGATTTTGTTATAGTATTGTAACACAGACGTATACATGCATGTATACACAAACCATGACACATACCATAAATTGTAGAGCTTTTATTGAAAGAGAAAAAATAAGAAACAGCGCATTATTTTTCATTATTTTTGATCATGATCATGTTCAATTATTTTTTCTGGCTTCACAACTGTGGCTCATATTGCTGTCTTTTTCTGAATGTGCCATATTTCTTAATACAAATACAAATAAAGAGCTTGCAGCACAAACAGTGAAACAAATGCAGTGAAAAGTTATAAAATATGTTATAAAATAAATTAAATTGAAACTGTGGATTACCTTTATAATGTATTTGTAAAGAATCCACACACTGATCAGGCACACCTTTAAAACTGATAACTGTTTCCACGTTATGTCTGATCAGTGTACGTACCAGAGATGTGAGACCAGGAAAGAATGTATAATCTTGTTCTGTGTCTTGTTCTTGCAGGGACTACAGCCCCAGCTCTCCTCAACTCAACATCAAATCAGCTCCTACTGCACTTTCAAAGTGATATCAGCGTGGTGGCGGCAGGCTTTCACCTGGAATACAAAAGTAAGTCACGGCTTTTAAGATAGAAATGCAAGAGTGGACACTCCAGTTTCCTCTCACGGTCCAAAAACATGCAGAGGATAATTGGACACATAGGTGTCAATGGTCCTCCCCCCTCCATGACTCTCATGTGGAGGACATAGTGTTAGAGACAATGGCTGAGTGAATATCAGGCTCCTTCTGATCTGAAACCAGAAAGCACACACAGGGTTAAAACCAACATTTCAACATCATCAACAGTAAGAGTCAGTGACCTGAACCGGTACTGGTGCTACAGCCTGAGAGCAGAGACACACATGCTGAGTTCAACACAGAAGTACACGGACCACACACCTGGAGGGACATAGATAGAAACACGTAGAGTCCAAAACACACACACTTGCTTGCAAGTGCTTTTGCTTGTTTTATACATGCACATGAGTTCACAAGCAAGACACATACACGTATACATGTCATAGAGGGACACATGTATACAGATAGATATCAGGACGATTGCACACACCTTTATGTCAGTGTATGGATGTGCTTATTGTTCCGGATCAATAAACCACACGTTTCCCGTGTTTCTATGTGTGTGGAGGAGAATGCACACGTCACTGTTGTGCATTTTTATCAGCTCTGTGTGTCATTGCAACTTCACTTGAAGTAAAAACCTTGAAAGAAGGGTCAATTCAGTGTAACGTTTCTATATTTTTTTTTGCTTTTACTCTGCTATTTTTAAGTGTGGCTGCACCCGTTTATTCAGTGAGGCTTTTATTAGCAGATGCACCTGATCCATCACACTGCAATGATGAAACCACATGTGACACTTGAATTAGAATGTGACCCTTTTTATACAGGAATACAGTGACATGAATAATCTGCAGGTAAAAATGGCGGGGCAAGCCACTTTAATTTTTATGATTTTTGCATTTGTATGGATACTGAAGCCTGCAACACATGTATTATTGAGTCAAAAGCAGTGCAGGTAGTGGTCTCTTTGGGCTTTTGGACTGTGCTTTTTATGAGGGACTCTAATTTCATTCGAGATAAGATTTTGGTTGAAAATGTGCTGGCTTAAAAGGCTCTTTGTAGTTGCTACTCTTGGTTCTTTGTGAGTGCGATGTCATAGTTTCTGTGTCTGCCTGTCCACACTGAAGTTTGCTATAGCCTATGTCTGCATGGATTGTGGCATACTCTCAAGTTGTTTACACCAATGAAGACAAAGAAGAACATTGATAGTGTTGCAAAATGGGGCTGTAACTGGTAGCTACATTTCTACAACACATTTTTGAGAGATTGGGACAAGCAAACCATTGGACAGAAATCACAGCTATACTGAAACATGATGAGAGTAACTTTAATCACCAGTAGATAGTGGTCATGCAACACAAAACAAAGGCACCCAGGTTGAGTAGGGCCGCTTTATATCCAGTGTATTCTGTGTAGGAGGGTGTATTAATCCAGGTCTAGTTTTTCTGTGTTCCAGTATAGCAGAGGTCACTTACAGGCGGACCGCGGTCCGAGTCCGGACCCAGACGCGGTCCTGTACGGACCTGGACCAACAGTGAATATTAATTAATTATTTTAAATGTTGACGAGGTGCTTCTATTTTGACCGGCGCAGCTTCTCTAGACTTTGCGGTACTGGTTGAAAGAATCCGGAAATCCACTGACCAATTGCATTCGACTTAAGCCCGTGATGCCAGTAAAAGCCAATCAAATATGTGCATCCCGCTAAATATTGCGACCCTGAATACGGACAGATGAAGGCAGTGGGGAGCGAGTGACAGACAGGGAAACTAGTGAGCGATTCAACGAGAGAAGACGGAGAGAAAAGAGTGTTTACAGCGAGAGAAGACAGAGAAAAAAGAGAGTTTACAGCGAGAGAAGACGCAAAGAAAAGAAAGTTCACAGCGAGAGAAGACAGAGAGAAAACAGAGTTTACAGCGAGAGAAGACAGGGAAAAGTGCGTTTACAGCGAGAGAAGACGTAGACGAGTGAGCGATACAGGTAGAGAAGAGTGTGCCAGAGAAAAATAATTAACATGGCGCTCTCTAAGAAGAGAAAAGTGGACAGCGAAAATAGAGCTTTCAACCCAGAATGGACAGACTCATTCATGTTCATTCTTCCCCCTGGAAGCACAAAACCAGTCCGTCTCATATGTTCAGAGATAGTGGCACTTGTAAAAAGTGGCAACGTGAAGTCACAGAAAGTAAGCACTCTCAGAGCTTCTTTCCCTATAAGAGAGAGGAAAATGATACATATGTTCAGTGTTACGTCTATGTAATTGTATAAAAGTGACAATAAATATACTTTCTGTATTTGATCTGACAGTCAGTTGTTGATTACATGCAGACTACTATGCTACTTCAGTATATATCCCACTACTAAATAATAACGCAAGTTAAACATTATGATGTTCCGGTACCTTTACTTGAGGACATTTTCTAAAAGTGGACCTATTAGAATTTTAGTTGATTATCCCTGCAGTATAGTCACAAACTGTATTTGTGTGGAACTGAACAGACTTTGATGACATGATGCATCATAATCACAATCACAATCATCTTTCATAATATTCTATTGCAGGGACTGGAGCAATCTCTTAGGATCTCATGTACTGCCCTGTGCTGGTTAATTAGGGAGAGCCACAGGGCTCAGTGCTTGGGCCTACACTTTTTACCTATACATGCTTGCATTGTACCATTGTTATGCAGATGTTGTGAGATTATGCATGTTGTATTTTGGTGCATGTATACAAATAAAAAGGTATTTCTTTAAAATTACAGGTGTGAAAGATGAGCAAAAACTACCTTCATCCCTGCCTTTTTCTCCTGGTTGACTCGTTTATGGATTGGATTCTGTGGTGTGTTTACAGAGACTGTGATTCCCCTAAAGAAACAGCAGGTCTTTTATGAATAGCCGGACAACAAGACTGTGTAGTGGAAGTGCTGTTTCATCCCCGAATACAGTTAAAAACACAGCAAACTCCCCGTGTCCTGGCAATTACCCCTTTTTGTGCACAAGTTTGAGCACTTGGTTGCACAATAGGAAAGTTGTCACGTCTATAGTAAATACAAAAGTATATTTTTGTACGCAGTTCTTTTTCGTCCACTTTGTCCACACTGTTGTGGAAGGTGACACCTTTTTTTTTTTTTCTTCTCAAGGAGTTGCTTTTGTAAAGATTTTTGGTGGGAGGTTACACAACAAAAACATGTGCAGGCCAGGCTAGTTTTAGCCAATTTTAGCCAATAATCATACCTGCTTTTAAAGCCTTTTATTTTTCGGAATAGTTCTCTTACACTGCGTATAGAGCGATCAATCACACTCGTATTGTGAAGGCATTATCCCATTTAGTTTTGTCATGCATTATTATAACACCAACACTATAAAACAATTACAAGAAAGTACAATGACTGCTCGCCCCCATTTTCCTGGCTGTCATTGTTTTGCCTCCCAGTGTTGTCACGATGTGCAGTATTGTGGTAATTTCTACGAGTTGATGAAATCCTTTGGTGGGGATGTGTAAATGATTGTGGCGATGATGCTCTCTTCATTTTGAGCTGGCTAAAGGGTGTCTGATCTATAAAGTGGCTGAGTGAGACATCCCCGTCCCCTGTCTATCATTTAATAAATTGAAACAGAAGTATAGTAAATCCAGTCAGTTAGACATTAAATGCTGACACTGTCTAGTTCAAGTCTAGTGGTCCTAGCGGGGTGGTTTGTGGTACTGTCAGCATTTTACAGAGGATCACTGCTCTTTCATAACCTGAGAAAAAAGGGGGACTTTTGCTATAACACGCACACACATGCTCAGAGCTAGATAAAGGGGGTCAGCCAGATGGAATAGTTCCATTGATCAGTTGTCATGAATCCTGCTGATGCTTTGCTTAAAATACACAGCGTTTCTCCACGTTTCTCAGTCTCATGCAACTTTTTCCACTTGTGCTCCATCTTAAAAAAAGTCCATATGCACACTCACACTCGCATTAGGCTGAGATGCCCTTGTGTGTGTGTGTGTGTGCGCGTGCGTGCGTGTGTGTGTGAGAAACACACAATCAAATGAATATCAGTGGGTGATGAGTTGGTTTTAGGGCTAACATTAAATTCACATTTAGCCATGATGGTTGAGGTTTGGGTAAGGAAGTGGGGAACACATTCTGTCAGTGATGTCATTAGTGTGTGTTTGTGCGTGCGTGTGTGTGTGTGCAAGCTCAGTGGGATCACTTTGTTTTGCTTATAGGAAGGTAGATAATGAAGCAACAAGACACACACACACATACCCACAAGCGTGCACACACAAACACAAATTCACTCCTCTCTCCTCCCCACTCTGTACCCCTCTTCCACCCCTGTGTTGCCATGGTAACTGCTCTAGGGCAGTCTCCTGCGGAATTTTCCAAGTGAAACACACAAGCAAAAACACACAAAGAGGGAGGGAGAAAGAGAGAGCGAGAGAGAGAGATCCCGATGCTATTTGATAGAGGCCGGCTGCTGTCAAACTTATTAAAGATGTGTTTAACCTCCAAGGTTTTGGGAATAATCACTGCCGATGATATACACACTATTTATTAGCTATAACTTCGTGGATATGGGGGTGTTTTCTTGACAAGTACTCGAGGAAAGCAAAGAAAGAATATAAGTGACAATCATGTAAATGTTCCTATATTTTTTTACATCCTCTCCATGTCATTTGTTGAACTTGAAGCCAGAAGCAAATACATTTGTCCTATTAAATACTAATTGCATCCCCCCCCCCACCTCTTCTTGTATTCTGTAGCTGTTGGTCTTACCACCTGTCCAGAGCCAATGATCCCAGCCAATGGCATTAAAAGTGGAGACAGATATATGGTCAATGAGGTGGTGGCATTCACATGTGAGCCTGGATACACGTTGCAGGTAAATATAAAAACGACCCTGAAAAGATCATTGCTGGTATGTGGTAAAACTAGAGGCAGATTAAATACTGAAAGCAAAACTTGTGATGTCTGTAAAAGTTGGAAACTATGTTTCCAACTTTAGGCATGTACATGATTTCTTCACCACGCTAGTTTGATGTTCGGAGATAAAAAAAAATAGAATAAAATTCACAACTTTGAAAATGTCGAGGTTGCACATTTTCCTCCGCGATCACCCTCTGTATTTTTATAAACTATTTTGACTGTGGAGAATGTGCCTTTACTCTCTTTTATTTGAACCTAACCAACTGTATTATTACTTTCAGGGCCACTCTCACATTTCCTGCATGCCTGGCACTGTGCGTCGATGGAACTACCCACCTCCTCTTTGCATTGGTAACTCACACTTGCACCAGGACGCTGCACTTCTCGAAAAATAAATGAATGAATAATGCATCGTTGATTAAATTAGAAGGATTATACAGCGCACATGTGAGTGTGCAATGAAAGGTTTAGATGCCGGTGCTCGGTTAAGTGGCACAAGCGGTCTAAAGATTCAAGTGGCAATGGCCTGTGGTGGCTTGTTTGTAATATATGTACAATTCATGTTTAAATTTGGGGTTTTAAGTAAATAATACTTGCAAAAACCTAGAGAATTGGTCCAGTAGTTCACCACCAGCTTCACTCGCAGCAAGGACACAGCAAGTTTGTTTGACAAGTCCAAGAATGTCTACGTAATATCTTTCCTATCCAGGTTAAAAAACGGTATTTGAGCAATTTGATTTCTTATTTTAAATGTTCAGGGTCCTTTGGTTTCATGTCAGTGTGGGGAATTCTGTAGCTGCAGAAGATAACATGTTGTTGTTTTGTTACAAGCCAAAAGACAGTTCAAATTTTATTTTTAATATAAAACCTCAGGCTCAAGTTCATTAAAGCACTCACTTTCTTAATAGTGATAAGGATACTGGGTTTGTCAGGTGCTTGTTCTCTGATGTTTCTTTCACAGTGTAGGTCAAATTGAGGCTGTGACATCGCAGTCACATTATTGCAGGAGCGTTCAGTGAAATTTATAGCAAATCAAAACAATAAATAGAAATGCCTGAATAAAAGACTGCAGTTCTTACCTACAATTTGTTGTTCTACTTATTGTTACCAACTTGGAATCAAATCTGTGAAAGTCAGCAAATTCTTTGTTGACAAACTGATTTTTGTACCTTGAGTTGAAAGCAATTGTGTTAAGGGATCTTGGTTACTTTTATAGTTGTGTTTAGGCTTGAATAACTCAGCTCTTGGTAAAAAAACCTGTTGCCAGTCTATCGGAAGCCAGTTCCAGTCAATTTTAACCTTATTGTGTAAGGACTAACTCAACTCAATCGTGCCACAGCCTCATTCACTATGTGTCAAACTTTAATTTTTTTAATTAGAAATTTTTGCATCAATCAAATCACTCATACAGTACAAAAGTGATGGTTAACATCTGTAATGTGCCGTGTCAGAGAGCTCACTTTGGGCTTTGTAGTGTTTGAGCGAAACACAAGAACATGATTTGGTTGGCTGCCATTAGGAAACATTTATCATTATTCCGACGCACACAACACGGCAACACAAAGCAACAGACCCGCCAAGCAAATGAGAAATGGTTCAGTTGACGTGGAAATTGACTGTAAAGCAACTGTCGAAGCAAAAGTGAAAATACCAGAGTATTATCTTTGGTCAGGTCCATAACTGTAAATATTACTGCCTATTCATTTAAAAAGCTATTCTACTCATTAGCATATTGAAAACCAGCTGAAAGTCTAACTGTATTTTCTGCCAGTTTCTCTACTGTACACTGTTAATGTTTATGTCTGTTTTAACGACGTCTTTGCTGTGTTTTTTGTGGCGTCAGCTCGCTGTGGCGGGGTGTTGTCTGAGATGAGTAGTGTCATCCTGAGTCCAGGTTTCCCTGGCAACTACCCCGGCAACCTGGACTGCACCTGGCAAATCACCTTGCCAACTGGATATGGTAAGTGTTATGAGGCGTGATCGCACACCGCTGAAAGAATGGTATCACTTTAAGCACATCTGTCGGCGGAGTTGTCTAACACAGATTTAGCACAAATCTGCAGCACATATGGTTTGTTAAAAGTTGTAACACGTTTCATTGGAGGCTGACACATGGTATCTTATATTTAATGAGGACACTAACTGCCGTTATGAATGGGGCATGTAGAATGAGTCCTTGTGTCTTTTTAGGTCCAATATATTATGATTTGTGACATGGGAAAAAAAATTATAACAGTATGCTCAAGTGGCAGTTTTATCTTCAGGATAATTAATAAAAATGTTAAAATGACTCTATGAAAGTGCCAAATATAAATGCATAGTTGTCTATACACTTTAAAAGTTCCGTCACATAGTGTCCCTATGTGTTGTCAGATCCATGCATATCTGAACACCTTTGGCGGTGTCATAAAATGTTTTTCACATGTGGTAATTAATTAATATCAAACCCCTATTTTCCAGGAGCTCACATTCAATTTCAAAACTTCTCGTCCGAAGACAACCATGACTTCCTGGAGGTCAGGGCCGGACCACAGCACAGCTCTGCTCTCATTGGACAGTTTACCGGTTCGCAGATTCCACCTCCACTCCTGAGTACTACCCACCTGACAATTATCCACTTCTACAGTGACCACTCTGAGAACAGGCCAGGATTTAAACTGACCTATCAGGGTGAGTTCATCTGGGTGTTTTTGTTTGTTTGTTGATAAATTAAGATCTTGTTTTTAGGTTGATGACTGCAGACACTGAATGCTATATACCTTGAGGTATGACTGCAGGCGATTTCAGTTTAAAGCGGCCCCTCAAGGGATGCTGAGAGCACACACCTATTTTCAAAGTGAGCCTACCGTTGGGTTTCTCCATATGCGGGGGTTGGGAACACAAGCTGAGAATTTTTTGAAGTGGTTTCTTTTAACGTTGTCTGAAAAAAAACAAAAAAATAACATTACAAAATGATCAAATTACTATCACTCCCAAAGTCAAAGATGTTTTTTTTTTATATATATCTTTGATCCATAGATAAGTCATGCTAAAGACTTCAAAAAAACAACTCATGGCTTTCCTCGCATCATTAAAAGAGATGGATTGTTTGTAAGCCCATGTAAGAGACTGCCATCCTGTCCACCAGGCTTTACTTTGTCCTTAGTGCTTTACTTCAAAGACACAAAAGCACTGTGGGCCAGCAAAACTAGACGTGTGCACACTCATTTTTCCATTTTTCTACCGATTGGCAATGACCAAGTCAGTCAGTGTTTAACAATGATGCCTCCCAGTGTGGGCTCTGTGGAGAAGGATGGACATGTTTCCTCACATAGAGTGGTACCTGATGCCTTTCTTTTATCTGACACCAAAGGTGTCTGAGTGCGATGATGTAACACACACAGATTCTCAATACCTCCCTCGAGAAAAACACAATTGGCTTCGTGCCAATCGGGGAGCTTACTTTCAACCTACCACCACCAGTGGATACAAGCTCAGGTTGTTCACTCAAGGCCCTGAAAGATTCAGAGCCCGTTGTGTGAACATCCATACAACCTCAGTGGCATAAGTTTGGCATTTTTGCCAAAAACTTTGATTTGATTCCAGTTTCAGTTTGTGCTACTCTGCAGTTACTTTGCTTGTGAATGACCTTCTACCGACACACTCGTGGTTCACATTCTTCACTTCTCCCACCTCCTTTTTTGTTAAATAAGTGGGTGTATGCAGATGTGTACACAGTATAGAGAAGTTCTTGTTTTTTCTCAAATCAAAAAAAAAAGAGGCATGAATCAACGAGGTGTAGGCAGGAAACCCAACCTGCAACACAATAAAGCACAAGGGAGAGCTGAAAAAACTTGATATATTTCACTTCAGGCTGTAGTTGCAGGTGTGATGTTGCAGTTCAATATTCACTCTAAAATATATTCAAAATGTACTACAGTACACTGCATGAAAAGAGGGATTATCTGCAGTACTCTTCAAATCCTTTTTGTCTGGAAGTTCCCTCATGGGAATAGTACAGTCAGCACAGGGATTGACATGGAATTTCAACCTCACATTATCACACCATATTATCCAAACTTTATAGGACAGTTATGGATGATGATTTAGTGACATTGAGGAACATTGATGGCGATCAACTAGACTTTATGAACACAGAGCTTTTTAATTGCAGTCCTTGCAATTTACTAATGTGTAGTTTCAAAATTAGATTTTGATTGGGAAACAATAAATTGTGCCTTACTCGATGGCGATTTTAAATGGATGTATGTGTTATGTTTGCAGAGTCATTTAACCTGAGAATAAATGTTGATTAAACCCATTTTTATTACACATACATCAGACCTCTGTTACCATTAATTTTGCACGACTTCTTCATTTCCACTCTGCCTAGTTGGTTCTGTCAGTATATTTTTAAGTCCCACAGATTTATGTTTTTAAAGAAAAATCTCTCTCTGGACATGCACTCAGCGACACCACAGGTTTTCCTGCACACAAGTGACTTGAAATACAGTTTCCTCCTACATCCTAGATCCTGCT
Organism: Microchirus variegatus; assembly: GCF_963457635.1. Classification (NCBI taxonomy): domain Eukaryota; kingdom Metazoa; phylum Chordata; class Actinopteri; order Pleuronectiformes; family Soleidae; genus Microchirus; species Microchirus variegatus. The sequence goes on along the minus strand of NC_139815.1, from coordinate 24,157,327 downwards.
ACTACTGCCAGCATGGTGTGTCTCTGAAGCCTCATTTGCTGAATGTGCACCTCAGGTCCTGTCCAGTGCTGCAGGCCCCATTTGTATTGGCTTGGCGCTGAGTGCTTGTTTTGGTGCTGTCGGGTGCTGCCTTTCTCTCTAACTCGTCTCCCCTTGCTTGGCATTCCGCTGTCAGCCACCACTGCTCTTTTCAATAGCACATTTAATGGAAGTCCTTGTCTCCCCATGACATTCCTGCAGAGTGAGACGCATGCTCTAAATGGAACTGTGATACTGAAATATCCGTAAGCGAGTGTTGTTGGTATGCCAGGCATACATGTTCAGAGGACTGTGTAAAAGGAAATGAGATCTATTGATGTAGCTGCACTTACTGCTGGTAACCTCTGTTGGTCATAGATTTCTTCATGCTCCCTCAAGTCCATTAGCTCTAAATAGGAGAAATGCTTTTAATACAATGAATTGTCATTCCGTAGTAACGTATTGGCATGTATTCAAAACCACTGTATGAGACTATGCAGCAGAAGAAAGAGGAACACGACTACACTGTATATACACAATTAAACCAAACATGTCCACATAGTTTGCTGAAGATTTTCCTGATGCATCAAAATCAGTCTGAAATCATACCCGTGTCTCTCTCTCTCTTCAGCTTATGAACTACAAAACTGCCAGGACCCCTTTCCCTTCCCTAATGGTGACATCATCAACAGTGACTACAGTGCTGGCCAATCCATAACCTTTCAGTGCTATCCTGGTTATGTTCTGATTGGACACCCGGTACTGACGTGCCTGCACGGGACCAACAGGAAGTGGAACCATCCATATCCACGCTGTGAGGGTAAGATAACCTCCAATAACCTTCTGAGATGATGGTATTTTTGAAAAATGCTGATCTCTGTTGTACAATATTCAAAACAATATTCCTCCTTCACCTCTGCAACGTCCCTTGTGGACAAATTAACAATACAAATAAATAAGTCCCTGTATAGAAAATGCATAGTTTTCTCCTCCTCACACATTATTGAAATTAAATATCTCCAGTCTCCTCTCCAGGATTTTTTAAAGTCTGTCTAAAATGGGTCACTGATGCACAGGAGCCATAGTTAGCATAACGCCTCCTCAAATGCTGCACACTTGAAAACGTGTCTTCCCTGGATGCAGAAACACACAGAAAAAGCCTCTGCCTCTTCATTTAAAATTCCTCAAGATGAGGAACTGAAGTCGAGAAGAAGAACGGAACAGAGAGCAGAACCCTGCTGTGAGGCTGCAGGTACAGCTGATCGAGAGGAACAGGAAGAGAGAGCAAGGGCAGCACTGTAGCTACAGTAAACCGGCTCTGTGTTTTAAACTGTGTTCAGTTGAACAGGATGTTTCGTACTGGTGCGTTTACAGTAATATGGCTCCTCCAGTGGACACGCCCCAGGATCTCAGAGCAGAAAGTGTTGTTGAATTTGAGTTACAGGGACTTTAAGATGTTATTGGATTATAATTGAATATAATTTATTAATTTAATATTTGATCACAATTTGTTTTACCTGGTTTGCCTGCTACCTCATTTATTAGGGGAAACTGTTGCGTCTACTTTTACTCTTACTAATAGCGTTGAAAATAATTATATTACGAACTGTCAGCACTTCGGCAGGAATTAGTTTCTCTTGATCTTTCCGAGTCTATCACACTGGAAGCAAATGACACATTTGCAAATGAATAATTTTATAAAAAAATGTTTTTCTTTTTTACAGCTCCTTGTGGCTATAATGTCACAGCGGAAAATGGCACCATCTATTCACCACAGTACCCCAATGAATACCCCAACTCCCAAGATTGTACTTGGCTCATCACTGTCCCCCATGGACATGGAGTTTATATCAACTTTACCTTATTGCAAACGGAGCCTGTCACTGATTACATTGCTGTCTGGTGAGTATGACACACTTGCTGTACACGTGCACACACACACACACACACACACACACAAATGCAAAGGCTTATTTTCTTAGTTGCTCCTCTATCCAGGTGCTGATTTCATCATGGATGCACTTATAACCTGCACTCTCTCTGCACACTAACAAGAAACTCTACCAACTCTTACTTTTGCTTTTTAATTTGTCTGTCTCTCTCTCACACACACACTTGAACCTGTTTTAATATCTTAGTGAGGACACATCATATACATAACCCATTCCCTTGCCCCTAACCTTAACCATCACAACTGAAGTGCCTAATCCTAATCCTAACCCTAACCCTAACCTACAGCCAATTCTAACCCTAACCCTAAGACCAGGTCTTATCCCTGAAAAAGCCCTTTAAAGTTGTGTCCTCACAACAAAATGTCCTCACAAAGATAGGTTTGTACGTTTGTTTTTTGGACCTCAAAAAAATCTAAATAGAAGTTTACACACAAACACTTAGGGCCTGATTTACTAAAGCTTTGCGTGTGCAAAAACGTGTGCAAACTGGATTGCACACGCAGATTTGCGTTGATGCTGATCTACTAACAGGGCGCACCGAGGATGTGTAATCTTGAGAGAAACAGCAGAGCGCTCCCTGGCAGCTGTCAGTGACCTGCAGGTGAGTCAGGAGGAGAGCGCAGAATCATCTATAGTCCATAGTTTTCTTTGTTTGATGCGTCAGGTAATGATGGAGCTTTTCCAACGCAGGATTAAAATAATAATATAAAAAGGTCCTATGGACCCGGGGAACAAGGATGTCATATCCCTCGATCCCAGTTATCTGCTCATCGCAGAACGTCAGCTGTACTTTCTGTTCAGTGGCTTCAAATTTCATTCTGCGCTTCCGTTGAGTCCGCTCTTTCTCCATGTTGACAACCCTTGACTAGCGCAAAATCCTCATTTAAATAGGGCGGTCTTAACCACTTCTGCGCCTGGAGTCAATTGCGGTCGCGATCTTAGTAGTTCACCCGCAAAACGCAGTCCAGTAGCAGGCGCAGTCTTTAAGCTCGCGTACGCAATTTAGCGCTCTCTATTTGGAATCTTAGTAAATCAGGCCCTTAGAGCGTCTCAAACAGACATCCTGGTATGGATTTCATATTTATTTACTTTCACCAAAGGGGTTATGTTTTTGGTTGGGCTGTCTGTCTGTGAGCAGCATAACTTTAAAAAAGTAATTTTGTATGGAATTTTCTAGGGATGTAGGTTGTGGCCCAAGGAAGAAATGATCAGATTGTTGTGGTAATCCAGCCTCGGATCAAATATGGATAAACCACTTGAGTGTGTTGACATTGTGAGAAACTGAGCAGCTTTGGCTTTTTTTTCTAGTTTATTATATCAACCAGATTTGACTGCACAAAGATACGCATATATCGGCATGAGTGACTTGTGTATGACTTCATTATACATGGAGATATAAACAATCTCACACAGATCTCTGTGTAGAATGGTCAGTACAAAGAAAATGCACCGCAACGTAAACCCCCCTCACCTCACACGTACACATCTATACTCTATGTGCTATGCATACACAGACATTATTACTGCAGAAGAGTGCAGTAATAATGGGATTCAGTGTAGAGGTAAAATTGTAATAAAGGGAGTGTGAGAGTAATGCATTTACAATGGGACCACTGACCAATTCAATCTAACTCAGTACCATGGCCACACACAGACCTGAAGAGGGCTCAAGAACTCTGACTGTAATGATGAGATTCAGTTGGGAGTTGGAAATGTAATGAATGAATGAGTGGTGGAGCTGGGTTCACAAACTCACCCACACTCTGCTGCATCTCACACAAGAGTAAGAGAAATTTCTGTTCAAATAATTCAATTTTTTGCCAACAAAACCAACTGTAAACTATTAATTTACTCGGAAAGACAACAGGTCGTGTTTGGGTCATGTCACCATTTAATGCAGGTTTGGTTGAGGTGGTTGTGTTGATGGAAAACAGCAGCTGAAATTCAGTGGCAAAGTAATAGATTCAGAGTCAATGACTCCTCATTTATACTCTTGCGAGCTACCAGAGCCATGAATACAGCAGTGGAGAGGTGCAGCATCAAACTTGTTCTGCAGTTGGAAATGTGATTTATGTCTTTTTTTGGGGAAGCACATTTCAATGTGAACAGAATTATAAAATCACATTCATAGATTGCAGGGTAATAAAAGGCACGTGTCATGGGAGATGAGTGCATAAAGGTGGACTCTAGCTCCAGCACCTGAACATATTTGGAATTGACTGGGGGGTCCTTTTTCTCAGACCCAGGAGAATACCATTTACCTTCCAGAGCCTTCATCAGATTTAGAGTAAGTGATTCAAATGTCTTTTGCACAGGCTTTACAATCAGGTTAATGGTATCGCCACTTCCAGTGGAGCTGCTCAACTGGTGATCCAGGCTCAGTGCTGTTCTGCAGCTGTTCTGGCAGGGGAAAGAAATGCTCCCCGTGGACACAATACAACTTCCAACATCAATTCTCTGTTTTTCAAGTATGACTAATAACATAAAAGAATATTTAAACCTTTTAATACTTCAGTGCTCCAATGCCAATTCTATTCTTTGAATGTTAAGGAGACCTCACAGTTCTGTCAGGTGTATACTCAAGTGTGCATGTCAGTGATATAAGATGATCGCATTGCTTTTGACAGATTTGAAAAGAATTGAAGAGCACATGAAAATAACCAGGATTCAGTGAAGAGAGGCCAAAACAGGGTTGATATTATTGTCTCTGCTGGTTTGGGTGAGTGCTCTGGCTGCAGCATTCTGATTTGGAGTGTATTTAGTCCCTTATTTGTCAGACTGATTAAAAAAAAAGTACTTTACTATCATAAAGTCTACTTTATAAAAAAGGGTGAATCACCTTTTCGGAGTCTCAAAAGAGACAGGGGGGATCTGACTTTGGATAGTTATTCTGAAATTATGAAATGCAGTTTGAAAAGTTTAGATGTGTGTTTCATGGAAAGTCAGGCCAGAATGACACCCAGAGTTTTGACATGCTCACAGGGTGTTTGTGACATGGAGGTTAATTGTGAATGAATATGGTGCCTCATGGCCTGAAGGCCAGCTAAAATAATCTGTTTTCTCCTGATTTAAATGTGAGAAATTCTCCTCGATTCAGTGTTTGATACCATCAATACACTGGATTAGGTCACACACAGGGTTATGATTATTAGAAGAGGTTGATAAAGCTGTGTGTCATCAGCGTAGGAATAGTATGAAATATCGAATTACTGAATAATGGACCCAAGTGGAAGCATGTAGAAATGGAACAGTAATGAACCAACAACTGACCCTTGAGGAACACCATAAGTAATGTTTACTTACAATGATACAAATACAGTTGTTGATAAACGGCAGGTTTTATTTATTTATAATTACCTTCCAGTTGTTCGTCATCATATTTGATTTATGAACAAAGACTTTGAGGAACTTTTTTTGTATTAGCAATACTTTTTTAATTGTGTGCATCAAGCAGCAAATTGTAATATAGACTTAATATCTGACGTTATTTTATTGAATTCACAAGAGCTTAAGAGAATAATATTGGGGCCACTGCTCTGATAAAGTATGAGACATTTGACTGTTTTTGAATCCAGAGTGGGAGGAGATGCATTATCCCCTGTGTGAGCTGCCGGGTTAATAAGTAATTGATTGGAGCGGGATTTCTATTTACTAAAGTATGAAACTTGTAATGGTTAATTTAAAGAGTTTGATCCAAAATGATTCATATTGTATGTGGGTGAGGGGACCAAGGCAATTCTATTATTCTATTATTGATAAGATAAACCCTCTTATGACCATCCAGGCCGCCTGGATTTCGATTGATTTTATGGCTGTTCTGCTCCTTTTTCCAAGATAACTTTCACTTATGATGTCTGGCTCGGGTTATACAACCGTTTAGGAATTACGGTACTGGGAATCTGAATCTTGTCTGTGATTGGATGTTCGTTTTGCAGAAGTCCCGAGGGCTACCGTAATGACAAGTGACAAATGACAAAGCTCTATTTCTCTGCTTTCCGAGTATCTATCCATCCATTTTCAGCCGCTTTATCCTCCACACGAGGGTCACGGCGGCACTGTGCCAATCTCAGCTGACATAGGACTAAAGGCGGGGTCATGCCCTGGACAGATCGCCAGTTCATAGTTTTTGGATTTTTCTAGCCATCACAAATGGTCGAGGAGTTACGGTAATGAGCAGTACGCATGGCAAATCCTGTCGGTTAAACTCCCAATTTGCATGCTAATTCAAATGGTCACTGTTGAATGTTGTTTAGCATGGATGGATGGATGGCTGAGCAACGAGCATCAGATGTCATATGAAGTATTATGTTCATCAAGCATCGCTTTAGCTCCCAACGTTTCATTTGCGATGTGCCATCAGTAACAGCTGCCCCCTGCAATCACTACTCTCAATCAAACAATGAAGTAGTATTTTTAAGCCAAGACCATTCATTCTTCTGATCATTTATTCCACTTCACTTGTAGTAGTTATGTTGATCCTCCTTCACCAGCCTCTTCTCTTCTGCTTTCTCATGAATCAAGATTGCGATGCTTTGTGTTTCACCGCATCCTTTATATCCTATAATCTCAGTGGCGTTTGCTAACTGGTTTGTGTCCAGTACCACAGATGGTTATGTGACAGCAACAGCATCCAGATGTCACGGACTAAAGTCACAGTGTCTCTGTGTTCTGTACCACTGTGATGTTTGGCTTGTTGCCCGATATCACTCATCCATTTCCAACAGTGGCTGGTGGTTCTAACACCAAAGCAACATAATTATTTTTGTATCAATTTTGCAGTGTCTCTGTCTTAATGACATATTTCTGAAGAGATAAAATCAATACACAAGTGATTTTGGTGGTTTATGTCATTCAGGGAAAAATACAAAGGAGTCATAAAAACCTCTGACAATTGCGCCACTCAGCTGTGATACATCACAATATTTAATAAACAAAGTCCCAGAAATAGGTGGTCCATCATTGTTACACTACAAATGTACTGATTTCTACTTGTTACGCATGGTCATTTCGAGTCTTGACCATAGAAACATTAGTTTTCTACTTTGTTAGATACTAAGAATGATGCCGCCAAGAATGCACTGCTTTTACTGTGAAGGGATTTTGTTTGGTTTTCATTGACATAAGCTTTTATCACTCTTTTTGTGTATTTCCCCTAAATGCCACCATATTCCCAGCTGCACTCTGGTTGTCAATCACTTCAGACAATAGATATAATAAGTTTACTTAAAATGTTACAGTGGAAAAATTCTGAGCAGCTTCGGATTTTCAACCATAGTTGGAGACCAAATACCAACACCAAATTTCTACTTTTTCTGTTGAAGGTTTCTTGCGTAGCTGACGTGGAGTAAAGTGGAAATAAAAACATCTATAAATGTAGTCCCTAACGTCTTGTCACAGTTTTCCCTGACATACTCTCTAACAATAGAACTAGCACTTTTTTTTTTTTTTTACACAGAACTTCTCTTTTTTTTTTTAGCACGTTGGATCCTTGTCAAGTTCAAAATGAGTCAGATTGTTTTGTCGCTCTTCCTGTTTGTTTGTGTTGCCTTCACACCATTTTTCCCACCAGCGTGAAGAAAGTGTGGAAAAACACCAAACATCATCCAGCTGACCAAAAATATCATCTTGCAATATTTGCAGCTGGATGTTATAAATAATATACACAACACATTTATTTTTATAATATACAGTGTCTAGCATCAAGAATAATTAGCAGAAAAGCTCCATGACCAACACAGACAGTAACAAATACAAAGCTGTAAATGTAGCAGATAAAAACTGCCATAGTATAAAATGTGACAGTGTACTAAAATGTTTTGTACAAAGACATAATGTGGTCCTATGGGCTGAGATTTAAAACAAAACTTGATATGAATATTACAATTTATGAATCAGTTTTGACATAAATGATCCAAATAGCTTTTCAACAACATTCAATATTTAACAAGGTTAGTTAATCCTTTTATTCAGTATGACTTTGATATTCAAATCACAACGTAATGTAGTTATTTCTATCACTCTTTGAAGTCATTTTGTACAGGTTGTTTTCCTAAGTAAAAAATATTATTCCAATAACTCATTATTTTTTTTAATTCTTTACAATATTATAATCTCTTTTATGAATTATGATTCTCATATTTCTTTATTTTTGTGTAATTTATGAATATGCAACCTATTGGTATATGTGGCCATTTTAACACATCCTACAAACCTTTCTTCTTGCTTAACATGTAAAGACTCAAAGCTGCAGAAGTCGTACATGTTATTAGCACGATTATAGGTAAATCTAGCAGTTGTTAGCTCTCAAAATCGACCATAAAATTTTTATACCATATTTATCATAATGAATGACAACAAAGGCAACTTCCCGGCAGAAAGTGACATATTCTTTTTTTGTTTTAACTTGATTTCTGTCATTAAAGTTTACAAACACAAGTTCAGAGCCTAAAAAGTAATGAAGTTGCTTCATGATGTGTTGTATTTTCTTTATTTTTTCCTCTTAAAAAGTCTTTCTGGGCAGCGGTGGCTCAGTTGGTAGAGCACCTGCCCCATATGCTGAGGCTGTAGTCCTCGCTGCAGGTGACCCTGGACCAAGCGGTCTTTCCTGCGTGTCATTCCCCATCTCTCTGCCTCCCGTTTCCTGTCTCTCTCCACTATACTATCATTAAAGGCAAAAAAGGCCCAAAAAAGTCACTGCACTAAATCATGGATCGTGTCACCCAATCTGACACAGTCATAACAGACAAAAAGATTGTGCAGTGTGACCTCGTCGTAAATCAGAGAAATGGTTCACATCTTTCTGCCATCGACTGTGTTTCATGGTTCTCTGTTACCTGCAAAACTCCAATCTATATGTATCCCTTGTTCCTTTTAAACAGCATCACTTTCATTTGTCTCTTTCTTTATTTAGGGACGGCCCAGACACTTCTAGCTCTCAGCTCGGAGTCTTCAGTGGCAACACAGCTTTAGAGTCTGCATACAGCACCAGCCCGAAGGTCCTGATCCGCTTTCACTCTGACTTTTCAACTGGAGGCTTCTTCATTCTCAATTTCCATGGTACAGATGCACACGCTCCGTCTGTCTCACACACACACAAATGTAGTTTAGGTCACACACAGATCTTTTTTGATATTTAATCAAGGAAGTGATATTTGCAGAAATCTGCTTCTCATTTTATAGCTGGATGTAAAGTAAGCCCGTGCTATGTTATACACATCGCTTTTAAGGGACGCAATTAAGGAAATGCACCACGATTTGCTGAGGCTGAGATATAAAAGTTTTGTTGAACATTGTAAAGCTTTTTCCTCCCATCCATCTCAGGTGTTCTGATTCTGTTTTCCAGCAGTGCTTCTGGTTTTAAATGCTTTTCAGAAAGTACTTTTGGTCTTAATGTAATAAAAGAAAAAGGTCAGAGGTGCTGAGACAAAGTAGAGAGAGGAAGTAACAGTAGAGTGTTTTCTTCATTCATTCATTCATTCTATTCAACTGCTGTTTCCACTACTCCACTACTATTAACTACTTCTGCAAATAAACAGGTCTTTGTCCCTGAGTAGTTTTATCTTATGGGATGTGTTTACTTCAACACCAAACATTTCTTAGAAATCACAGGAAGTGTGTGAACTCAGAGATGCAGCTTTTGTTACACCTTTGCTGTATGTTGGGCTGCAAACTATGTTAAAACCACACAACTGTAAAGAAAAAGTCTTCTTTTTCTTACTGAAGGTTTTTAGGTACTGATTTCCTAATTCAGAATGCAGGATGAGAAAAAGAAAAATACTGATGATGTCCTTGATATTGTTTGCTTGCGTCTGTAATTCAAATGAATGAGACACATTTCTTGGAGGTCAGATTCTCTTTTAAAGTTGTTCTGGCAGAGTTTGCCACAGTGTTGTTGTTTCATTGCATGTCATAAGGTCACTTTGTATTTGAGATTTGTTCCAAAATTTCTATTATACTATACTTATATACTCTACTGTGAAATATTGAGAATAATGCTACCCAGAGATCAACCAGATCCTAGATCCATAATATACATGTCATTTAACAATAACATAAAGTATTTAAATCCCCGGTAGAGGCTCAGCATACAGTGGTCACTTCACAGACAGTGACAATGACACTTGAGACATTCTTAGGCTCAAAGTAACCTCAGGCCAAGTTCCATGATAAAAAAGCATGTCTCGAATCCCCTGAAGCATGGCTGCCCCTAAAGAACTGCTTGTCTTGATACTTGAAATGGTAAAGATCACAAATCAGATTCACTCTCTCATTGTCCACACGGATGCTCTGTGCCGAGGGCACAGTTTGATTTTGATGTCGAGTCCCGACGGTGCAGCAACTGACTGAAGAAATACCACAGCGTCCTCTTTTTCTGACCATGTGTGCAGTTATCAACAGATCTAAAAAAAAAAATATGCTTATGTAGAGCAATTACCTGCCATTACATCAACACCTGTATGTTTTAAAAAAATAAAGACATTCTTGCACCTCTCTCCAGCTTACCGACTGAAGAAATGCCCTCCTCCCCCTGTCGTGGACAATGCAGAGGTGATCTCTGAAGATGAAGACTTCCAGATTGGTAATAATCCTGAGTTATTAGATATTTTGTCCAGTATTTCTAACATTGTCTTCATTTTGTACATTTTGGATCTTGTTAGCATGATATATACATTACCATGCTTTTACCTTTTGGAAAAAAAAAATTCTTGTCATGTTTTCAATTTTCCCCTTTGGTCTGTATTATGTGATTTGCTCAAAGCGTCTTGCGCTGAGGTTTTGTGACCTCTTAGAGCTGTAATTCTCTAAAAAAGTCGGCATTTCATAAAACCAAAGAAGAGGAATCAATTTACTCTACCATCGCTGCACTCACAGAGTCTAGACACTTCTGGCAAAGTATGAAATACATTTTTTTTTTTTGTAATAAACTTGAAATGCCTTTGTCTTATGAGTTCAGAAAACCTAGTTGCTCTTCTAAAGATTTTTTTTGTTTGTTTTTCTGTTTCTTTTTTGTGTTTGACCTTTTAAAATAATCGTTTGTTATATTAGTTTAATTCCAGGGTTGAGACACTTCATCAGAACAAAAATGTCACTAGATAGACTGAATAAAACAATGACCCAGAGGGTGATAGCACTGGTTTAAGGTACACTGTAAGGTGTAAGGCAAATAACTGCCACTTCACGACACCACAGCAGCACGAGGACTTGCTGTTGTTCATGGCAAGTTGTTCCCATTCACTGTGATCGTATAAAGAGAGGTTAGTTTGCACTAATCATAGATACAAATTGTACAAGCCCTCAGTTCAAGATCATGTACATTCACAAAATGTGGCAGTATTTGATACCTCAGAGGTTCAAAAGCCAATTGTACACGCTATTAAGAAGCTTAAACAAAGGTTAAATGTTGTGTTTTTGTTCTGTCAATATAAAGAGCTCCCATGCTGAGAATAGATGTCCAAGAGTTTAAGGGCATATAAATTACCTCTGCCTCTTTTAAGACTGTCAACTCTGCCTCTTGAAATTGCAGTTTCACACTTTTTTAAAAGCACACTTAGATGTATAAACCTGCTTTATAATAAGATTCCCCGAGGTATTCTTTACTATCATGAACTGTGCAGATTTGCTTGTTAAATGTGTAATGCTGCTGATGATGATGATGATGATGACTCAGTAGAGGTTTCATTATTTCCTCCTGCCTTAGGTGACATTGTGAAGTATCGCTGTTTACCTGGATACACGCTGGTTGGGAAAGCGGAGCTTATGTGCAAACTCAACTCCCATTTGCTCTTTGAAGCTCCACCACCATCGTGTCTCGGTAAGACGACAACACTTGGCTTAACTCCCGACGCATAGACAGTTTAATATGTGTTCAGATGGAATGAAAAGCTTTGAAATGAACATGTGCAAGAAAGGTGATATAAAACCTTAAGCAGCATTTCAAAAATGTAGGGAGTCACTATGAAAAAAAACAAACAATATCATTTACAAAGCCCCATTGAATACAGCCTCCAAATCATACCACCCTGTACAAGCAGCTTAGCATCATTCTCTGTTGGTTGCCATATGTCATTTTGGGAAATGTAGAAAAACACCTATTGAAACACATTTTCATTTAATTATTCATAAGGGCAACACACACGTTATTCATTTACATGGGAGTGTAAGCCAGTTGGCTAATTTTCAACGGTAGTCCTTTGGCACTAGATGTTTAATTAGACTTTTATAATAAAGCCTCTTGTTTTATGACCATTTAAACAGCAAAGAGGTGTAGAATTCCTGTGTCCATGTTGGTACTGAAGAAGTACTTTAATGTGACACTTTAAGTTTGATTTGTATGAAGAAAACCCCGAGAAGACAGCACACATTTAAGCAGCAGTTAGCAGGATTAATACTTAAACTGTGGAAAGTACTGATAATGGCCTGTGGTGTTTGTACACCAAAGTGAGTTCTGTTTTTAATTGCTCTAAAAGATGCAAAGCCTTTCCCGTCAGACAAAATGGGGAATGCCCTTTCTATTAGACAGTAAGAGAAGCTAAAATAACAATACAAGCAGTTATGTCATGTTCAGTTTCCTGGCATTAAAGGGAGCATGAGCATGTGAATTTAAGATTAAGCCCCAACATGGTCCTTGTGCATCCATGGCCAGTGCAAGCAAGTGGAAAGTTGAGCTGCAGTCTGATTGGCTTCTGTCTGTTACCCCTCCAGCCCAGTGTCCAGCCAACGAGGAGCGCTCTTCGTCATCGGGAGTCATATTAAGCCCTGGGTTTCCTAGCAACTACCCCAACAGCCAGACGTGCTCCTGGCTTTTACGTATGGTTCCAGGTACAGTTTAAGTCAAGGGGGTCCACAGTATGTAGTGTATGTGTGTGTGTGTGTGTGTGTGTGTGTGTGTGTAGACTGCAAAGCAGAAACATGTGTTTGTAAAGGCTTTGTTCACAGCGGATATATATATATACATAATGTATGTGTATGTGAGGCATATATGTAATGCTAAAGCTTTTGCTCTCGTTTTCCTAGATTTCACCATCAACATCTATGTGGAGATGTTCCACAGCGAGAAGCAGTTTGACGAACTCGAGATTTTTGATGGTACACCAGTCTTTCCTCAGACACAGATACAGACACACACACACCTACTCGGATGTTCACATCCAAAAGAAAAAAACCCCAACAGTTAATAAATAGTAGATGACTTAATTTTTTATATTCTATATGAAGAACGCCCTTTAACTTTACAAAATTCGATGATTGAACCGTCTTGGAGTCTTTCCAAGGCCAAAGTTCCATCCACTGCTCAGCTTAATTCAAAAAACTTGAGCAGTGGCCATATCGCAATGGAATCAGAAGCAGCCACAACAGTCAGCTGTCAACATGTCATTTTTCCAGCCCAGGGTTTCTCACTCCTGCATGTTGAAGATGTTTCTTCACACCTGATCCAAATAGATGGGTCGTTATCAGGCTTCTCCAGAGCTTGATGATGAGCTGACCGTTTGAATCAGGTGTGTTGGAGCAGGGAAACATCTAAAACATGCAGCTCAGTGGGTCCCCATGACCAGTATTGAGAAACCAACTTCTCACCCACTCATAGGATAGAACAGGACGGGTTGCCACTATAGAGTGTGGAACCTGACCTGAGCCCAACACAGTCACGTCCTACACTCATAGCAAGGCTAATGTTACCTTAATGCTGATAGAGTGGAGCATGGGTTGGATTTTCACCAAGGCCACACAATTAGGCAGTCAGATGTCAGTTTACCTACCTCTGTGCTGCTACATTGCTTTGATGATGATGACACACAGACAAGGTGAAATCAATTGCACTGACTGGTTACCGAAAAAATTAATCTAGAAGATATGAATAACAATAACTTTATTTGTTGAAAAAAAAAACATTTTCATCCTAGGACTTTGTACGTTGACAGTCAAAGCAAATGCAGGATACTCCAAGGACAAATATGAGAGAAAAACAAAGCCAAAAGCTACAAAATACAAAACAGTAAATATCAATATAAGTATAAGAAAAAATAAAAGCACCAAGAAGTGGGGACAAATAAAGCAATAGGGAGAAAGATGACATCGCATAAAAACCAAAACTACAAAAAGTAAAAACTAATACCAGCAACAAAACATAAATTGAAAAGATAAAATAAAAACATCACATCAAGGCAGGTATGTAAAAAGTGGGTTTCAAGAAGCGATTTAAAAGATTCTATTGAGTCTGCATGCCTTATCTCTTCACCTATAGCTTCCAGAAACAGAAGGGTCCTCCCTTTAAAGCTGAGAACTGGCTCAGTCTTTCTGACCATACAATCTTAAATTCTGTCCTAAAACAACTGTGGGGTTGCAATTTGGGAAAAGCAGACAACTGAAGAAAATGGCAAAAATAAAAGACGATATGTGTATAGTGCACTGCAGGAGCTCTGATGTCTCACTAATGCGTTTCTCTAGGATCCTCAGGACAAAGCCCTTTGCTTGTTGCACTAAGTGGTAACCACTCATCTCAGCTCAACTTCACGTCAAAAACAAACCAGCTCTATCTACGTTGGTCCACAGACCATGCAACCAACAAGAGAGGATTTAAGATAAGATATTCAGGTACAGTCATCGTCTTTCTTTCTTTCTTTTTGGTATTTATTCATTTAGGATTATGCCATAAACATATTAGGTACATCTCTACCAACAATTCCTTTCTCATTAATATGAATTAATCTGCACAACAGGCTGAAATCAAGACAGGTTATTCATTTCTTTTTGTAGATTATAATACTTGCAGACTATTGTCTGTACAGTTTCTTTCCAACACAGCCATGTTTTAAGCATTAGCTGTGTTTAGCCGTGTTAGATCTAAATCATCTGCCCCAAATGGGTTTTAACTTGTGAAGAATTTGTTGAATATCTCCACCAATCTCAGTCACAGAAAATACAATTTAAAGCACTGCTGATCCTGTTTGAACTTGAGAGGAGTGAGTCACAAAGTCAATCTCCTGGGTCTGTACACTGGGGAAAAAAATGTGTGATATATTTTATTTTGTGGGTTATATCAGCACAATGGCCTGAAGTAATAGTATTGTCTTTTCCCCATGGTGTTGTATTGCCCTGACAACGGCAGCTATCAGGAGAACAGAGAAATTTATAGTGGATTTTTCACTTCCCATTCACGATTAATGCTCCGTTATGCTTCATATTGAAACACACCCCACACAAAGTGTGTTATGTATGAATGAATGGTTATTAATTACTGATGACATGGATTTGTGGATTTTGAGTTGTGTTAATTCACTCTATGGGGAAGAATATGTTATGTCCTTGAGGGTCTTTTTTATTGTGTGTTTTTGTGTTTACGTCTGTATCATGATGTAGATTAATATTAACACAAAGAGCTTTTCTCCCCCAAAAAAATCTAAATGAAAACAACAATTTTTTATTCATTTTTTTCAATTAAAATTCTTAGTCCTTGATTATTTCTGCAGCATGAGAATGATAATGTTAGGGCGAAGCTGTCTAAAACATGAAACTAAGGTTCATAAATCAAAATGGAAATTACAGAAAGGCTCTTTGGCCTGAATGGAGTGGAAAAAATAATTCCACCAATGACTATCCAGCTGGGAGAAGAACTAAGACCAGGTGGTGCAATGACTATATCAGACTGGGAAGACAAACCAGGGACTAAGTGGACTATTGTGGTGTTTTTTCCCCAGACATTTAGAATTTTCTCTGAGCTGTAGCAGTGCTACTGCTCAGAGAAACACAAATGGTTCCAGTAAGAACCATTTGAGCATGTATGTTTACGTCTGGATAAAACCATGATGTAGCTTGAAAGGGTTTCAGAACAAGTTTTTCTTTATGTGAATGTGCTGCTCATAGAGAATATGTTGACTGAGCTCAGTGTTTACTAGATATAATGGTATAAATCTTAGTCAATATGTCTTTTCTCCAAACTGACTGCAAGCAGGAGTCTTTGTGCCATAATGTTTTGGTGCTGTGAGCTGAGAAAACCGGAGAAACGTGTCTTATTCCATTATCCTCTCTGTCTCTCCAGCTGCTTACTGTAGCATTAACGATCTCCCAGCAAATGGAGGTGTGGTCAACCGAACCAGACTCCGCCCTGGTAGCCGGCTTCAGTTCTTTTGCAACCATGGTTACCGCTTAGTGGGGTCAGCCAATGCTACCTGCAGGCTCCATTCCAATGGGCTTTTCCAGTGGGACACGCCTCCACCTTTTTGTCAAGGTAGAATTTATGCTCTTGATTCACGATCCTCAGTTCACTTGAGGTCTCATACTTTTGGGCCTCGTTGGATGTGGTGATAAATAAAGAGCTAACTCAGGATAAAAATAAAAACGTGCTGTGTCAGCTGGATTCCCTCCAAATCACTTAACGGTATGTCTTTGTGGTGTGACAGCGATCTCGTGTGGAATCCCTCAGTCACCAGGCAACGGGAGCTTCCACGGTTACCAGTACACTGTCGGTAGCCAAGTGTCCTACCATTGTAACCACGGATACCACCTTGACCCCGGTGCTCCGATGACACCAGAGTGTTTGGAGGATGGTAGTTGGAGTAACGCTGCCTCAGCCCCCAGATGTCTACGTAAGTTTTTCTCAAAGTTCTGTTTTAAAAGCAGTCAAGTGTGTGGTGATATGAAAACAGCAACATCATGTGGTTGCACTCTTAGAAATAAAAGTGCCAAGTAGAAGTATATATAAGTTTCTTCGGCTTGTCCTCATAGGAGAACCCTTTTTGACTCCAGGTAGAACCTTTTTATAAAGGTTCCACGTAGAACCCTTTTGGAGGGTTCCACCAAGAACCCCTTATTCAGGAAATTGGTCTTAAAGGGTTCTCTGGATCAAAATGGTTCTTACTGGAACCATTTGTGTTACCAAGGACCCTTGAAAAAACCCTTGAAAAAGGGCTTTTCAGTAGCAAATGGTTCCAGGTAGAACCTCAGCCCTTGTAGGACAATTTTGGAAATGCCATTTCTAAGAGATGTTGAAATCCAAGAAAAAGCTGGGTAGTAGACCTTGGAATATTATTCATTGGAAAACTTGATTTACATATGATAAAAATAACATTATCTGTGTAAAGGTTTTTATTCAATGCCATGTAAGAGTATCAACACAAACATGCAGTAACCTATGTATAATGACAACACCTCAGAATGAGCTCATTATGTCCACATAGAGAGTGGATCCTCATCTGAGGAGACCATATAACCATGACTATAAAGGACCTTTTTCATCTTCACATTATCTGAAAGCCACTATAGAATTTCTTATAATGCCTGAAAAAGGACAGTTGAAGGGAGTGATTTTCACTCGGTTCCAGTTTGCAACCTCACCACTAAATCCTGCACAGTCGTATTTTATTTAAATTTGATCCGTTTTATCTTCCAGCGGTTCACTGCCCTAGCGTTGAGGGCATCTTGTCTGAGCACACGACGTACCACCTGCTCTACGGTAGGCAGGGAGAGTTTGGTTCCATGGTGATGCTGGAGTGCTCAACAGGATATTATTTAGGTGTCGGGCATCGGACACTTCGCTGCCTCGCCAATGGGACCTGGGAGGGGTCGGATAATCCAGCTACTTGCAAGAGTAAGTATTGATGCACATCGAAATGTCTATATTTTTTTGGTGCTCAAATTCATCTGACACACTACATACAGTAAGATAATAAAAGTGTACTATCACTCAGTGTTTGTGCTCCTGTTCACCTCCCTCTGCACTCAAGATGACATAGAGTGTAACGGTATTTATGAGTCTACACAGAAATATAGCCATATTTGATTTAGGGCATCTCTCTGATTCAACACATGCCCTGCGTACGGTATATTCACATTCATGAATCATTTCACACTCTTGGGCTTGACACTGCACAGATAATTTGTAACTTCTTGCATCGTGTTGGGTCACTTAAAGTGATGACTTTCATGGGTAAGGAACCATATAAACCAAGAGATAAATGAGCCACCTCATGCACATGGAAACACCTGCGTGATCAGGAAGCATATGTAAGCAAAAAGAAGCAATAAAATCATTTGCAGCTGCTGCTGCTACAACATATTTATTGACCTGATTACTTCAATATTTGAAATGGCTGCCAGCGCAATATGTATTTACCCTACAACCACTTAACTACAGCTCAATGTTTTCAAATAGTGGCAACCAATTCACACAGAATTAATCCCCACGTTCCATAAATGTGCAGTGTATGTCTAGTGTTCTGCTTATTTCATAAAGTGATGTACCAAGGCAACAAAAAAAAAAGACTTAAAAACATGGCACATCATTTCTTGCACAACCCATGACATACAACAGAAAAGGTAAAATGCACACACTTGGGAAATGAAATGATTACAATTTTAAATCTATCTCACATTAGACCAGTCACTTTACTTTCCTAATTTTTTGCTCATTAGTGCAGAGTTGACCTACCTAACTCTGCAGCAGAGCTTAAGGGATTTGGCAATAAAACAGAAGTGCCTATTCTTCAAGCTGGCCAGTTGTTTGCACACAATGTCTCCAAGGAATTAATGAACAAAGGATCTTAAATCCTCTGACCTAAATCTAATTCAGTCAGGTATAGTGTATACCTTATTGTATACTGTATACCCTAATGCTAAATAAGTATCTTATCTGTCTTTCCGAACATCATAAAGACTTTGCAGCACACATATCATTATCAAGCTATGAGTATTGAGATGTTTTTCCGTGTGATGAATTTCTTTAACACCATGCTTTCATGTTATATATTTTATTATTTAGTCATCTCCTGTGGCGAGCTCCCTTCTCCACCCTTTGGGACCAAACTCGGAATGTTGACCACATTCGGAGCAACTGCAATCTTTATGTGTAACCATGGCTACACCCTGGTGGGGTCACATGTCAGAGAGTGCGGCGCTAATGGGCTGTGGAGTGGTGCGGAAACCAGATGTCTCGGTAAGGTTCATTAAATGTGACGTGCGTTGTGTTGTGTTATGTCTTTCCTCACCTTTGACGCGTTGTTATAAAAATGTATCATTATGATTGATTATCAAAAGGAAAATCCAGCAGGTTCAAGTATATTAATAATTGAAAAAAGGGAAGAAAAGGCATGTGTATTGGTTATCAAATATTCAGTAGCGACTGTTAATGGAGGAAAATCAAAGGCTTGGAGGCATCATTGTAATGTTTTCTGTGTGTATTTATGATTTTGTATAACCTTCAAAAATGATCAGTGCCTGATATCTAGGATAGAGTTACTCCTCTGACCCCAAACAGTTGATTTAGATGGCTACATATGTTTAGGTCTGATTCTGCCAGAACTTTTTTTCTTTCCACTGACACCAAGTGTTTGCTTATTGTGTGTGAACTCAGTATAATAGAGCAGTGGTTCTATTATATTACTTTATATATACTATATACTTATATATGTAAGTACCACCTGAGAAAATATTGAGCTCTTGAAGTCACACCATTATCGCCAACGTTGAAATACAGTGGTGTAAATAGGCCGAGCAAAGTCAGCTACAGAAGCAGATTTATTCCCAATAAGATCACTTTTTTCACTCATAATCCTCTCCTTCCGCACATATACTTCACACACCGTGCACTCCAATCAACATCCCTCAGCTCCACTCCAATCACATACCCTGGCATATACACTAGAACAGTATTTCTAAGTACCACCAGAGGAATCTCGAGCACCACTGGTTGTACATGTACCACAGTTTGAGAACCATGGAAGTAGAGGTAGTAAGTATTCCTATAGTGGGAGCTGAAGAAGATTTTTCACTTATGGTGATGCATGATAAGGAATGTAAAGGCTGTTTTTGTTAGCTAGCTGTGCTAATGCTAATCGAAAATTAAAACATTTTCGTTATGCCTAATGAGGTTGCACAGTGTTTGCATTATGTTAGCCCTACGCTATTGCTAATCGTAACCTTGCTAGCTTTCCTTTGGAAACAGGTTTGCCAAGTTGGTAGTAGTTGCATGCTAATGCGTAATATATATGTGCTTGCGTATTGGTGAATGTACATCTCGTCATTTCAGTATAAACCATGTTCTGCGGTGAACCGTGTGAAAATGTCTCACCCACCGTGAGGACAGCCTCTTCACTCCCACCTCCCTGCTACAGACAGCGCAGCTGCTGCTGATGAGCTGCTGCCTGCCTGGTGTAGCGTGATTAAATCAGCAAGTAAAAAAATTCGAAAATCAAGGATGCACACCATTGGGCCATACTCAACCCATATCCAAAGTCTTAGGGCAATCTGACTAACGGTCAGCAAGATATGCAGACAGACAGACACAACTTGCTTTATAGATAGATGTGCGCACAAAATAACAGAATGTTATGCGAGTCAAACTTTGTCTCATAAACAGAGATTTCACTACATTCAGTTCTACTGGTGTCTTTTGTGTATGTATGAATGTGTACTTTTAATATTAATAAATATGGTTGCTAGGTGAAGTCTTTGGGAATAAAAGAGAGCAGCAATAAGAAGGATAAACCGCGCGCACACGCCTCAGTAACTCAAATGATCTACTACCGTCTGCAACGTTTTATTACTTATTACATTAAGAGCCTGATTTAAACCTCCAGTAAGCACCAACCAGAGATGATTAATCCTGATTTTACATGTGCACTCTGTCCCAGTGATTCAATCTTTAAGTTACGTACCTGAATAAGAAACATTATGCAGAATGAAATTTGAATGTAAATGAACAAACAAAAACATTGATGTAAGAAGAGTTTAGTTTAGAGTTTTGGATTTAACTTATGTGGAGTCCTTCCTCATGAGTCATTCTACTGTACCTCTTTAAAATTCTTTTTTTTTTTTTTTTTTGCTACAATGAGTTTTTAAATCCCTACAAATTTATGCTTAGGCCTGTTATCAGTTTCATGCTGACATTTTCTAATGAATAAATCTAATGGTCATTTATTTTCATGCAGGAGTTTTGTGTTACACTTCAGCAATCCTTTTTCTAATCCAGGTTTTTCCATTTCTGTGGCTGCTATTATTTTTGCCTTGTAAATCTTTGTTTGTGTGCGTGTGTGTGTGAACATGAGGACCCCAAGACACCAAACGACAGCCGCCCACAGAAGTCATTTAGAGCACTTTGGAAGGTGTTGAGTTGTCTGTGGACGTATCCTGTCATCACATTACTGTCACAGCTGTGAACGACACAGTCATGGGGACGATGCTTGTGTTCAGTTGAGATCAAACCAAAGATTAAAGATGGCCGTGGTCTGATCCATGAGTACCAAATATGCATGCACTAATTAAGTCACAAATGCTGAGCACTCAGGTAATATTGTATTAATGAGTACTGAGTACTAATGGGTCATTAGTCATTAGTCATAGTGCTGAACATTGCAGCTGGTGCTGGCAGTGCAGAAGAGTGTGATACTTTTAATTGAAGTTGTGTGTCTCTGCGTGGGCAACGTTGTGGTTAGCACTGGCGCCTCACAGGAGGTTATTGGTTTGATTCCCAGTTGGACTGTAGTGTGCATGTGCTCACAGAGTTTTTGTAGGTTATCTCTAAATACTCCAGCTTCTGCTCACAGTCCAAAAGACGTGCAGAAGCAAAGATATATACATATAATATGTGTATAACAGCAACGATTGGAATTTAAATGTGGTAGTGCAAATCCTACACCAAAACATTTGAGAATGCATTTACCAAATAAAATTATTGTATTGCATCTCTACTGCAGACCCTCAGTTTTCTTCTCTCGTTAAGACATTTTTGAGAGGGGTACTGACACATTAAAGGTTAGGTACTGTTCAAGATTTCTGCCGAATAGCTGCATCCACTGTCTTGTGGCAACATGGGCTCATAAGTGCTATGAGCTGCATTATTGAGTGGTTGGCAATGAGCTGCAAAACAGACCAAAACACAAAGCCTGGGCAGGTTTTCTGGCCCACAAATTACAGCTTAACTTAATATTGGCTGCACCATTATTATCTGTGAAGCCATGATTCTATTTTTCTTTAATCTCTCATGAAATATCATGACTTAATACAATTTATTTCTTACATAATTTACCTTTGGCTTGTTACAGGCTGGTGACCTGCTCAGGGTTTACCCTGTTTCTCATCCAATGCCAGCTGGATCACAGTCCAATCTTCTGACCCTAAAAACATAAGCTAATGGATAGATGGAAATGAGTCACTTTCAAAACAGCAAAACATATCAATTTGCTGTATTGAAAGTGTGAAATATACCACTATCTAGTGTAAACCTTCTCTTTGGTTTGCATCAGAAGAAATTTCAAACGTATACTGCTGTAAACAACTCTGGTATTTATAATATAATATTTTAAATTTGCCAGAATTACTTCAGCATTATTTTGTAATGGGTTTTTAATAAAAGAAAAATAAATAGTACATTCTTTTAGATGTCTGTTTTGAAGTATTCATCAACATTTGACGACTAAATGCCAAACACTTGAGAAAGTGCTGCACCTCAGTCATTGACTTTATGAGAGACGGGAACATGAAGGTGGAGGAAAGGACTGTGAAATCCAGGTTATTGGTCTTTTTTATATAGTTGAAATGGTATTGATTTCGTTTTAACGATTCTCCACATGTGTCCTGCAATTTATGTGCTCAGGTTTTAAGAAATCTTGAAAGGATGTGGTACTTCAAGGCCACTTAGAGAACGCAGATAAATTGTTTAGATGTGCTGATTCTCACAGACCTTTAGTGCATCTATAATCGCCTCACAGCGAGAACTATAGCCATGAAACACCACTGTCTGTGAACATTGATTTGCAGATGCAGACCGGTGAAATGAAATTCCTCTACAATAATACAGAGAAGTTGAGGCACATATACAGGAAGCAGCTCCGGCTGAGAATTAATCTCTGTCATTCTCTGTCTTCTAGCTGGTCACTGTGACTCTCCAGATCCTATTGTCAACGGACACATTAGTGGCGATGGGTCAAGCTACCGTGACACAGTGGTGTACCAATGCATGTTAGGATATCGTTTAATTGGCACATCAGTCAGAATCTGCCAGCAGGACCATCGGTGGTCTGGAATAACACCTGTCTGCGTCCGTAAGTACTTTATAATACCAAAAATATTGCATCTCCGGAGAACTCATGATTTATGATGAAACAACAACACATTACCTGTATTGAATAAATACATTGCTCTCTTTCTGCACCATACATTTTCCACACCTCCTTTATCTCACCATACCTCTCTCTCTCTCTCTACTCCTTCAGCAATCACTTGTGGTCACCCCGGAAACCCAATCAACGGGCGGACCAATGGCAGCGAGTTCAACCTCAATGATGTCGTCAACTTCACCTGCAACAGAGGTTACATCCTGAGTGGGAACGCTCGGGCTCAGTGTCGTCTGAACGGACAGTGGAGCAGCCCCCTGCCTGTCTGCAAAGGTCACAAACACATGCATTAACACGGGCGTACATTATATATATATATATATATATATATATTCCCTCTGATGCTTCACTTCCTTAGATTAGC
Source organism: Microchirus variegatus (assembly GCF_963457635.1). Classification (NCBI taxonomy): domain Eukaryota; kingdom Metazoa; phylum Chordata; class Actinopteri; order Pleuronectiformes; family Soleidae; genus Microchirus; species Microchirus variegatus. The sequence continues at coordinate 24,133,889 of NC_139815.1, read as the reverse complement.
ATACATATTGGAGGATAGCATGATTACAGTCAGGTCAAGCAAGATATAGCCAGCTTTAGGAAAAGGAAAAGCATGGAAAACTGCTAAAAACACTGCTACTATGAAATTAAACAAACACAAATAACAAAGGAAGTACCACAAGGAAAAGTCGCACACTCTAGAAGGAGTGAGAAGAAGTATAAGCTGCCATCCCCTTCTTCATAAATGGAAACACTTTAGATTTGCGAACACATAATTATTCACCATTAACTAGGTGCTTTACTTACGTGCATATAAGTAGCATACTAGCCCTTTATTAGTAAATATTAATCTCATTTTAACACCTTATGTAGGAACAATCTTAATTCATGTCATAATAGAGGTAAAGTAAGGTTATGTAGAATTAAGTGTTAATGCATGCTTAATGATTACTAATAAAGGGCTAGTATGCTACTTATATATGTTAGTAAGCACCTAGATAATGGTGAATATGTGTTACCTAATCTAAAGGGTTGCCCCATAAATTATGATGTAACAGGAATAGTGTGCCTCCTTTCAATTACTGTCTAAGTAATTGACATGACACAAGCATAGGAAGGAGGAAATCAACAGAGCCAGAACGTTAAGACCAACACAATGTCAGTAAAGTATATGAGCAGAAATCAAGACAGAATCAATGGTTCAAGTATAAACCCGATGGTTATTGCACAGACTGGTAATTAAGTTCATTCTGAAGGCAAAGGAGTGCGGTGAGTGTGAAGATAAAGAAAAGAAAATGAGGTGGCCATGTGGAGTTTAAAAGAAGATGTGGACCAGGGGATGTGCAGTATCCTTAATTATGTTGTGATTTTTGTTTATAGTCGTGTAGTTTTAATTATCTGTAATCTAAATTATCTGCTTGAACTGTGATGGCATTTATGAGGGCTGCTGCAGCTGATCTTTTCCGTTTGTTTTTGAAATATGTTATATAGACACATTTTGCCTGTTGGAGGATAATGTGAATGCGTGCGTGTCTGTTTCTGCAACTGTCTTTCTTTTTGTCCAAATCTGGTGCTGGCAAAATGTAAAACTGAGTACAAAGACACACACACACTCTACTGAGCTGTATTTAAACATGCACACACACACACACACACACACACAGCTGGGTACATGTCCAGAGACACAGTCAATTCCTCTGCTAACCATGTGCAGCCGCTATGCTACAAGTCCCAGACCTCTGGTAGTGTAACAGTTATAATATACTAAAACAAACACACAGGCCGTTCAGCAGAGTCACGAAAGCAGATCAATACAACATAGTTGCACGCATGGGTTTTTCCATTGCGGGGAATAATCCTCGCTTGCTTGCTTTCTCCGTCTCCCTGATTTTCTCTTCCTTATCCCCCCCCCCCCCCTCCCTCTCTCCCTCCCAGCAGCAGCTGTCAGTTAGGAGACTGAAACTTTCATTGTTCCCACTGGGTGCCAGACACACTCACACCCTCACGCAGGCATAAACACACACATATACACCCACACCCACACACATCCCCATATCCCCCATGGACGTGAGTTTGAGCGAGTGTCAGTTTCCCCTGTGACGTGTGGAGAATCAAACCCCACTCTTTTTGGACTGGCACCCATAGAGCGGAGCAGAGTAGAAGGGACCACAAGAGAAAGTAGAGAACAAAGAAGAAAGCCAGAGAACAAAGCAAAACTATGACAGAGGAGAGCAGTCGAGAAGACTACAACGGTGCAAAAGGGACAAACATTGAATTTGCAACACTGGTTCAGGGCTTAGTTCACTAAAAGTACTTATTACACCCTGCTGTTCGCTGGTGGGTTTTTTCTGTAAAGTTCCATCACTTTGAGAGGCGGCTGATTTCCTTCTCGAAGCAAAAACAACTCTTCATTCCACACATTGTGCACTACATTTACTGCCCTTCATTTTCCATGGCTCCCTAAGTATGATGCATAATGATGCAAAATGATCATACTTAATAAAACGTCCAAAGTCTCAGTTAACAGCCTATTATATCGTAATCGTGAATGTCTTTTTACGTAGGGAGTAGTGAATGGGTGAATGGGTGAGTGACTTCAGGTCCAGCTAATGTTAGTCTTCTCTTCTCTTCTCTCTAAGGTTGGACAATGAAATGTGAATGATGTGTGATAATGCTACATATAAATAATCTTTTATTGCTTTTATGGCGTGTTTTGTATTGATGCAAAGTGTCTTTGAGCATTTGTTAAAAGTGCTATACAAACAAAATGTATTATGATTATCATTCGGTGTGCCGTATGTATGAATGTGCCTGTGAATGAGTTTAAATGGATGGGAAAATGTAATGTAAAGGTCATCGAGACAAGAAATACAAATACAAAATCAACAACAGTTTTCTTGTTTTCCTCTGCAGTGGTAAACTGTTCAGACCCGGGTCACGTGGAGAACGGCGTACGCCAGTCTGGCCTACGTTACCCAGAGGTCTTCAGTTACGGCGTGAGTGTGGTGATCCACTGCAAGCGAGGCTTCTACCTGTTGGGATCTGCGCTCCTCACATGTCAACATGACGGACGATGGGACCGGCCAATCCCTCGCTGCCAAGGTAAGGACTGAGAACAGTGTCTTTATATGTGTGTGAGAAAAAGAGGAGCCAGTTGAAGAATAAAGTGGCTTGAAAGAAGTTCAAGTGTGTGCGTGTGCGTCATGTCCTGAAGAAACGGAGAGATTGTCAGATGGCTACCATGGCTAATAGAAACAAAGAGATTAAACCAGAGCGTAACAGGGAGAATGAGAGTGATTCATAGATGGAGGGAAAGACAGAGGGCTGACACAGTAACAGAGCGGTCGAGATGAGGAATCAGATAGAAGGGTCAGACACTGATGAGACACCAGTGTCTGCGCATCGAGCAATACATTCAAGAAACGAGGTTTTATCGGAAAATTGGGGGGAGCGAGGTGATGACTGAGGGGCAAAGGGGAGGATGAAGTAATACAATTTGGGGTAAGGAGAGATTTCAGAAGACCAGTCATTTTACCGAAATAGAAAATCGAGTGCGGGCCCCATATCTGTGTCCTCCAGAAACCTACGGTCTGTAAAACATGATCGAAAAAAAAAGAAACATTTTTTTCAATTGTCTGTTGCTTTGACAGAGTGGAATAATTTTTCTGATGTCTGATGTTGCAAGAGACAAGAACAGAAGAAGAGTGGGATACACTGTTTGTTTTCTGGCTAAAGTAAATTTAATTTGAGATTAGTTATCGGGTCTCAGTCGATTAAGTTTAACTCGACAAGAATTAACTTCTACCTGGCATGACTATGTACAGCACTGTGTTCTGTTTAATCGAGTGCATACAAGTCATGTTGCGCAAGCACTTTTATTTTCTGATTCAGCAAACCACAGAACATATACAGATATGCACATGTATTGTTCTTGTCTTATGTGAAATGTGGGGACATCTCTTAAAAAGTCAAAGTATTAATAGCAAAGTTAAAATCTAAAATAAAAAGTGCAATAATCAAAAACAATAAAAAACTTAAAAGGCTGAGTACCCTCTTCCTCCCCGTCCTCCTGCCTCTGTCTCACTTTCTGAATCTGCAGGAGCCTCCTCCTCTTCATCCCTCACATCCTCTTCTCCTTCACTTATTTCTTCATCTCCGTCTGTGGTCTTCTTCTGCTTTGAGCCTCCTGGTCTCTCCAGTTCACTACCTTCTCCTTCATTTCCCTCCTTTTCTTCTGCTGTGCACTTTTCTTACTAAAAACCCTTTCAATATCCCCGCTCTTTGCTCTCCCTCTCATTGTTCTGCTCTCTCAGCGACTCTTGCCTGCAATAGTCAAGACATGAGAAGCTCTGGTTATCCTTGTACCACTACACTGTAGGGCCATGTAGCTAATACGTATAACAAATCTAAAATCAGAAGATATTTATTCCACACAACAGTTATGTTTAGACTACTTAATGTTATTGTATTTGTTATTTTCCCAGTTAGAAAAATAAAGGATGTCACCTGGTTTGAGTGAGGGGCCTAAGATTATATTTACAATTAGGGATGGGAATTTCACAACATTTTGAGAGTCGATTGTCTAGATCCACATGCCGATTTTTGAGTTTTTTTTTTCTTTTACAGCAGCAGCAACAGCAGCAATGCGGAGGTGGAAAGTATTCTACACTGTTCACTACTGTACTACTTCGTTTTAGGCTCAAAAACATGGCTGTAATGTCCATTATTCACCATCAAAGCAGTGATAATAAAAACGAGGGGCATGAAGATGCATGAAGATCCTGCACTCCACCAGAGTGCAGGATCTTCATGCCGTCTTCATTCGTGTAAACAGCTTATTGTTGTGTCCCCCACCCCCGTCCTAAACATAAGCACAAGCTCAATCGCACTGCACGCACGCACACACACACACACGCCTGGACACGCACAGCCACTGGAGAGAACTGCTGTTGTCACCATGTAGGCTAACGTTACAGGTGACTGACCACACACTCATTCTACAAACTGGCCTTTGAGCACCACGGACAGCGGCCGAAGCTCCATAGTTACCTTAACGACCCGCCCTCACCTATTCCAGTCACAAATACGGCCGGTGACTCGTCCTCCTCGATGCGCGCACAATCATCTGAGAGCGCAGGGAGCCTGGACAGCAGGATCACCTTTTCGTGCGCAGCTTCCTCAACCTCGTTGGTCATGAACTTTACGTGTTTGTGACACTTAGACTTAATTTTTTTTGTCTTGGTGTGCACGTGTCGATTGTTGATTGTTTTTTCGACAAAAAAGTCCCATCCCTATTTACAATTATTGACTTTTGGTCAATTTATTGTTTGTTTCAATGCCAAAAGCTATTGGACAAACACGAAAGTTAGGGGGGCAGCTGGGGGGCTCTACAGTAGGGGCGCAGCTGCCCCCCGTAGCTCCGCCCCTGATATGCTTGTATATGTGTGTGTGTATATATATATATATATATATATATATATGTGTGTGTATGTATATATATATTTACATATATATAAGTATACATATTTGTATGTGTATATGTATATATATATATATATATAGATGTCTCTTTTTCCTCTGTGTGCACAAACAACACACAAACCTAACAAACACATGTGTTCATCTGGCCCTTTAATCTCCTGCCACCCTCTACACCATCACCTGCAATGACCCAGCTGCACGACCTAATGCGGTCATATCTGGAATCTATAACTGCTGCACATAACCCCACATGCACTAACTCTCTTTCTCCCTCTCACTCTCTCAATCTTTAATAGCAATCTCCTGTGGAGAGCCCGGCATTCCCCCCAATGCAGTCGTGTCTGGAGCCCACAGCTGGACGTATGGTTTAGTGCTCCACTACTCCTGCCTGCCTGGAGGGGTGCTGGTGGGCAACGTTAGCCGCCACTGTCAGGAAGACGGCACATGGAGTGGATCACCGCCTTACTGCACAGGTAACAGCACACTGAGTCTTTTGGAGCTGTATGTGCATTTATTTATGGCTGCACTATATCTGTTCAACCCTGCCTTGCACATTGCATTTCTTTTGCTTTCAGCCACTACAATAAAGTCTAATATTAATTAATATTAGCCACAAGGGGGTGCATTAAGTCACCAATTCACAATAAGGAATATTTATGAAGTATCAGAGCAATTATTAAATAAAGAAATGTTGACAAAAGGACCAAATTAAATTAACATTTTGTACCTGCTGTAGTGTGAATAATAATTCATGTTTTAAATGCAGCTGGTTTGCTTCTCAGTGTGTAAATGTGCCTTTACTGTAGACTTACAGAGATCCCCACAACACAACAACTGATCATTTCCAAACTCAGCATCTACTGTCTCTATAGCTGAAATGCAATTAGCTTCCTCTGCTGGCCTCAGAACAGAGCGCTCAGCAGGGCAGAATCCATCCTGCAGCTGAAGACCTCATTGAGATGCAAGGCGCTGCATTTGGAGCCGTAGCCTGTTCAACTCACAAATCCCCTCCGATGGAATTTAAGCTGCTCAAATTGTGACACGCTCAGTGCTTTTAATGCTAGAACAATTTGGTATAGCCCAAATGCAAAACGCAGTTTTACAAAGTTTGTGTGTCTGGGGCACGTGTGTGTGTGTCTGTGTGGCAGTGTGAGAAAGACTGAATATGCAAAATAAAATGTCTGTTCTGCAACAGAAGGAATTAAATGAAAAATGCTTTTTATTGTATGATGTTGACCTGTAGAATCATGTCATTTCTATATGTTTATCAGAAAGACCTCAGTCAGAGGCAACGTCCTGTTTTACCATATAGTTTTAGAAAATCATTAGACCTATTTTTGCATAAATCATTAATTTAAATATAGGGAATATAGGAAAATTAGCCTCTGGGCTTCTTCTTCTCTCTCGATCTTCAACATCAGTAAACGTTGTCATGAGGAATTAAGTCCATAATTAGGATGGAATTAGTTAATTAATTAATTTCACGTAAAAAAAGTGGCTTTAAACATGACATTTTGAATTTATCATAAAATATCTATAAATGGTTGTCTTTACTCACGCTGCGTCTTTAACCCAGGGATTCCACTGAATGTTATATTTTTGTCAGATGACAAGCAGGACACAAAGTGAAACATTATTGCATCCTGTAAGAGTGTTATTTTCAGAATAAAGCCCCCGTTTTTTTAATAACACAGCCCCATATCCCTCATGGACCTGAATTTGAGTGAATGTCTCCCCTGTGACGTGTGGAGAATCAAACCCCACTCTTTTTCTTTTTAATAATCGTTTTGTTTTGATTATTTCGTTTTTTTGTAACGGTTTGTGGCCATAATTGGAAATGAAACACAAGCTTTCATTAATTTTTTTCTTTTTTTTAATACAGCCCTAGTCTTAATGGATGATGTCAGGCCTTCTTCAATAGCACACAATGTCATTTTTGTACACCATGTTCCCATTTAGGGGAAAATAGATGATAAAACACATAGCATAATATGAGTTCACATCAGTGTGACAATAGGTGCCTGGCTGCAGGTGATGTCTGTGAATAAATTTGTTTGCAAAAACTGACATGGCACCAGTAAAATTGGGAATCTCGAGGCTTCATAAATGAGAGCGCATCATGTTTGTGAGGTGATATAAGGAGGAGGGAGGGAAATGCTACTTCTACAGGACAGGACATGGCCAAAAATCCCACTTTGATGACAAAAGCTTTAACACTGTGTGTGTGTTCTCACTATAGGTGTAAGTCCAGGAGTCTGTGGAGACCCAGGAATCCCTCCTCATGGTGCACGTTTGGGAGGTGAAGAGTTTAAAACCAAGAGCTTGCTGCGTTTCAGCTGTGAGGCGGGATACAGTCTGACTGGCTCAGCTGAAAGGACCTGCCTACACAACAGCACCTGGAGTGGAATGCAGCCTGTCTGTCAAGGTGGGGAAGTTCATACATGTGATTATTACTAATTTATAATAGAATTAAATACAAATGTGGGAGTTTTTTCTTGAATCAACCTAGATATGAAACACCTGGCGTGCATGTTTCTTAATTTACATACACGTTTTATAGTAATAGGCTGCTGTGTTTGTCATACATGTGAAAACAAAGCATGTTTTCAACATGATATGTTCTGATGGAATGTTATCCCTTGATATTGTGGGATTACTTTGGGGTACAAACCCAGATTCTGTGCAAAACAGCCATAAAAATAAACATTTGGCCGTAAAATGAAATAGTGCAGATTGGGTACACACACACACACACACACACAGTTCATTTGAGGCGTATATAGACTTAATTATTCTGCCTTTTATGTGAAAATAAATCAGCCCAGGCTTCAAACTTGAACAGCTTAATTTCTTCTTTGGAGAATACAGTGGCATCAGGCTAATTGGCATGCTAGTGACAGTAAGCAACTAATCCAAACAATACACACTTCACTGTATGTAATAAAGTGAAATTTACCCTGTGCTTATACGTTGCTTCTACATGACTGCATTAAGTATATAAGACGCAGTCTTAATATGACTTTTCACTTAAGGCTGTGCTCTATAATGTGTTTCTAAAATATTTCTCCATCTTATTTTGTCAAAATACTCCTTAGTTACAGAAAGTTATCAAAAAAAAAAAGGGAAATCAATCTGGCATTGTAGCCATCGCGCTACTGAAATAAACAGATCCAATTCCTCCATTCAGCGTCAGAACGATGCCCTGATATAACTGTCAGTCACAGACCTGTCTACCTGCACGTGACGAGTCGAGATGTTGAGTGAGTCACAGGCACGAGGCGGAGACAGTGCAGCCAAAATTCACATTTCCATGACACACAACAACTCCCAGTGACAAGAGGGCCAACAGGAGTGAGCGGGGATGTATCTGTTGCTTTTAATCCCCATCTAGCCTGCTACTGCGAGCTTGTCCATAATTACAGACCCGAGCATTAATCTCTATTTTACTAATTATCCACACAAACAAAAATGATCCATTCAGTATTATGTTTGCTGTAAGTGGTGATTTGTTGTCGACAGATGAAGAGAAAATCACTGAGTGACAGTAGAGTAGCAGTGTGTATGTGTGTGTGTGTATGTGTCAACTCTTTCCTGGCAGAAACACTGACCTCGTCAGGACCAATCGTCTTATTAGTGAGGAACTGTGTAAGATTTGTGGTTACTGTAGGTCAAGGTTGGGGGTTAGACGTGACCTGGTTATGGTCAAGATTAGGATTAACACTTTGTTGAGGCGAAAATGAATGGAATTCAATGCAGTGTGTGTGGTGTGTGTGTGCGCGTGCATGTTTATCTGCGAGGCCCAGATGCAAAGGCTTGAAGTGTGTCACTCCTCACTGACTGAGCGGATATTCCCCAGCACTGTGGTAATAAAATGACTCCTATACAACAGCAGTTTTCAGAGACTCTCTTTAAACCCATGTGGGTTTAGGGGGAAATTAAAGTTGCTCCCCAAATCCTAAGCTGTTGCCTGTGCGCTGCCTACTCTTGAATGTTAAAATGTGTTTGCTGGAGTAAATATAACGCTCCTGACATGAACTCCGATGATCCTGATTCTACAGTAAATTCAGTTGGATAAATGGATTGTTCTAGTGGTGATTTTAATGGAACGTGGGAGGACGGGTGAGTCATATACTGTATATTTGCTGTCGTCTATAATACTGTGACCCAAAGCAGCAGCGGCACACTAAATATAGACCACTGAAAAGATTAAAGGCCAAACTGATTTTAATGAGGAAAAATAGGAACCACCACATAAATTTATTTAGCTGGTAAACTGCAGAAGTTCTGTTTAGATTGATCAACAATTTCGCATTAAAATGTTATTCCAATTTAAGTAGCATTGCATTTCAGAAAAAGTGTTATTTTATAAATTATGTTGCATGTTAAACGAAATCCATAATGTCATATTTTTTTTTCCCCACACCAGATGTCGATACAATCTGACGATGCCTCACTTTGAAATACGCAGCTGAAATGCTGTTGTCCAACTTTGTTTACAGACCTGACAGTTAAGCGATATGTTTTTAAGTCATGCTTTTTGCCTACATGCATAGAATCAATAACATTAAACCCTAGTCATTTAATCTTCTAGACACCCAGTTGTACAGACCTCACACACACACACACACACACACACACACACACACACACACTTACTTGTCTTAGGCCTGCGTGTCTGTTTGTGTCCACCAGGTTCTGTGTTTATGTCACACTAATTATTTATGTCTGTCTACAGTTGTTTTTCATTAAGCTAATAGTGGTTAAAAGCTGATTCAGAAAGGATGGGAGATCTATCACCGGGATACAAACACAAAGAAATCCATACACACACACATACAAATGCACGCACGCACGCACTCACGCACACACACACACAATGAAAAAATACAGACTATTGCTCATGTATGCTGACATTACACAAACATACTGATGGACACACATAGCTCTGCTCCTTGTGCAAACCCTCTCTCTCTGTCACACACACACACACACACACATTCTTGGATAGAGCTTTTAAAGGCTCTAACTAATGAATCTCATCAATAGGTATTTGACTGTTAAAGGCCATCAGCTGTCATGATCTTATTAGCGGAATGTGCTGCGGTTAGTTGTTAATTCCTGTTGGTTCCGTTAATGTGCTGTGGCAGCAAACGCAAGATGGATCGTTGCTTCCGTCCCCTTCTTCAATCTTGCGTCCTCGTCCTCCTCTCTGACAGTTTTGTCGTTTTAGTCCAACCAGATGAGCCGAGCATCAAAATCCAAGGGCGGATAAAGATATAAGCCTTTGTTCAAAAAAAAAATGTGTCACTCAGAGAAAGATGTGTTCTCTAGATGTTTGGTGTATGTTGTAATAGCTGTGAGGATGTACACCTGGTGCCATTCTGAATCCCAGCTGACATGGGATGAAAGGCAGGGTACACGGTCTGAACCGCTCGCCCATCCATCAATTTAGAGAGTCCAATTTGCCTAATCTCCAAATCTGCATGTTTTTGGACTGTGGGAAGAAACCAGAGAACCTGTAGGAAACCCACACACACACACACACACACACACACACACACAGGGAGAACATACAAACTCCATGCTCCACGCTTACAAACCCAGGAGTGCTAACCACTACAGCGACCGTGTGGCCCAAATTCAACCCTACTCAAATTAGACATAATATATGTATCCTCTCATTGCTCTTATTGCTGAGACTTTGTTTTCCCTAAGATCTATTTCAGAGGGATATTGTCCACACATGACTGCCTGATAATTAACTCCACAACCCTGCTGCATGACCATTACTTCTTGCTTTCTTTTGCTTTATTCCACAACTGGTGGGCATCACACCAAAGTTATCTTATGCAAAACCATCTCTGCAGGCATCATCTTTTGTTTTTAAAGGGGCAGAACCTTGTCCTTGGATCTTTTTTTTCCAGGCTTGGTGCTTTGCTCAGTGGCACTTATAGTGTGTGCTGTTCTGTAGATGTATGACCAGCCTCCTGCCAGCCTCCAGCACACAAGCAGAATACTCTACATCTGCCGTTCAGTGCTGGGAATCAGTCCAACAACCTTTAGTTATTAATCAGCCTCACTACCTCAAGGATATATTTTATGTTATTTCCAGCTTACTCCAGTGATAATCTCATTACTGCAGCCTACAGTTGATCGGCCTTGAGTGACAGCCAGACAGCATTGTTCAGACTGATATCATCGGTATGATTCATCACCGCTGTTTAATGTTTCCTCAATCCTCAGCTGTATCCTGTGGTAACCCCGGCACCCCGGCTCACGGCAGAATCGTCTTCAGCGACGGCGTTACCTTTGGCAGCTCGGTGGCGTACGCGTGCTGGGATGGCTTCAAGACATCTGGCCTGACCACCAGGCACTGCACGACTAATGGCACATGGACAGGACAACCGCCAGACTGCACTGGTAGGATGTGTTGATTAGTATTTCATTATTACTACATACGCTACCGTTTGGGATCACCTGCACTATTTTTTTTGTGTTTTCCATTAAAAGTCACACTTTTATTCATCAAAAGAGTTGCAAAATGAATAGAAAATATAGTCAAGTCATTGACAAGATTAGAAATAATGATTTTTATTCAAAATAATAATCTTCAAACTTTTGTCAAAGAACCAGCAAAACTGTTTTCACCTGTGCCAACATAATTGCACAATGGTTTTCAAGGGTTTTCTAATCATCCAATAGCCTTCTAACGCGATTAGCACCATGTACCATTAGAACACTGGAGAGATGGTTGCTGGAAATGAGCCTCAATACACCTATGTACATATTCCATTAAAAACCAGATGTTTGCAGCTAGAATAGTCATTTACCACAGTAACAATGTATAGAGTATATTTCTAATTAATTTAATGTTATAAAAAAATAAGGACATTTCTAAGTGACACAGGCCTACATTTTTCTTGCTGAATGGTATTGACTCATCCCTATTGTTGTAGTTGTTTACAGAGTCAAACTAGTCTGTTGGGAATGCTGAGTCTTATCTTGTCATTTTATTTAGGGAATATAATATAAGAGTAGTATAAATCGTACATGGATTTGGTTAGCCGGCTGTTATGCACATGCAGAAATGTTCAAGGTCGATATGTACAGTTTAACCAAGCCATAGAGCAGTTTGGAAAAAAAGAGAAGGTGGAAAGTCAATGAACTCCTTAGGGACGTCAGAGGAAGCAGTCTGTTAGAAAGTTGAATAGGAGAGCAAAGTTTTTAACTGATTTGAACAACACCCTCTGACAAACATACTGTATGTATGATTTATCTCATAAAAATGTTCTCTCTCTCGCCACCTATAGTGATCACTTGTGGAGACCCTGGGCCTGTAGCCAATGGGATCTATATCGGAAAGGACTTCACCTTCAACCATACAGTGACTTATCACTGTAACCCCGGTCACCTGATGGAACCACCTGGACTCGGATGCAGCGTCCTGCGCTGCACCAAAGACGGAACCTGGAACCAAACCAAACCCAGCTGTAAAGGTGACCGTAAAACACAAAACTATAATATCTGCTGCCAAAGGAAACTAAGACAAGGACGGCAACTTTTAAATGTATTTAAATATACAATAGTGTGGAGGATGGAATACAGTTATTTGTAGATAAATAGTACAAAAATAAGCAATGCGACTCTGTTTATGAAATTTTTGAGTTATGCTGCTCAAAGTCAGGCAGACAGAAGATGGTGACAAAAACATGAGCTCCTTGCCATATGTTCAACCTATACTAAAATATTAATATACTATATAACATATTTTATAGATAGTATGGTGTGAGTGAGCATGCATTATGAACATTTCACTCAGCTCTGAGATTCATTATTGGCATCCTCGCACAGTTAATGATGAATCTTGTTTATCCTTAACACTTAATCATTTATTTTTGAGCGCATGAGTTTGAATGGCAAACGCATTCAGCAACATTTATTTAAATTCCGCACAGCAGTCGTACAAAACATATCGAACATGCTACTCGTGTGGAGAGCCTGTCGAGTCTCTCTGAAATCTAACAAGGTACGAGATGCGGAAACAATAACAATGTTATACGGCGTTATCAGGGCTTATTTTCTGAAACCTCACAAACACGACGGGGAAAATAATAAAGAATGCTTAAAATTAGACCAGACTGGAGTTTTACAACTGCACATATTTAGAGTTTAGACTATAATACTCCACAGTAAAAGGGAATGCTTCCTGAGATCTTCCCTGCCGTTTCTTCCCACAAACAGAAAATCTCCTGCTGGCTCCTGCAGTTGCAGAATCTTTGAACTGAGATACATAAAAAAAACTGAGAATGCAGGAAAAGGAGCAACTGAGAGGGGACCAGAGAGAGATGCAGACACAAGGAAAATGGAAGGAAAGGATAGTGTAGGTGATTGAAAATGAGTCCTGGTCAGGAAATAGAGATGTATTAGAAGAGGGGGAGAAATAATAAGAAAGAGAGGCTGAAATACAGGAAAGAAAACGCTGCGTCATTGTTTTTGTTTCTCTCTGTCCCCGTCCTCTCCTTCTCTGTCTCATTTTTCTCATCCCTTCAGGTTCTGCTGTTCATGTCTCTTTGTTCATATCCTTTATCCTCTTTGTTTCCATCAACTTCAAACAATCCACACATCTTCATTTGATCCAGTTTGGGAACAACTACGATAAATATGTTGCTTGACAGGCAAAATGAATCAAGTGAGATGTAGAAAGTTTGAGCACTTAGCGGTTAAAAAAAGTGACACAAACCCAAAGCCCCTGGAAACGACATGGATTATTGCCCCGGAATTAAGACAGACAGAAAATGGGATGCAGAAAATGGTGTGAATGGGAAAGAGAAAAGCGATAAAGAAGCAAGTGAGAGAAAGAGAGGAAACGAGTAATGGGAGAAACAAAGAAAGGCAAAATCAATACCTGTCCCCAAACCTGTAAACACAGCGAGAAAAAGGATTGGACCTATAAAATGTGTTGACTGGGTGAACTGCACCAAGAGAGAGATGCCTAAAACATGAAGTAAAGGTGCGAGAGGCAGCAAAGGTGCCAGAAAGATACAGAGAGAGCAAAGGAAGAGATTAAACAAGGACTGGAGCGAGAGTAGAAGGATTGGGAAAAAGGTGCAGGGAGAAGAAGAAGAAGAAGAAGAAGGGCTGGAGGGAGAGTGGAGGAGGAAGAGAGGAGAAGACCGTATGAAACTGTATGAAAGAACTAAGGTTGGAGACTTGAGAGGAAACAACAAAGGCTGAATGAAGGGAAAAGGAGTCAGTGATCGCTGTGACAGAGAGAAGAGCAGCAGTTAAGAAAGCAGGCTTGTGTTATTCTTCCAGAGACATGTGAGACCAAACCAGTGTAATAACAACAAGGGAGAGACGGAAATAGACAATAAACGAGTTCAGAAACCTTCAATTACAGACAGGTGTTCTGTGGGCATCAGAGATGTGCAGAAATATTGGTCTGAAATATGAACTTCTGAAGTCAATAAAAAATGTTTTATGTTATTTTTAGGCAGCCGGCTTTGGCGCGCAATAACAAAGCAATATCCATGTGAAAGAAAAACACTCATTCAATTATTAATTTGAATCCCCATTAGCTGCTGGCCAGCTACCAGCTATTTTTTTCAGGAGTCGCACAACAACAAAATTAAGAAGGAAAAGATGAATGGCTTGCTTTAAGAAATGGGGCTTTGGCACTGACATGTGTGCAGGTGTGTAGATTTGAGGCTTTTCTGTGTATCATGCTGGCAGCTTACAGAATCAGAAGTGGTCAAATTATTATTTTGCCACCAGCACCCACAGTTGCCAAGAAACTGCAGAGTCACAAACAAAGGGATTTTTTTTATTGTTTTTCTGTAGTTCAAAAACAACTTTCTAAAGACTGCTATGATGTAAGAGACATAAAAAGAGCAAGCGAGAACAAGGATTAACAGACTAAATCAAGTATTGAAGGGATTTATATAAACAGAATCACATTTTCCCTGTTCATTTTAGCATGTCTCTTCCTTCATCTACCGATGTTTGTGTGTGTGTGTGTGTGTGCATGTGTGCTTTGTATCTCTCTGGCTGTAAATGTCTCACTCTCTGTGTGTGTGTGTGTGAGTGTGCATGTGTGTGTACTGTATCATCATAGCAGAGTGAATGGTGCATGAAACCATCTGTCTCTCAGTTAGATGAGAATTACACTGACTTTATTAGATGTTTGAAACCATGCAGATGGTTATCATTATCTTAGGGAGTTGGGTACACGTTCACACACACACACACACACACAGAGAGAGAGAGATGTTTATCAGTGTTTATGAAGTTATACGCTCAGAAGTCCATGCACATTCAACATACTTACATGCACAAACACAGAGAGATGAGACAAAGAGAGAGAGAGAGAAAAAAAAAGGGTTTCCTAACATATTGAAAAGATGCAGTGAATGAACATTACATTTTTAATTCCCAGTCTGTTAACAGATGTAATGCTGCCTTCACATGCTATGGGAAAGATGATCCTTCCCATTTGTGAAATCGGAACTACGAGTTTCGGAATTAACCATAGTTGACACACGGTTCACCCTTACAGTACCTGCTTCTTGGGTAAAACTATTTTTTAAATTGTTAATTCGCCTGCTCGAGCAGGAGGAGGATGCGCCGAAATGTAAATGTTGACTAGCCTAATGTGCCAAAGGAACTCGTGTCAAAATGATCCGGAAGTCGCGACGCGAGGGGGTGTTCATGTGCATTTTTCAACTCGTATTTACCGCAATTCTGATAGCACTTGAAGGCAGCATAAGTTAATGTCAGCAGTCAAATTAGCTCAGTGTGTGTCTGAAGCATAAGCATATCACAGGAATCCCAGCCTTTGAGTTTTTGAACAAGTGTGTATTTGTTTGTAAAATCTGACGATAGAGAGTCTTTCATAAAAGTTGTCTCGTAGAAGTCGTTGATCAAATATCAGATCACAGGATGAGGCAGCATCACATGAATGTTCTTTTAGTTATTTTAAAAAAAAACTGATGGTCCATATGGTGACCATGCTTCGTCATCTGGTTTAGCAACTTTAATGTGGTGACCGAGGTCATGTGCTGCTTTAAGACAGTTAATGTCCATATGGTGATCACAGCTGTCTGCTTTGTTTACACTTCATGTCACACCTCCCACCATCTATAGCTATACAGTGACCTTGGATGTGGCTTTGGTAAATCTCCCAAATTATTTATGTATTCATTTATTTTAGTATTTAGTATTTTTTTTTTTAGCATAACTGGAGATAGAAATGCTAAAATAAATGTTAGGACAGGGTAAAAGCATTGGGCAGTGCAAAAAAACGTATAACAAAATATAAAAATGTTGACATAATTGGAAACCAAACTTCTGGCAAACGCATAGAGTAGTGTGTGAGTTTGTTATTATAATTTACATTTGTGTTCCAGTGATCCAGTGTGGCCCTACTCCTCAAGTGCATCATGGGAAAGTGGAAGGGACTGACCATTCGTGGGGATCAAGTGTCAGCTACAGCTGTTTCCACGGTTACCAGCTGTCCACTCCCGCCGTGTTAACCTGTGAAGGGAACGGAACATGGACAGGGGATGTGCCCCAATGTCTGCGTACGTCCACTTAGCCTAATGCATGTTCTGAAAATGCTACCTAAAGCTGCTGTCAGTTAACATTTATGTTAAATAGCTCTGGATTCTGACAACGCTACCTGATCCACAGTATTTAGTCTGTAGCATGGTTCCCCCGAGTCTCAGGTATTACTAAAATCTTTCCCAGTATCCCACAACACCACAGTCCAATCGGGAAGCCAGTATTATTGTGGTAGCCTAACTAAAACCGATCTTTGTAAATATGTTAGTCCGACTAATTTTACTTTCCCATAGTTGGACTAACACTGACTTAAACATTAGAGTTTAACTATATATCAAAATTCAACGATCACGATGTGCTTGATAATAATACTTCACAGATAATTGTGAATGAATGGCTCTGATAGAAAGATTCATCTATGACATTTTACATGCTCTGGTAAATGTGCAAGAACAGTTTATTACAGCATTTAATGTTTCTTTTTCTTTTTAAATAATAAATTTTTGTCATCAATTACTAAAAATAGACTAAGTATTATGTTAAATCGCTCTGTATTCTGACAAATCTGTCTGATCCAGAGTATTTAGTCTCTAGCATGGTTCCCCTGAGTCTTAGGATTGAGCAAACAATCTAGTAGAGACTTTCCCAGTGTCCCACAACAATCAGGAGCCAGAATTATTTTGGTAGTCTGACTAAATCTGACTTTTAAAATCCACATAAATATCTAAGAAGGACTGAAATTGTACTAATTGTACGTTCCCCAAAGTTGGACTAACATATATCATATATATCATATAGTCCATATCATCAGATAATGAGATTGGTAGTCTATGTTCCACAATTTCCACCTTGGACTTTCACCAAGAAGAACTGCACAGCAGACAGAAGAAGACAACGACAACAAAAGCATGTGAAAATCCAAAGCAGTGCATTCTTAGACTGGCAAGGTGACCAAATGTATGCTTTTTCAACTTAAAAGACTTCAATATTTTGAAGTCAATGGATGTTTGAAAGACGCAGACTGTCCTCCGGCTAAAGCTGTTGTCGTCTATTATGTAAAGAGTCAATCGAAGCTCAAAGGGAACATATTGCCACCTAGCGTAGCAAATTGACTCCCCCCGCTAAGGCTTGTTTACTCGGACAAGGGCAGTGGTCCAGTTAAATGGCGTAGTGAATAAATGCCCCCTTCCTACCAAACATGTCTATAAAAGGATGTGAAGAAAGAAGGGAAAGCAAACAGTGGCAACAAATGGAAGCTTAGCAAAAAAGTTGACATCTCTGACAGCAGCTTTAACTGATGAACATCACTGTTTATCATCAAGCATGAGTATTAACGGTCATTGTTGTGTCCTTCAAGCTGTCCTCTGTGGTGATCCTGGCTCCCCCGGAGGAGGATTCAGAGAGGGGAACAGTTTTTCATATAGGTCAGTTGTTGACACTCCTTACAGTCTCTGCATACACTTACATACATACACAGTGAAGTGTTGTTGGCCAAAAATGTTGTGTACCTTGTGTGCTTCACCATAAATATATTCAAAGGAGGTGGGTTGGTTTTTGTGAAACCACCTCAGGAAGCAGTTTAAGTTCCCAAAGGTCACTTAAGCTTGACTTTCCTCTACATTTTGGCCTTATGTGTCTGAAGTTACAGGACCTAATAGATTTAAAAAAAACAAACAAAGATCATATACTCAACAAACCCTAAAAAAGGGAATCTACATAATTTATGTTTGTTTCTTGCATGTGTGGATATTAATCATGTTTTTTGTTTTCCTTGTAGGTCAGAGGTCAGGTTCTACTGCCATGCTCCCTACCTGCTGGTCGGCTCTTCCCTCAGAATCTGTCAGTCTGATGGGATTTGGAGTGGCCAGCAACCAGCCTGCATAGGTAATTGTAATAAAACACACACATAATTCAGATACACTTAAGAGTGCATGTGCTTTTAGGTGAATGCTACAGAGGTACTGGCTCATTAAACATTAGAGTTTAACTATATCAAAATTCAACTTTTATAACACTGTGATTATAACAGTAATTACTAATTTATACAATTTTTGTCAATTATCTCTGTTACAGCAGACTCATTTTATCCTGATAGTGTCGCGTATGTAGAGCAGAGATCACAGCTTTAATAATTGATAATATATCCATGTATCCATAAATCCATATAGAATATGTTTACTCTGCATTTTAAAGTGTAATATTCATTATTTTGTGTTTGCGCTCATTTAAGAGGGAAATTGAGATGGATCTGGGATATCAGTGCTTGATATTCATACTTCACAGAAACATACACGTATAAGACAACACATTAATGGCGTTGATGGAAAGAGTAATGCAAATCTCTGGAATTCTACATGTTTTGTAGGATTACGTAAATGTGCAGGAACATTTCGTTTATTACAACATTTCATCAACATGTTAGGAAGAATCCCTGTGGAATCAGATTACTGAGAAGCTAGACCGTGGATCTCGCACACATGCATGTTTAAGCATTAGTATTCCTGTGCGGAGAGAGCTGAAGATATTATCGCATTAGTCACTGATGTGTGTAGTTTTGATATCAGCGTTTGATTTCCACAAAGACATCATCTTTGGACAGGACTTTATCAGCCTTTGGCTTTAGAGTGAAATTGAAATTCTTGCACTAACTCATTGTGGATGGCATGAAGCTTATATTCTAACAAGTTGTGAAATCATAAGAAAAAAAACCCCAGCTGAAATCATGTGTAATGTTATTTTTATGCTTGAGTATAAAGCAGCCTTGTGGCAACACAGTAGACATTTCTGTCATCTTCCTCCTGTTAAAAATAACTGTACTTTGTCAACAGTACAAAACTATAAATATCCGTCCATGATGGATCCTTATGCCCTGACCAGTGCTATAATACTTCTCCTCTTTTCAAAAATGCTGCCGGGGCGAAGTTTGTCTCACATTACTATAAATATCAGAGGCACTTGCCAAAGGGGGGAAACACTTAACTACTTCACTGTATTAACCATAATACGTTTTACTCATTATACATGTGCGTGTTGCAATGCTGAGCTAAATTAATCTGAGCACATCGCCATTTTTCTCCACAACACGTAGCATTTATGTTCTTAGAAGGTGGTTTATCAAACTGCTGAGACCCTGAAAATCTGTGTGTGCGTTTGTGTGTGTGTAGATCCAGCCTTCAACAGCTGCCGTGACCCAGGAACTCCGGCCTACGGTGTCCCAGTCATGGCCCAGGGCTTTCAGGTGAGAAGTACTACGCTACCGTTCACTGAGAAATGTCTTTATTTTTGAAGGAAAAGCACTTTTTTTTCGATGAATGTAATATTAAATTAATCAGAAATACTCTCTAAACGACTATTCTAGCTGCAAACGTCTGGTTTTTAATGGAATATGTACATAGGTGTATAGAGGCCCATTTCCAGCAACCATCTCTCTAGTGTTCTAATGGTACGTTGTGTTTGCTAATCGCGTTAGAAGGCTATTGGATGATTAGAAAACCCTTGAAAACCCTTGTGCAATGATGTTAGCACAGCTGAAAACAGTTTTGCTGGTTCTTTGCTGAAAGCAAAGTTTGAAGGGCAAAATTATTATTTGGAATATAAATCATTATATCAATGTCTTGACTATATTTTCTATTCATTTTGCAACTCTTTTGATGAATAAAAGTGGGACTTTTAATGAAAAACGCAAAAAAATAGTATAGGTGACCCCAAACTTTTGAACGGTAGTGTTTATTCATTGACTGTTAAAAGTACAGTGTGTAATACTTGATATTACGTCATACATGTGGTGTCACAACTAATGTGAGTTAGTCAAAGAATAACAATCAGAACAGCAGCCAACAAAATACTTAGTTTGATTTATTCATTCTTAGTCTGCACTCTGCAACACTGCATTTCTGCTAACCTGCTCATTTTACTTTAAATGTCAGTCTCAAAGCTTTAAGTTTAGGTTCCTAACCATAACAATAAATGTTCCTTTAAATTAATTTTTTGTTTTTCTTATATTTACACCTTTTAGAAAATGTTTAACCACCAGCTGGGCAAGGAACCAAATATGGAAACTTATATATATATTTTTAAAAATGTCACAAAAGTGAAAATTTAAAAAAAAAAAGTATTTCAATGAGTGCCCGATAATGGGTTATATTTATGAGGAGCCATTTAATCCTTTCTAACAAAGGAATATCTTAATCTTACAGGGTGCAGGACCAAGTAAAAACAACCATTCCAATAATGTGTGGAGGACCAGTGTCACCAAAACTGCACATACTGTGGCTAATTTGCATTAACTCATGATTGTTGTAACAGAAAATGACCTCTTCCAATGATTTAAGTCCATTTCCTCTGTTCAGTTTGTGAATGACTTACTGATTTTACTGTTTTTTCTCTCTACTGATTTCTTTAATGACACTTTTATCGTGTTTGTGTTTATAATTGGAACACTTTATTGAAGAAGTTATAATTATTTTCGGAAATTGTTTGTCAAATTCATCTTGTTCACCCCCACCCCCATTAAAATATCAAATGGCATGTTTTAATTAAGTCTTTTGATTTATAAATGACTAAATCAGAATACCCTTTTAATTTAAGTGAATTTTTTTGTTTGTGACGCTCTATAAAGGTGTGCCTACCAAACACCAGAGCTGGAAATAAGAGCAGGTTGACTAATTCTTGAATATTGCTGTCTATGTGAGGAACATTTGATGCTGCCCTGTGACCCTGAGATAATACATGTATAGATAATGAATGGAGGGATACAATGGGCCCAAGAAGTGGAAAAAGTCTCCTTTGACTCCTTCAAACCTTGAACATACAGTACAGTTCAAACAAAGGATCTTCAATCTTATCGATTGAATATATAATCATCCTTAGTAGGATTTGAGAATATGTCTCATTATCTCTGACACATGTCCAAAAGAGAAGAAGGAGCAGACCTGTGTGACGTGTTTTGACAATAACGGTTTCATTCTCGTTCGTTTTTTGTGTCAATAACAGGTTGGCAGTAAAATTTCCTTCAAGTGCCGCAAGAACTACCACATCCTCGGTTCGACCACGAGAACGTGTCTAGAGAACCTTACGTGGAGTGGAACTCAACCCGAGTGCATCGGTAAAAAGAAACAGGCTCTTGTGTTAACTGTGGATGTCGGTTATTAGCTGTGGTCATAAAAGCTGAGGTTCAAATGCAATAGTAGTTGCTCTGTGTTGTTGCTACTGTTGAGATTTATTCTGTTGTTCAGTTGTTTTTTTTTATTTTAAATTAGGTTTCATGGAGGAGAAAACCCTCTGATTTTTTTTTTTTTATTCTCAGTTATTTCCTTGTTAGCTCAATTTCTCTTCTTCTCCCCAACACTCAGCCCATTCCTGCCGACAACCAGAGACGCCCAGTAATGTAGACGTCCGCTCCATGGAGCTGCCTACCCTGGGATACACACTGATCTACACCTGTCAGGATGGTTTCTATCTCGCCGGGGGGTCTGAGCACAGAAACTGCAGAAGTGATGGGAGATGGTCAGGCAAACCCCCACTCTGCAAAGGTATTCACTGAGATTAAAATCTAAACTGGACGCCATCACCTCCATACAGATTATAATCCCGATCATATTGGTATGTCTGTAGCTTCAGGCATGCCCTGATATATATTTTTTTATTTTTAATCAAAGTCAAGGAGTCGATGGCTTTGATGTTTGACAGCAAAACAACAGAGTTCATAACCATGTCGGGAAGAGGCTGCCAGCCACTTTCTGTCTTGTGTTTTTGGATTCTTTTTCTTTTTTTCTTTTTCTTTTTTAGGTCTATGGCACAGTCAGAAACAATTGTGCCCTCGATGCTTCCCTTTTGTCTTTATCACTCCTGTCACATTTTAAATCATCCATTCCCAGCCCCTATCTCTTACCAAATGTATTTCCAATGAAGCCGTCACCGCGAAGTGAGCTAAACTAAACTTAATGCCGTTTTACATTTCAGTTGGAGTGAAAGTCAATCCCAAAGGCAGAGGAGAATCAGATGTCCAGAAGAATAAGATACGTGGTATGCAGAATAAATTCATTCATATTCATGCAGTCACTGCTTCTCCCGGAGATGATTACTGACATAGAGGTTAAAGTTGGTGTTGACGACAGAAGTCTTCTGTACAGACAGTCAACTGCAATACCATGTAATACTGAATATATATGTATAAGATATGATATCAGTCAGTTTCACAGTGGTAGAAACATTTGCGTGTGTTTTTTTTGCTTCTCCAAAGAATTCATCCCAACCCTAAAACTTTTATTGCTATACCTCACACCGTTAATGACATTTAATATAAAGTAGGAAAAAAGTTCTGTGAAAAATTGAAAAACCAGTGCTGCTGCAGCTGCTTATTCCCCCCCCCCCCTCCTCTCAATTACAGTTCCAGGGGATGTCTTCTCTCCAAACTCTGAGTGGAGCGGTTTCTACGAGTATCTGGGAAAGAGACAGGCCACCACGTTGACAGTTAGCGGGTTCAACGCTACCAGTGGCAGAGTTAACATCACATTACTGGAGACCAGCGGAGTGTCAATCAGGCTGTCAGGTAAAAAAAAAATAAGTCTTATAGGATTATATATTTAGAAAATACAAGTTATATATTCATGTTGTGTATATTATACTGTATATTCCTATTTTATATTTTCTCACTTGCTTCCTGCTTATGCCATCTATTATTTTAGTTTACATTTGCCCCAATAAACCAACGGATATCAGTTAATAATGTCAATAAGGAGTATTAACCCTTTAACACCTAAGCCTCAACATTTTTTTTGCCTATCTTAACCACAAAAGAGTGCTTTTGGACATTGTTCCAGAATCTATGGCAGTTATTTATAATTTACACTTTACTAATGTGTTTAACAATTTAAATGAAGAAAAACGACAACAAAAAAACCCACTAGATTTTGCGTGTTAAATTTGAAATTTTGAACAGTATGTGTGTGTGTGTACAGTATATACAGTATATATATATTTATACACATATTTAAATATAAATAAATAAATAACCACATGTTGGCTTTGACGTGCAACTTCTCAGCTTTCAGAAACGGCTGGAATTTTTCTGTTAGCACAAGCTGTTGCGTAATTACGGTAATGCAAATTGGGCTTGTGCAAATGTGTCATCAGGGATACACTTGGTGTTAAAGGGTTAACATGTTGTGATAATATAAAGCTAAATGAATGATGTTTTTGTAACACTGCCTTTGTTGTTGGTGAATTAAAGGCGTTCAAGATTAGTCGAGGTTAAATGCAATAGTGATAAAAAAGAGAGGATGCACTGCGGCTAGATACACAGCAGGTTATTGGGTTCTGACAGTGAAAATGTCATTTACAATTTCTTTAGAGCATACAGAGAATAGGACTGGGATCATTAATACCTTAAATAATAAAACATGCAGGTGCACTGGTGGGAATTATGAACAAGTTGTGTGCCTGGGCCTCTCATTCAATCGACAGAACTATCATAGCCTTCCATCGCAGTGTACAGTACTCCCATACAGTACGTTGTATGGGAGCGACTGGCAGGTGGACATAGAAGTTATATACGTCATCTGAAAAGATCCTTCGAGAAAGTACTGACTCTGGCAATAACACTCAAGTATGTTTTGACATTTTCAAAATGACATTTCACAATCATTCATTCAGCTTGACCCTGGACTTGTCATACAGAAGAGCAGCAGTCATGTGTTGTCACTGCAGCGAACCAAGTAGTGACTTGTCCATGTGTATTTCTGTTGTCGCTCACCTCCTAACTCTTTTTCTTTTACTACCAATAGCCGTCACAATTTAGAAGCTAATGTGTTTTTTTTTATCCTGTACCAGGATCAGACATGATGGTTTTTTTTTTTCTTTATTTAGGTACCTATAAGTCAGAGGAAAATCAACTGCTGTTGAAGGTCTACCAGGTGAAAGGTCCAACAGAGCATTACTACAGCAAGTTTAAAAACGACAACTGGGCGATGGATGGATATGTAAGACAACCCCTTCACTTGTGTTTTCTGTTTCTCATGTTGACATCTCTTTAATAATTTCTATCTGTCTGTCATATCTATCTATCTCCTCTAAAGTGGTTAAATTGTTAAAATGTTCAACAAACAGTGGTATATTGTTTCTCACTCTAGAAAGAAAGACAAATAAAAGAGAGCACAGATTATTTGTGTTCAATGTATACATAATTTCATTAGTGCCGGGCACGTTAATGTTGTTAACACATGACGCATTTCCATGTCCATTCCGTTCCCATAGTCTCTAAAGTAACGCTAAACTCTCAAAACAGAGGCACACATACACAGGACACAGGTACGCTGGTTATTTGTTGCGCAACTATTTTCGTTTAATAATCAGATTGATCCAGTTCTAAAGGAGTTAGTTAGTTCTGGATGCACATTTGCTTTGTCATAACCTTCATACAACTGTTAGAGAACCTTTTCTAAATTATTATTATTATTATTCATTACATTTCTAGAGCGCTTTTCTAGACACCCAAAGCGCTTTACAAATTGGCCATTATTAATGAACACATTCTCACTGGTGGTTCCCAGAATGTTCCTGTAACAACATTTATACAAGCTTTCAAGAATGTTCCCCTAATGTTACTTTTCTACAACCTTCATACAACCTTAAGAGAACGTTCTCTTCAGGTCGAGGTAAATGCGGTGTTTAAATTTTGGAATTCTACAAATCATTTCTACATCTGAGGAATAGATTAAAAATCCAATCGTGTTTGACTTGTGAACCAGAGAAGGAGGGCTTGGAGGAACCAACTAGGTGGATTGTAAATGAGAGTCGCTGGCAGTAATGCAGGAAAATGAGGTGAGAAGGAAAGATGGAACATAGGAAGCAGCGACAGGCAATTTTTCATGTTGCCAATGACAGAAAGAATGAAGGAGCAGAAGAGTCAGGCTTATAATGGCCGAGATGTTTGGTTCAATCTTTTCACAGTTAGAAGATGGAATTTTCAATTGTTGAGTTCTGTGTAAAAGATTTGCTGTTTAATCGGGCGAAGGAGAAATGGTAAAAAGCAGAGAAGAAAATAAGTGGAGAAGGAGAGGAGTCATCCAAAGAGCAGGAGGTGGGGGAGGACAAGGTTAAACCAGGCACTCAAATGTATACAACATAGTATAAATATTCAGGGATATGTTAAAGGTCCGTCTCTTGGAGCTAAAATACAGGAGCAGAGTCAGTTTGACGTGAAACGACCAAATTGTGAATGGTGGTGCTGGCATGAAGGATCACACAGTCAGTCGAGAGTCCAACAAGCACATGAGCAGTGGTACAGAGATCAGAGAGGTTGGGCAGAGACAAAGTCTGGCAGGAGTCCCATTCAGAAGAACAGTAATGAGGGGTGGCTGAGCATGGCAGGAACAGACGTCAGGTCAATGATCCTCGGCATGGATAAAAAAAAAAATCACAGTGATTAATATTCTGGCAGACAGGCAGGTTACAGAACTTTTTAAAAAGCTTTCACAAAGACACAGGCAAAGGCTAATGTCTACCATAATGGAGAACAATGATCTGGTCTTAAAGGAGCTAAACGAAACACTTGTTTCTTGACTGTGACTGAACTACAGCCAAACAACAACGTGTTGGTGCATTTCCACGATACAGTTCTAGCTCTACTCGGCTCTACTTGACTCGACTCTGTTCACTCCCTATCACACGATACTTGGTTGTGTCTTTGTTTCGCATGCAACACAAACACACAAAACAGTTCTGTTCGGTGCAGTGAATCATTAGAATCAGTTAAAAAGATTTCTTCACCGAATCGGTCAGTACTTCCTGCATGATCGGAGCACAAACTCCGTCCGACACGGTCACTGAACTGAAATACGGCTGAACGGGTTGTGATTCGGCTCACGATCGCGATGTTTTCAAGATTTTAAGTCTTTCTCCTGATACAGTTTGGCATTGTTCGGTTTGATTCTTGTGTCGGACGTATCGCTCGCGACTCTTCCGTCTGTTGATGTTTGGGACACATTTTAGTTTTGGCTCAGCTCGCTTGGATCCTCACCGGAGCAGATACCAACAAAAGCACCAAGTAGCAAATACTGTCCCTGATGGAAAAGCTAACAAAAAACGAGTATTGCTAGAACTGTATGGAAAATCACCATCGCAACAGCCACTGGTATCCTGAGCTCCAGTGAAACTGACTGAAGTATTTTACTCACGGATAGGATGCACCCTGATGAAGAACATACTATTTCTTTCTTCTTCAGCTTTGGTCACTTTACTACACTTAATAAAAATTTTCTTTAGGGGGGTCTGTGTTGTGTTGTGCAGACACCACTCCTATACAAACTTGATTGTGTGTGGTCTATGTGGTCGACAACGATCACCGCTGTAAAATGGCAAATCAGATTGTCTCTTCCCTTACCACCGTCACCTAGCAACAGAAAACAGTATAAATCACTCATGGCATAAAAAACAGGTATCACATAAATATTTTAAGTCAAGTTTTTAAGGCCTCTTGGGTTTAAGGTGTACCATTAGCTATTCAATTAAATTAAAGCTTTATTTAAGATTGTATTCCTCTGACATTTGGGTCCAGCCATTTGCTGCCACCTTTTTTTGAAAACCAATTCATCACCAGCTTGGGAGAGCAATAAATCCTGGGATAGGTAGGGGAACATTAAAAAATCCACCTGCAGTCCCGTTTGAAAGAGCTCTTGAAATGGGACAGTGAACTGAATCATAGTGTGTGTGTGTTTTGATAAAAGTTTGAAAATGAACATGTACTTGCTGTGAAGTGAACTTACTTTAGTTAGTTTTACTGTTAATCTTATGCTGACTATAGTTTTCTTGATGTTGTCATATTTTCACCCACACATCTTGTCTTCTTTTTGATCCATAAGCCATTTTTTTTTGATACAGTCATAAACTGGATGTAAAGCGAACTTTCCTCAATACTAAAAGAAGCACTAACATATTTCATTTGTTTTCCAGGTCACTGCAGAATCAGACCAGAAGACGTTTGTGTATCAGGGGCATATTCACAGTAAAGACTTTGGAAAGTTCCATCTAATGAGACAAGGTAGGTCTTTGCATAAATTATGTTAAATGTTGAAACATTTAATGACCCAATTTAAAGGAGTATTTACATGTTTATTGTTAGTGTAGTGCCACATATTTTCCATTTAAGCTTAGCTCATGTATACAGATACAATGGACGCAAAAATCAATTATTAATTAATTATTACATGTCAACAAAAGGGCTTTTATATGTATGCTCTCATGCATGTGTTGGGATCTTTTCTCTCGCCGTCTGTATACCCCAGGCCCCGTTACCATGGCAATGGATCCATCCAACCCCTACACAAACAGCAGCTCTGTGGCAGTAGCCATCTTAGTTCCCTTTTTTGCCCTCATCCTGTCTGGATTTGCCTTCTACCTCTACAAGCACAGGTAAGACACTGTATGTGCTCCGTGTAAATCCGTCACAGAGAAAACAACAAGAGTAAAAAATAAATGATTTCTAATAATAACACACAAGCAATTGCGTATTGACCAGGTGATCCTCAACATATCCTTTTCGTTCTTAAAGGGGGTTGACTCCACCAAAAGATGAACTTTATTATCAGTAATAAATCAATCCTAACAATTTTCTAGTGATGTATAAAGTCTTTGTATTGTTTTAGAAATGCTATAATGACCACACAGTATAATTATTTCTCTGTCTCTTTATTGGAACACATCCAGGAAATAATGTATGCAGACAAAAATAAACGTCTGCAGGTTAAAGTTTGTCTAAAGTTGAAGCTTCTGCACATTAAGTATTTAGTGTGACCTACATTTGAAAAAATAATTCCAATCCAAATGCCAACCATCACATAATTTGACAGACATAAATACAACAGTATACAGTATTGTTTTTATTTACTGGTGACTGTACAGGGCCTCGATACGTCTTTAAAGCCTCAAAAGTTTGTTTAAACCTTGCTTCACTGAACAGGTGCCTCCTCTAAAGCTAAACTATAACAAAAGGATTGTTGTGATTTATTGACCGACTGATCTGACATGAATTTAGACGTGTGTGTGAAATAAAAAGCCTGTTACACATTAGTTATCTACACCAAAAATTTTGTGTGTTTGTGTTTGGTTACATTTGTGTCTCCATGACAACCATGATGGAGATATTTTGACTGGGCTCAGTATAAATGAAAATGCTTTTCGGGCCAGATTACAGACATTTGAAAACCTAATTATACTGTAGCTCCAACATTCCAAACACACCCTCAGAGTTTAATCTGATTTACATTGAATGTTCCCAACAAAGTTATTTTAGTTAGAGATATTCCAGGTGTACGTTAAGGATAAAATGTCACAATTAATTCCCCTGTATGAGGTTCCTATCTATGGGATGTTCTTAGTTCCGCACTTCTGCACTGTTATAGAGAAAACACAGTTACTTTACTCTTGCCAGTTTGCCTGTGTGTGATGCAGTTTGACGTATATTAAAAGCTGCTGGTTGTACACAGGACGTTGTCTGCTGACACAGATGACAATGAGAGACCAAAAGACACCTGGGGGCCTGGCGGCAGGTAAGACATTGTCGTCCACCTGGTTTCAAACAGCAACCAGACCTCCGTCCGCCCGCCGCCACATCCTCCGTCAAACCTCTTCATCTCTTCTTTATGATTTATTGGATTTTTTCTCATGCTGTTTAGTGAGGCTGCATAATTCACCAAATCCTGAATGTCTGATTTCCTTTTATGAAACTAATGTGAATATATGTATAACTTTATGGGTAATGACTCAAGGAGACACGTTTAAAACTATCTGGGGTGGCATTTATACTTAAGAAATAATATAACAAAATAAAACATTGGTTTTGTGCAGCCCTACTGTGTTAAAACAGCAATCATTAAAAACCTAGACGGAGTACTTTTTATTTTGTTTTTGATCTCATTGTCATCTCTCTGTCAGCATGACATCATCCAAACATGATTTGACCTTCTGTAATGTTTTTAATGGAATGATTTTTCTTATGTTTAAATGTCTCCTTTAACCAGGGGACACTTTTCATCTTTATTTCACCGTAAATGTATGGTGGACGGACTAGCTCTAGTTCTTTTATAGTATGCTGTAGCTTAGAAAGACATATATAGACTAAAAGCAAGGCACGTGTGTGCTTTGTTTGTACAGTGTCTATAATAATGTCAAAGTAATTATGTGTGCTATTTGTCATTCTGCCAATGAAGTTAAACTATTGCACCTACGGCCACAAACCCCCCCCGAAAAAGTGCAGTAGTTTGAACTCCACTGCCATGCAGCGAGGTCTGTGTGTTGCTGTGTGTGTGTGTGTGCAGTTTTGTAAGTTGATGGGTTGAGCGTAGGGTAGGCTTAGTGTCTCCCCAGGGTTGGATTTCCACTGTTGTGCATACACACACACACACACACATAGACAGACACATACACATCCTCTTAATGAGGTCAGAGTCAAACAGTGTTTCAGCTACAGCACTCCTCCTCCCTTCTAATAGTTCCACAGGGTTTGGGAGTAAGTGATTATATCTAACTGGATTATAAAGCCTGATTATCTCAAAGTGTAATCTGCAACATACAGACAAATTATGAGGGGGATGGGGGGGGGGGGGGGGGTGCGTCATTTTTATACTACTACTACCTGAATGATTTTTTTGCCAGATTCTTATTCACGTAATATATTCCTTTGAACCAAAACGATTGAAAAGCATTTGCAGGATGATGGCAGGTTGCATGCACACGGACACGCTCACAGAGCAGCAGATGGCAGCTGAACCCAGTGGAGCAGACACTAGTTAGACTTCATGTTCTCATCCCTGCCACAATTTTCATAGCATGCCTTTTTTTTTTTTAAACCAGAAACCAGCTCTTGAGAAGTTTGCACCTTTGATCCCCCAAGGGTAAAACTTTACATCTCAGCATGTCGAACATGACAGCTGACAGGACGTACGGTACATGGGTGTTTTAAAGGTCCAGTGTGTCAAATTTAGAGAAGAGTCTATCAATCAGCAGAGGTTAATTAAATATTTACAATGATGTTTTTCCAACTAAAAAAGAACTGTTGTGTTCCTGTTACCCCCAAATGCCCAAAATTCAGTTGCAAATAATGCAACTCCACTCCTAGATGCCAATAAAACTAGCTCACTGGTTCATTCAGTGTACTTTTTCAGTGAAACATCAGTTTTTGGACTCTGGTAAATGCAGCCAATCTTCAGTTAACTGTTAATCTACACATTTGTATCTTATACCCCTGTAATGATAAACATGTAATTGTGTCATTGAGCACCAATCAGTGATGTTAATATAGCTTATAAAATGGTGCATGTCGGTCTGCTGACCTGGGTTTGCGTCCATTCCCAATATGGCCTTCTTGCATGAAATGTGCATGTTTTCTCTGCGTACTCTTTTTTCCTCCCACGGTCCAAAAACATGCAGAGGTTAATTTGACGCTCTTAAGTTGCTCGTAGGTGTGAGTGTGAGAGTGAATGGTTGTTTGTCTCTGTGTGTTGTTGGCTCTTCGAAGGACTGGTGACCTGTTCAGGATGTACCCTTCCTTTCACCCCATGTGTCTGCTGGGATTTGCCCCCAGTGACCTGCAACCCTCATGTGGAGGATAACGGGACAGATGATGAATGAATACACAAGATTAGTTTTGTTGTCTGCGTAAATTATTGTTCCTCCTGGGACGTGGAAGTCTACACGTCCATGTTTCTAGCGACCTAACAAACTTAATATAGTATTCACAGGGTGTTTGGCTGTGGGTTAAATCACCAACTCTTGGTAAAAGTGTCTGGATCTGTGAGATTTGACTCTTTTTTGTTTTTCTTCCATCAATTGTTGATTACTAGCAGCTCATTGCAGTTGCTCATTGCTATGCTTGGCAAGCGCTGCACACCCGGTGGGTTCAAACATGTTCCTTGGAAATGGCTGTCTGTGATTTTATGTTTGAGAGTTTGTGAGCGATGCGAGACTCAAACATGTAATCAATGTAATGGAAGACCAAGCCAGTGATCTAAAAGCTGCAGAGAGCCGCAGACTTCTGTGTTAATGCTCACTGAGCTCAGCCGTACAAGCGACAATTTTACTTGACAGACACAATTAAGAATATCACTCAATGCGGGGGTTTAGATTAGACAGTCAACAGAAGCAAGACGAAATACATGTTGCAGGGATGAGAGGCGGCGCTGTGGAATAGTGAGGATGCAAGGAGACAACGATGAGTCTGAATACTTGGGGTTGAATTGGGGGGAGTAGCAGTTCTCATAATTTTGTTGGAAGGAAAAACAGGAATCGGGAATGGATGCACGAGAAAAAACTGGTTAGGTTGGACACAGAGGTGGGATTGAGATGGGTTTGGGTACAGAATGTGTGAGAATGATGGCTAAAGATGGAGAATTCCCGCAAATGGACGTATATGGATGTGTTTAGAGGAGATGAGCAGGTGGTTGGTGTGATAGAGGAAACAGAAATGGACTGTGCGTGTGCAATGGCTAGCATTTTTGCCTCACAGCGAGAAGGTCACCAGTTCAGCCTTCTGTGTGGAATTTGGATGTTCTCCCTGTGTGCATTAGGTTATTTGGACACTAAATTGACCGGGTTAGGGTTAGGGTTAGGGTTAGGGGACTGTGAGAGTGGATGGTTGTTTGTCTCTGGACCTGTCCATGGTCTTCCCTGCTTTTCACTCTGTCAGCTGAGATTGTTCTCCAGTTCTAGCTCCCTCCTGTGACCCTCATGTGGTTTATAAAGCAGTAGGAGAAACATTAATAGTTGCTTTAATGACTTGTTTTAAAAAAAGGTTGTGCGGGTCATTATGGATCTCAGTTGGGCGAGAGTTGCAGGCGGTGGGCCTTACCACACTCACTGCCCTCTCGCCACAGGTTTTCAGGTTGGCATGAGGCATGGTGAGTATACCTGTATCTGTGGAGAATAAGAAAATAAGGTTGGAAGAGGTCAAACATGTACTGACAGGCCGGGGCATGGAGGGATTTTTAAGTGAGGAGGAGGAGGAGGAGGAGGAGGAGGAGGATTTTGTATGTGATGCAGCACTTGACTGGAAGCCAATGGAGATGAATGAGTGTGGCTTTGAAGCGGTGCCAGGACATTATGCTATACTTAGTATCACAGGAAGATAAGCATGACCTAACCTTGTCAATTTTTTTTTTTAATGCGTCTCCTTGGTGACAGTTAATATATATTTTATAATGAAACATCAGCAAACCTTATCTTTGATTTCCTGTGTGATTCACTTGATTGCGTGGTTGTGTTTCAGAGGCATGATTGGGATGTTTTAAGACAAATGTTTGAGTCAAGATTAAATCAGTAACACAGCGTTTTCTTTTCCTTCCCTTTTTCAGGACGCGTCCAAAGGTCCAGTTCAATGGCTACGTCGGCCATGAGACCTCCAACGGTCAGGCATCGTTTGAAAACCCAATGTACGACACGAACATGAAGCCTACTGAGGCTAAGGCGGTTCGATTCGACACCACACTGAACACAGTCTGCACTGTGGTATAGTCCAGCAAACCTGCCACTTTACGGTGGTTTAGTCCAACTTCCATATTTGCAGTCTGCAGTGTGGTTTAACCAAACAAACAAAAAAAAGACAGAACAAACTCGTGTTTTGGATGTGTCACAGTGAGCAGTCTGTGTTGTAGCATGCTGGTCCCTCGTAGGTCGGCACAACGTGCACAGTCACGCAGCTCTGCTGTCGCTCTGCTCCTGAACAATGGTATCATACACCACTCCCAATAGTCTGAAAGCGATAACTTAAGTTGGAACCGGCCAACGAAGGGAGTAGACCGTGACGTCATCAAGTTCAATGAAGTCTGTTGTTCAGGAGGTCAATACTGGGACCAGAATCCTTCTTAAGCACCAAACAGTGCTGATACAGTGTCACCTGACTGACTGCAAAAAACAAATGACCCAGCCTTCTTATGGAAAGGGCCTTTTAATGCCTCTCAAATTCCCAACCCTGCAACTTGAATCATGGTTTAGCCCAACCTCACCCCTTATCCCCAATGCTAAATTTGCACAGTGGTATAGGCTTACTCACTCCTCCTGCTGTAGGCCAGACATGGGTTTGACCACTGAGAGGTTCTACCCTCAGGGGAAGCACATAGACTATTCCACCTCATTGCTCCCTCCATGTGTTGAATAAGTAATGGTGACGATTTCTATTATGTCAACAAAAGGAAAACATCACTGGTGCTGGACCAAAACCCTCCCACTGGACTTCCATCAAGCTGGACTGGACTCTGATTCAGTGACAACTCAAACAGTCTGTTTTAGTGAAATTGGATATTAGTTGTGCATGCTGACGACCAAACGCAGTCAACACAGGCACAAGTTCATCCTTGACAGAAAGTCACCCTCATATTCAGTATTGCATACCAGAACTAAATTCAAACCAGGGGTGTGAAAACAGTGGAATATGAAATAACTATAGCAGGTCAATTTGAAATGTTTTAGCCTACACTCGGAAGAGAATGCGTGCGGTTTAATATAGCAGGACAATCACAGAGTATGGTAATGTTTGTTGTTTGTTAAAAAAAAAAGATTTTTTTATGGGATCCTGTGATTATCTTTACCCTCTGCCACTTGCTGTAATGCCTTTTTTGACAGTATCTACCTACAGTATTTGGCAACAGTTAGGCTAAAACATACCAAATCTAGCATTTGCTTATAGGTTTTTAGAGCTAGAACTTTTTACGGAAGTTCTCGACGTGTTTTGGACATTCAAATTATTCTTTAGAGATATTAGACAATTAAATTTAATCAAGTACTCGATACACACTAGCAGCAGGCAGACACTGCTGAACCAGAAAACCAGACATTTGAGTTGCCAGGCCGGTGCACACAATGGACTGGTTTGGAGTGGCCTGTCTAACACAATCAAAGAGTCAGGCGGCTGATTCTCGTTTCTTGGCCAGGATTCTGTGCGGAAGCTTGGAGGCAAAAGGCTGTCAAGATCTTCAACTGCTGCAACCAGCTGTGACCACATCCAGGAAATGATTTGTTTTCATGTAACTCTGGTCGGGATCATCATCACAGTCAGTCAAATAATGACTGGCTTTCTTTTCTATCGTACACTCTCTCCGGCCACAAAATCGGGCGCAGACGAGCGCATAGAATGGTTGACGGACAAACACAGACAAATGGACAGGCACCTTTGTCAGTGTTCCTGGGGAAAAAAAAGAGACAAGGACAGGTTGCTATGGAAACAGAGGCAAGTGTCTCTAGGTGTCTCTTCTGGCATTTTTCTTCAGTGAAGATATTGATGAACAGACTCTTATGTTCAAAGCCCAGTGGCCCCGTGGGACTTCCCAAACTATTGCTGCTGGGGACCCCAAAATATAAACTTTATATAAACTCTTAAACTGCACAAATTTTGCACTAGTGTGTTTTTCTGACTGGGTTATGAAAAAAAGAGGAGAATAATTTTGGGGTCTGAAATGGGTTTGAAAAATGAGTCATTTAAAAAAAAAAGAAAGAAAAAAAGTGAATTTTATTCAAAAGATTCTATCTTTAAAAAGAGTATACAAATGTCTAAATACAGGGTTGCAGAGTGTTTGTATATACACATTTATATTTCAGACTCCCTGTTAGCAGAAGGCGTGACCACATGCTATATCACTGTTTAATTTTGTTGCCATGACAACATATTAGTCTGGGATCAGTTTACCTGTAGCCCTCTGAATTTCTCACATAATGGCGAAACACTCCTGGCATTTTTGGAGCACTGGCTGTTTCTGAAAGCCCATAATAATATGCAGTATGGTGGTACCACACTGCTAGTTTTATTTCCAGGGATTGTTCACCGTCGTGTTCTTAGATACTTAATTCACCTGTGGTAAAATAACGAAAAATATCTCCCAATTCTCCTTGTTGTGATGGCGGCCATTATGGGCTTTTGGAAACAACATGCCACTGTTTCTCTCTTTAAAAGGACGCGTTTCCTCTCAAATTGTCATTCCTCATCGTTCAACCCATTTTTCCCATATCGATGCACACGATTGTATGTCAACAGGCCCTTTTTTGAGGAGCACACAGCACATGTGTGATCTGTTTCATATCTGTCTTTTAAGGCAGAGTACAAAGACAACATGCACAATTAACGTTGACAACACTCATCGACCCCCCCCCCCCCCACACCCCTAAAGCCCTCCACTGTTTTAGAAATACCTCCTGTGCAGAGAGAGTAAGTTACATCGTGCTTATAAATGCTGAATATCACTCCAAAAAATACACAAGCTTAGCGAGGCGTGACGACCTCTCTTTTTGCTCATTTCCTGGCATTTTGTGCTAACGCGCATGAATCTGCAGGACCTGAAACAATTCACCATAGTTTCAAAAAAATCGCTTTGCCAAGCTTGTCATTTCTTGCAGTGTTTTCTCAATTTTTCTTCTTTTCTTTTCTTTTTTTCAAATATGAAAGATGCTGCACTTGGTTTAGATCACAGATGTAACTGCTTTCAGTGTGTGTGTGTGTGTGTGTGTGTGTGTCTGTCTATGTCTTCAGGCCCATTTCCTGTTGGTTTCTCACTCCACGCATAGCATCACGGTGTCGACACTTCAGGCATTGGCTCTTATCCTGCATGATTTCTATTATCCGACTGAATTTTCCTTTAATTTTTTTTTTTCAATTTCACTCATTCAACACGTCCGTCACGCTTGTCTCACAAAAATAATAAATCACACATTATTCACGTGTTTGCACATGGTGAGAAGAATGTCAGACAATAAAAACATAAAACTGATATTTTCTTTGTCATAAAACACGTGATATATTACCATATGTTATCATATATACTAGAGTTGATTTCCTCAACAATTGGCATGAGAGACGTCATGTGATTAATGTATTAAGACAGAAGTAACGAGTAAATTGTTGCTTCTATTAAAATTTTTAATTGAAAACAAATCTAGCCCAGACCATGATCCTGCAAATGAGGTGCCCTGAAACAATGGTGATTATGTTTTGGAATGACTCGAGGATGTTGTTGTTGTTATTATAAGACCCCATTGTCACCGTGTCATTCATCCTCTGCTTCAGGGTGGAGGACAGACAGACACAAACACAAACAGAAGTGTGCGACACAGACCGTTAACACGCCCAGATGTGCATTGGTAGCTAAAAGACAGGCAGTGCTTAAAGAGCGTGACAAGACAGAAGAGCCGCATTCAAAATCTCTTCACAGGAATAAACAAGACATCTGTAAACAAGAGTCGAGCGTCTGCGCGCGAGTTTGTGCGCTTGCTCTCTTTTTTATTGCTGGAGTGCACCCAGTGCCTCTATTTTAATTGATTTAATTATTTCAGTCGAGATTTCCTGGAGTTTAAAGTGCATAATGGAGCCTGAAAATTAGAGGCTTGCAAGGTTCTCGGAAGCATAATAAAAGGTCTAATTTTTAACAATTAATGACACAGATCTGATCTCCTAGTGTGATCAAAGTGAGAACATTTAGACTTTTATGGCATATAAAGATC
This sequence comes from Microchirus variegatus, assembly GCF_963457635.1. NCBI lineage: Eukaryota > Metazoa > Chordata > Actinopteri > Pleuronectiformes > Soleidae > Microchirus > Microchirus variegatus. Next base: position 24,096,915 of record NC_139815.1, on the reverse strand, counting down.
AAAGTTTAGCTCTCAGATCATGTGTTTGGACAGAAACGCAGCCAAATGTGAGCAAATATTTGCACAGATCCTTAAAAGTTATGGCATAGAGGCCATATATCTTACGCTTTGAACAGAATACTAATATGATTCTGTTTTTATGACTGCCAGCACATGTACAGGAGGGATGTGTTCTCATCATCTCTGTTGTGTACATGGCATTTTAATTTAACTTATTTTTTAAGTATACCGTGTTTAGCCAGTACTTGTGCAAAGTGTCTCGATATCGGTGACAATATTATCTACAATTTAATTCCCTTAATTCTGTTTTGACTCTTACAGAACCAGCTCAGCATGCATAATGGATGCTGAGTCATGGTGAAGGAAGGGGGCAAATGAATAAAGATAATTAGTGAGGATATGACCTTACAATGACAGTTCTTCTCATTTAATCCAACAGTGTGCCGCAGTTTACTTTCTGTCATTAGTCTTAGTAGAAATTGTACCATGCAAGGCTGCCTTCTGGGTGGAGTTTGCATGTTCCTCTAGAAAGTGTGTGTTTTCCCCGGGTTCTCCAGCTCCCTTCTACAGTCCAAAGACTGATAGATTGGGTTTTTGTTAACCTTGGATTTCAGATTAGGGTTGGGCTTAGATAATAGATAAAAAAAAACCCGCTTATGGCAATGAAAAGGATCTTAAATATAGCTTTTCTGCACGTTTCTGTTGGACAATGTGAGGAACACATCTGTTAAGATCTGTTAGATTCAGTAAGAATAAGACTGCAACTATCTGTGGCTACTGGAATTTACACCCGTACCACATTTTCAATTAAAAAGCAACATCTGCCTGCAAGTCTTAAAAAAAAAGAAGAAAAAACGACCCACTAAATTTTTAAATGTCAAGGTTGTTTCTACTTCTACAGCTGAGTTTTGTCACAGTTTGGGAAGAATACGCCACATTTCTCCTTCACTTAAAGTGCTGTTTTCAGCAGTCCGCAGTGAAAGAAAGGCTTCGTGAGTTTAAAAACAGAAAGGGTAGCCAAAACTGTAAATGTCAAATTTTGCCTTTTTTCACGCTGTCACGTGGCATAAACATGTTTCAAGATTACATGGATTGACTATAGTAGAAAACAGCCAGGTTCAGATTTCAAACGATTGGCATATGTACAGTATATCTCTACTGTTTATTATGTGACGGAAATCACACATTTCTGTTTGTGTCTGTGAGTCTGGACTATTCTTAGATGACCTTTGTCTTCTTTTCATATATTTGGGCTCAATAGGTTTCACTACTTAGCGTAATGTAATAATAAAAAAAAAAAATCCATTACTGCAGTTCAAGACTGCACCTCCTTCCTAATGGTTTGGAAAAGACAAGCTTTCCCATGCTGTAAGTTATTAGAATTAGTGCTTTGAGGAAAATCTACAACCCGGTGAGTTAATGCTGTCCTGCTTCACTCATCACTGCATCTGTAGATTTGGACGCCGCACACATATGAATGCTGTATAACGAGCTTCAATAACGGGATGCATTCTCAGCAACATACTATAACGATGTGCATTGTTAAATGGTCGCTTGTCGCTCGTGAATGTGCAGTGGAAAAATATACTTTCATTTTGTTTTGTTGTTGTTGTTGTTGTCTCCAGTGATACTGAGATTCATTGGAAATGGCAGGACCCTAGCAGGAAGTTGTCATCATCATTCAAGTTGTTGTTTTGACCCATCACAACCCTCATCCTCATTGTCATCATCATCATCATCATCATCATCATCATCATCATCATGTGCTGCTGAACTTGAAGTAGGTGCAAAAGAAAAACAATTTTGTACAGAAATCTATTTTTTATGGAGAATTTGTAAAAAAAAAAAGAAAAAGAAAGAAAACAAAAGAAACAAATAATAAAGCATACTGTAATTTTTATGATTAATGATGTAGGTACAGCAAAATCTTGTTCAATGAAGTCAATGTTTTTACTGTTACACATCTATGGCTCCAGTATCAAAGTGTCATATTCTCTCTATGGTCTTTTACGGCTGCTTTTACACAGGGACAGAAATGTTTGTTTGATCTGAATTCAAGATTCTTTGTGTTTAGGGTTCACACAATCAGCATCCACTTAAGTATTGCACGAGCATCTGCAATCCCTATTGAAATAAGTTTTTTTTGGAATTAATTTTCGATACAAAAACCAAAACAGATGTTGAACACTGACATTTTGGGTGAAAAATGGCACCACATTTTAAAGACAGTCATTCCTGTGTAACGGCAGCCCCCGCGAGACCGATCCTAACATCTGTATCTAGGAAAAAAAGGTCATTTTCCACAGGCCCAAAAATATTAAAATGACCCCAAAAAAGTGAACTGAACTCCTTGCTCGGACATTTTGGGTTTAGATTGGAAAATGGAGTAAATTCAGCGGCAGCGTTGGCAAATTGGCGACCATTTCAGAGGTTTCTATGTTGATTGGTTGATTGAATTAAAGCATTAGAAATGTGGAAAACTTTTTTTCTGTTCGACCATAAAGACAGGAGATATAAACAACATGGGGTGTTCGAAAAAAAAAAAGTTTTAACAACACACAGTGTATGTGAATGCAGCTTCACAGCCTGCAGTTAAAGAGACTCGGTTATCTATCAACTATTTTGAAGATATTTGAGAATAAAGTTTTTGATACAATAATAATTCCTCCTTGTACCAATGTTTTTGTTGACTGCTGCACTGTTCCTTGAACCCAGCATATGTTTATTGTCCATTAACAGCAAAACTAAGTGATTATTCATGCTGATTTATTTACACTTTGTATTTACTAATTTTTCCCTAAGTAAATCAAGTAAACACAACCTGTAAAGGCATGCCCTACATCTTGATCCCGACACACTATCGGCATTGATGGATCATGTATTTGTGTAATTTTACCAAAGTAAACACATTAGGCAACGCTCACGTGGGGGCTAATGCTAAAGCTAACCAAAAGCCAACAAGTGAGATCAACAGCTAGAATTAAAAGTGGTTTCATATACAACTTCTCCCACAGGTTCTGGACAGCCCCATTTTCTTATTTGCCTAGGCAATGTTGGGACCATCGGTGTGTTTACATGCATGTTAAAAGTACGATTTTAGTTTAGTCCGACTAAAATTGAGCTAGTCTTAGTCGGGCTAACATACTTGGCTAATGTGATTCATAGTCCGATTACTCCTGCATATACGTTTAGTTGGACTGGAGTTGGATTTGGCGTTCTGTGCGTGCACCAAAAATTTCCTCCCTGGTTTTTGACTCGGAAGCAGATAAACTGCAGTATTGTTGCTGGAGATCGTAGCGTCACAGCGACCACAGGAGTCATGGTAGATCTAATTTGTATCACGATTAGCAGGTACGAAATAAACAGAACCACAGAGCGATCTATCTTACTGTCCATCGCAATGTTTACCGTTTGTTTATCTGCGACGTAAAGTTCAACAGGAAACTGATTCAGTACACACTAGCTTATATAGAGAGATGCAACGGCAACTACAGAGGCGGAGTCAGACGCACACAGAAGAATAAATAAATTTTCTCCTCCACGTGAATAATCGGACGAGACTAAGTTGTCCGATTGCCTGTCTTAGTCAGACTAAGCTTAGCTTGATAAGACTGTGCATGTAAACATACTGACCGTTTCCAACTAACCACAGAAGTTATAGTAACTATGACAACAATGCAAACGTCATATCTTATCAGGATTTGTATTGTGTGACAGAGTCTTTGCATTGATTTTGTATGTGATTTGCATCATTGTTCAGTGTGAATGCAGCGCGCCATACAAAGACGATCCTGAGTTTCCAGCCGAAGCCTCTGGGTGGAATTTGCATGTTTTTTCTTCGAGAAGCTTCTCTGAACGGCGCAGATGAATTCAGGTGAGTTTGTTACGATTTACGTTTATCAGCCCTCGTGGAAAGCGGTCTGCAGACATGTCCACATTTTGTTCTCACTTAAATCATTAATGTTGAGAGGGACGTGTACAGTGTGTGTATGAAGATGCTTCTCAAATGATTTATAGTGTCAGTAAACCTTTTCTCAATTGTGTTTCTTTTTCATTGTGTTAATTACTGTACCCTACCGGTCAAAAGTTTTAGAAAACCCCAATTTCCCAGTTTTTTATTGAAAGTCAAGCCCAATGAATAGCTTGAAAGGGTACAAAAGTAAGAAGTGAACTGCTAGAGGTTTAAAAAAAGAAAAAAGATAAGGTAAGGGTAAAGGTAAGGTTACCCAAAAACAAAAAGAAGAAAGTCAAGGTGTCAGTGAGGACAGTTTACTTCACCATCAAAAGGCACTCAGAAACTGGGAGAAACTCTGACAGGAAGAGGTCTGGCAGAAACCAAAGCCACAACAGAATCAGAAGACAAGTTTCTGAGAGTCAACAGCTTGCATGATAGGCCGCTCACAGGACAACAGCTTAATAGTTGTCGTAGTTAAGCAAGTTCAGTTTCAACTGTGAAGAGAAGACTTTGAGTTGCAGGTTTGAACGGTTGAGTTTGCAGCAAGAAAGCCAATTGCTAAGACCTCTTCCTGTCATCTTCTCCCAGTTTCTGAGTGCCTTTTGATGGTGAAGGAAACCGTAGTAACTGACACCTTGACTTTCTGCTTTTCGTTTTTGGGTAACCTTAAAGTTTTTCTTTTTTTAACCTCTAGCATTTCACTACTTACCTTTGTACCATGTCAAACTATTCATTGGACTTGAATGGCTTGAATTTCAATAAAAAACTGGAAAAATTGGGGGTGTTCTAAAACTTTTGACCGGTAGTGTATGTGTTGAGGAATATGGCACATAATGAGTGGACATCAGTGCTGGACACAGCTGGTATCGTCATACAGATTGATGAATCCAGTCTGTTATGTCTGTAGGCAAAACCTCAACATGACACCAGTCAAATCCCAAGGCTTCATAAAGGGAGTTCAGGTTCTTCTCTTTACAGTCTTTTACATTCCATACGATTTATCATTATCAGTATGATCAACATTTAAAATACTGGTTTGCATCCTTTGGCTCTTGGTGCATTTTTTGGAAAAACTACCCAAAATTGAAGTCAGGAACTAACCATGCCTGTCCTTCATTACACATAGCTGGCAGAAGCTTCTTTAGACGACCCCCTGATTTTAGTTGATGTGATTTGATTTCCAGATTGGTCAGAAATCAAACTCAAACCCAAAAGTAGAAGAAGTGTGAGAAGTAATTGGTGCCCTCAGTCATCATGGGTAAAGTTTGCTTCTCGGTTAATGAGTCAGTTGAGTTGACGGCTTCTTTCCAACATGATCACCTTTACCAACAGAGCAGACAGGACAGTCAGTGAAGGACTCTCTCCTGTTCACTGTGACTCTAGCATAGAACGTCTTGTGGTGAGTGGTTGCCCATATCTGCCCTGGAGTTCACTCGCGACTCGTGTAACTTGATATATTCTCCCATGGTTCCAAAAAAACAGCTTACTACAACCAAAGTTGTGAAAATTTAAGAGGGTGGTTTAATGGCGGCGATGATATGGACATCATCTCTGGGAAAAAGTCACTTGTTACATTAATCCCTGTGTTGAGTCGATCATAAACCCTGGGTGACGGGGGAGGTTAAAGTAGCTATTAATAAGATAAAAGCTGCATTCTTCAGCGGGGACAAAGACGGCTCTAAAGGAGCTGAAATCATCAAAAAACAGTGTACATGTAGATGTAAGGAGAGTGTTGAAGGACAGATGTCCTGTAGGAACACTAAAGGTCTTTAGAAAAAGCTTTTGAAAGTAATTACTGCCTAAGGGACCAATAACAGTCTCCCTGTTCAGCAATAAACGTACATGAGCTCGTTCTTTGCCAGGTTTGATGAATTCGATTATTCCACTTCTCATGAGAGCGTCGTCTCATCTCTGAAACAGAACAGTCCTGAGGACTGGAGTCCAGTTTTCAAAGTGCACAGATGAGGTCAATGACGTGTTCAGGTGCTGTTCATCCACACACTCTGAAAGTCTGCGCGGGACCAGTTTTCCTTAGTCTTGCATTCAGTTGTTTTTTCTCACAATATGTGGACATAATTGTTCCTATACACTACCTTTCAAAAGTTTAGGGTCACCTATCCAATTCTTTGTGTGTTTTCCATTAAAAGTCACATTTTATTCATCAGAAGAGTTGCAAAATGATTAGAAAATATAGTCAAGACATTGACGAGATTAGAAATAATGATTTTTATTCAAAATGATCATTTTGCTTTGGTCAAAGAACCAGCAAAACTGTTTTCAGCTGTGCTTACATCATTGCACAAGGGCTTTCAAGGGTTTTCTAATCATCCACACAACACAATGTACCATTAGAACATTGGGAATGGGCCTCTATACACCTATGTACATGTTCCATTAAAAACCAGACGTTTGCAGCTAGAATAGTCATTTACCACATTAACAATGTATAGAGTGTATTTATGATTCATTTAATGTTATATTCATTGAAAAAAAGTGCTTTTCCATCAACAAATAAGCGCATTTCTAGGTGACCGGTAGTGTACCTAAAAAACATTAAATGTGAGCTACTCGATACTTATCTTAGTCCTGTAGCACCGACTGATTTCTTGTGTATATGAGGGATTGAATGATGCACTATTACACATACTGCATAACATCTGCAACCAGCAGATTTGATCAGAGCATGTTATTTGTCTAGTGCTTTGAATACATGAATTAGTTTTGCATTGTAAGACGCAGCTTCGATTTCTTTGGCATCTTTTCTGTCGTCTTCGACTCTGTTTTAACCACAGGAGCTTTTTTAATCTTGCTTTGTTATTCACACTTCATACAGCTGAGCTGACCACAGTCACAGTGAGACGTCCTGTCGACTTCAAATGTTTTCAGATGACACCGCTCTGGTGGCTCTGCTTTCTCGTGGTAACCTCGACTTCAGAAGAGAGGTTAAAGCTGGTTTAGCACAAAAAAAAAAGACCAAATTATTAATCATTGATTTCAGAGGGAAAGAAAGAAGAAGAAGGATCTCTCCCCTGTTATTATTAAGGGTCAACAGGTGGAGGTTGTTGAAACCTTCAAGTATCTCAGTGTCTGTCTGGACAGTAAATTAAACTGAGAGAAAGAGTCAGGTTAAGGTAAGACTTTTCTTCTTGAGAAAGTTTGACATTAGCAAGAACAACCAAACTGAATCAACAAGCTGATGGAAAGAAGAGAAGTTACTCTAGAAGGAAGATACAAATAAAAACATTGCTCCTTCTTGAAGTAATAATGCATTTATCTGCCTTAAATGTGAGGAAATGGTTATTTTATTTTAGTCTTTTGCGTCAGTTGGGATTTATTATTGTATTTTAGTGCAATAATATCCTGCCCAGTTTTTTGTTTGTTTTTGTTATTTTTTCTTTATTTAATCATGTTCTCTTTCCTGTCTTGACTAACATACAATATTATCAGGAATATCAGTATAACTTCAGATTTAGTGTATTTAAATATGTATAAACAGGAATCCATGTTGCAGGATGTCTTAATCTCTTATCAGTGTTGGGTACGGATGACTTAATTTAGTCTAATCTGGTTTATATCCGGGCCCACGGTTGGTGTAGTGGTTAGCACTCTTGCCTTTGCAGCAAGAAGACTCGGGTTCCTGGGTTTGAGCCCCGTTTGGAACATCTTCGGAACAAGGGCCTTTCTGCAAGGAGTTTGCATGTTCTCCCCGTGTGTGCGTGGGTTTCCTCCGGGTTCTCTGGCTTCCTCCCACAATCCAAAAACATGCGATATGGGGATTAGGTGAATTGGTCACTCTAAATTGACCGTAGGTGTGAGTGTGTGAGTGAATGGTTGTTTGTCTCTATATGTGGCCCTGTGATGGACTGGCCAGGGTGTACCCCGCCTATCGCCCAATGTCTGCTGAGATAGGCACAGCACCCCCCGTGACCCTCTGGTGGAGGATAAAGCGGTAGATAATGGATGGATGGATGGTTTATATCCAGTACCAGTGCATAAAACAAACTGATATCAGTGAAAGAGCAGCTTGGCAGACGACCACACCTTAATCTGGAGTCTAACCTCAGATGGCCCTATGCTGATCTGTGCTACAGTGAACAATTCCCATGACATTCATATTCCTTCATGTCTTTCCTGATGATGAGGCTGATAAACGTGTAGACTGACTTTAACATAGAGATAAGATAGAGGTAGATTTAAGTCACAGAAAAACCAGCAGACGAGAGTGAATTCATTATCGGAGAATGAGCAACTGCTTTACTGTACGGCCCTGATTACGAGTGTCACTGCTCTGGTTTAATCTTTGGGAGACAGATGTTGATTTAACGGCACAACTTTATCACGTCGTGGTTTGCTGTCACAGAATTTCATTATTATTGGTTTCAGTGGAGAGTTTTAGTATTACATCCAAATACTCTTTCTGGGGCCTTTTCAAGCTGCCAAAAAACATATCTTGGGGAAACACTGAAATGCCATTATGTGCTTATTGTGTTGGCCAGTCGCCTAAAGTGGGAAATGGCACTGGATTTTGGCATCATTGCAAGGATTCAGGCATTATCATCATTTTGGCATAGTCCACAGTTGGCAGCACGGGTGACTCATTTTCCATCATTCGCATTCTCTCCATTTATCTTTCTGTAGATGTCGGTCGTCTTCTGTGACGAGGAACGGGGGGGAGGAAAAAAAATCAGGATTCCTGCTGTGCATGTTCTTCCAGAGACTTGTCTCATTGTCCACTGTCCTTGTCTGCTCTCGTTTTATTGTCTTTTCCTACGCGTGATTTTGCTTCTCAGTGCTCTTTTTTTCTTTTCTTGGTTATTGTCTGAACACGGAGCGGTGGAGAAACCACACACGGGGTGTGTGTGTGTGTGTGTGTGTGTGTGTGTGTGTGTGTGTGTGTGTGTGTGTGTGTGTGTGTGTGTGTGTGTGTGTGTGTGTGCTCTTGTACTTGCGGCATACTGAGGACCAGTGAGGGTTTTTCACCAACAAAGTGAGGTCATTTTTACAGAGTGAGGACATTTTGGACGGTCCTCACTTTGTTTTCATGGAAATCACTTCCTTAGGTTGCAATAACATGCTATACTCAATTTGTCAAAAAAAAAAAATCTAATTTTGGACCAAAAACTTTGGGTAAAATTTTGGACCAAAAGCTTTGGGTAAAATTTTGGACCAAAAGCTTTGGGTAAAATTTTGGACCAAAAGCTTTGGGTAAAATTTTGGACCAAAAGCTTTGGGTAAAATTTTGGACCAAAAATGTTGGGTACAATTTTGGACCAAAAATGTTGGGTACAATTTTGGACCAAAAATGTTGGGTACAATTTTGGACCAAAAATGTTGGGTACAATTTTGGACCAAAAATGTTGGGTACAATTTTGGACCAAAAATGTTGGGTACAATTTTGGACCAAAAATTTTGGGTAAAATTTTGGACCAACATTTTTGGGTAACATTTTGGACCAACATTTTTGGGTAACATTTTGGACCAAAAATTGTGGGTAAAATTTTGGACCAAAAACTTTGGGTAAAATTTTGGACCAAAAACTTTGGGTACAATTTTGGACCAAAAATTTTGGGTACAATTTTGGACCAACAATTTTGGGTAAAATTTTGGACCAAATATGTTGGGTAAAATTTTGGACCAAAAATTTTGGGTAAAATTTTGGACCAACATTTTTGGGTAAAATTTTGGACCAACATTTTTGGGTAACATTTTGGACCAACAATTTTGGGTAACATTTTGGACCAAATTTTTTTTGTCAAAGTTTGGACCAAATTTTTTTTGTCAAAGTTTGGACCAAATTTTTTTTGTCAAAGTTTGGACCAAATTTTTTTGGTCAAATTTTTGACCAATTTTTTTTTTCAAATTTTGGGTCAAAATTTCCTCTTATTTTATTTTTTTTTTTCAAATTTTGGACCAAAAATATTTGGTCCAATTTTTTTTTTACATTTTGGTCGACATAGTTTCAGTATGATGGTTTTGTAAAAATTTGGACCAAAAATTAAAAAAAAAATCGAAAACAGTTTTCCAGCCCTTTTTGCTCTGGGGCTCCACCTGCAGACATTTTATGGTACTGCAACCAGTAGTTCTATATAGATGTCATTCATGAAGTAGATATTTGTAATTGTGTTGATTTATAAAGTGGAATTGCTGGTCCTCAGTATGCAGCAAGTACAAGAATGTGTGTGTGTGTGAGAGGCTACATTTGGGGACAAATTTCATATTTCAGACTAAAGAACCACTCCACCACTAACACACCTCAGCCAGGTGGTGTGAGAGGGAATAAGTGGTTGCCAGATCTAATAAGTAACTGTGGATTGGAGTTTTGCGCACGCGCCCACATGTGTGTGTGTGTGTGCGTGTGTGTAAGAATGCACCATGTGAGCATCAGGTGTTATATTCTGGAATCTGTAGAGGTTATCATGACCCCCCTACACACACACACACACACATATAGAGCAGGTGTTTTTTGTGATTGTCTGACTGTAATAGAATCTGAAGAGACTGAGACATACAGAGATTTATAAGTGTATATCCTCTCCCCTCCCCTTCCGCCCCAGCAGCTTCGTTCTCTGGTGCTTTATCAAACACCTCTGTCCCAGGAATTACACCACAGAGAAAAAAAAAAAACCTTATCTCCTCTATAGCCCATTTCCCCCTCTTTCTATGCTTTTAGCCCCTCTTATTGAATGATAGCGTGCAGTCCTGCATCTAACACCCATTAGTACAATGGTAGCAGCCATGGCCTGAGCACCCAGTCTGGAGTCACTTGCTTGCCTTTCTTGTTATTTAAAAAAAAACAAAAAAAAAAACTTTTTCATCAAACTTTTGGATGCAGTGGTTGATTGGACAAACTTTGAGTCTGTTCCAGTCTGGCTCAGGCCATGTTTGCAGTTGGAAGAGAAATCACATTGTGTTGTGTTGTGTTGTGTTGTGTTGCATGAGTCAGATATTTTTGCCTTTTGATGGGGTTGAGATTTAAATGACAAATAGCGACCAACTGGCAGCATCGTGTTTTGCGTCACAGCGATTTCTCTTAATTTGCAAATTTTGTCTTTGGACTATTGTGTCACCTGACATTTTTGTATGAGTACGAGATGCCAAAACAACAACAGTCCCTTTATTTCCAGTCAAGCCTTATAGCTTAGCCAACTGTGAATTCCCCTTATCAGGATCCACACCACTTTTAATAGGTTGTTGATTGGGCTGAACTCCATCCTTCCACACAGTCCAGTAAAAATCTGCTGAGTACTTTTTTCATAATTCCGCAAACAGAAAAACCCAACAACAGATGGACATGAATAAAAATATAATCTCTTTGGCGGAGATAATAATTATTTGCAAGTTTTTGACAACCAAGCAAGTTTTACGAAATCTATTTGGAAATGTATATTTTTCAGTGTTTTAAATGCAAATAATGCTCACTTTCTCTGTTTCGAGGAATGGAGCGAGCACTTTTTCAGGGAAGAAGATTTGTAAGTGAGGACCGTGGAGTCAGCTGGGACTGTCCGTGTGACATTGGCAAATGGTTTACACGAGTCGGGGTCAGGCAGTATAGCGACCGCTTAGCAGTCTTTTATCGGGGGCCATAGGATTGGCTCTGCATGAGGAAGTGCAAAATCAATAGAAACTGGCTATTGAACGGCGATTTCACAGAATGGCTGAAAACTGGCACCAGGTCACGTGGTTTCTGTGCAGCAAGTGTTTCAAACTCAGCACAATGGAACTCGAGGGGCAATGGAGAATCGCAGCCAGTACCAACACCAGGGCACTCAGGTGTACAGTGTGGTATATAAAACAGTAATTATACATGCAGATACGCTAAAAAAATGGATGTAGTGAAGCCAATTTCTAAAACCTGGGTTTTCTTTAATCACCGCCATATAGATCTACTTTGTCTGTTTGTATTTTTTCGATTTGCAGTGTCAGTTAATATTTTTCTGAGGAGTGTTTGGTTTCAATAGTTTTAGGTCTTTCTCAATGCAGCATGACGTAAAGACGTAAATCTTTATTTGTTTATCCAGGTGCAAATCCTCACAGTTTAATGTGAGTATTGATATCTTGGCGTATCCACTGCCTCTCTGATCAAACACCAGCTACTGCACTCAAATCTTGTCATTGGCTATACACTCTCTTGTCCAATCAGTGCCAGGCTCATTGTCCCAGACCCCCCCCCCCCCTTTTTTTTTTTGTAAATGCAGGGAAGTATTGGGCGGAGTTAGCTGCAGGTGAGGGCGTTTAGTTCCACTTTAGAGGCAAAGTAGATGATTCTGCAGGGAGCGTGGCATTAGGGCGTGAGGCTATGGTTTGTTTGACAGTGGATGTCACGCATGCCCCCTTGCCTCTTAAACAACACCACCTTGGCTCACTACCCTAACCCAATGAGTGTCTCATAACTAACTTGTCATAATGCTACAGTATGTGTATCTTCAAATGTCACATTTAAATCAGGGCAAAATGATGTCGTCCTTTAGAAGTGGTCTAAATGTTGTCGTTCCCTGTGAGGACTTCCCGGGAGTTCTGCACTTGAGTTTCTCATGAAGTATGAAATGAACAAATTTCTCTGCTCTTGCCGAGTATGTACAGGCCTTAAAGGGACAATATGTAGTATTTATGGGTTTATATAACCCAAAATCCACTTTTTTATACATATTATGTGCTCCTGCATTGTCTAGTCGCTGTATAATATTCTTTGTTTCATTTTCGTAGTGTTTCAAAAAGTCATGTAAAATAACATGGTCGCGGGCCGCGGTTGCATAGCCACTGTTAGCAGCGAGACGCCATGTTTCTACCGGAGCCTGTAAGGACAAACGCGAGAGAACAAAACAAGCGTCTCTTTACTTGTAGCTGAAGTCTCGCCTCCTCTCTCTCCGCTTCGTCTGCTACGGCCGCGGTAGCTCCGCCCTCTCCCTCGCCTCACGAACCTCATCTGCTGACACGGAGAAAGACGACGAGGACGACATTTGATCAGCTGAGGATACCGTAGCGCTCAGGGAAGGGAGGGGGGTGAGCAGAGGAGCAGGTCTTTGTTGTAAATTTCAGCCTCTCCTCTAGATGTCACTATAAACTACTTACTTCCCCTTTAAGTGAATCTAAATATCCCATTTTGAAGCCTCCAGAGTCACGATTTTGGCCTTTGCCACGTACTGTAGATGTCTTTCAGCGGCCTCACCTGCAACAAGGCTCATGTCAATCACACTGGGCTCCATACATGTTGTGTCATGTCTTTTTTATCTGACTTCCTCTAAATGGGAACATCATTTATAAAATTTACATAATGTGCTACGTAAGAAGACCTGAAAGTAGCTGCTGAGGCCATTAACTCCTCGGGGAAATGTTAATGACATGTTATATGAAGTGATAAGTGTTCTCATTTTCCCCATATAGACCTGTTGAGTCATCCCCTGGTGGTTATTCAGTATATTCTTCATTCCTGATTGACTTCACTGAGGAAACCTGAATACTTATTTCTTTTATAAACCTTATTTCTTGTATTTTTTCCATAATTTAAAATACTTTGTTTTTAAAAATGAATAACTTTAGCCTGGTTGTAGCAAACCATGACCTTCGTTTTTTTGTTTTCTTTTAGCTGCTCAGTGAAGAATGCAGTGTAGCGGAGGTGAAACTGAGACTCACGGCTGCATGAGCAGCTACTGCAATCCACCCTAAGCTCAACAAATATTTTCAATTCAGCTTCGCCAATGCAGCAGGGAAAATATACTGACAGACAGTAGGAGGAAGAGGGAGAGAGAGAGAGAGAGAGAGAGACGGAGGTAGAGTGAGAGATTAGAGGGGTGAGAGAAGAATAGAACTAGGGTGCATGAACGGACAAAAGATGGAGATGAAGCATGTTTAGCTCTTGGTGCTCTGGTAAATAAAGGCAGCTTTCATGGCCTTGTATTCCCACACACACACACACACACACACACACACACACACACACACACACACACACACACACACACACACACACACACACACACAAGAGAGAGAACGATGATTTCTCACTGTATCTACCTCCACACTATTACATAAGTGTTCCACATACAGACTCAGGCCTTTGATTGAGAATTAGAAACAGACTCTTAATTTATTTTCCCATCCACAGAAATCACAAATTCATAACAGTACAACCCACCGTTTTTGAATCTCTGTACATTATTGGTCAGTGTATGTGTATAAAAATCATCCCAGTGTGTGAAAGTTTTACTCTTTTATTTTAAGTTCACATGTTGTCTTTGCAACTGAAGTACATTTTAATACCTGTAGGTCGTGGTGAGCTTTGTGGATATGAGCATGGTATTTTCCTCAAAAGTCCATACACAAAATAAAGTACCTGATAGGGATACTTGAGTAAAAGTACAAGTATCTTACCAGAAAATAACTTTGGTAGAAGTCACTTTTTAAAATAATATTAATTAAGTCTTAAAATATATAACATTTACTGTACTTAAAGGTGCATTATGTAATAAATCTAAAGCAACTGGTCATAAAATCCTCCTAATATGTCACAGAGACTCAGGAATAATGTTCATATAACAAACTGAACTCACCAACAACAACAGTACAGACAAAATATTTGCATTAAAAGAAATCTTGTGCAGACTGCAAATCATGTTTATGTTTTGAAATCATGGTTTGGCATGTGGCGCCACCTACCGACGTCTACCAATCGTTGCAGTCGGTAGAGTCTCAGCTGCCGAGCAACCAACGGGTTGCCAGTTACGTCACAAAACGAAACCCAAAAGACCTCGGTGTTTTGAATTTGAATGTAGTAACCGTTTTTGGCCACACTCTTACATATGGCACCTTTAAGTATGAAAGTAATTTTCTGCTATAAAATGTATTTAAGTTTCAGAAGTAAAAGTATTTAAAAAAAAGTGAGGAGTAAGGCTTGAGCCATGGTGGCCCAGAGGTACGGGGAGTTGTCTTTCAACTGGAAAGTTGTGGGTTCAATTCCTGGCCCGGCTAGTCTATAATGTGTCCTTGAGCAAGACATTTAACCCCATGTTGAAGCCTGTGAATGTGTGAATGGCAAAACTATTGTGTAAATCAGTTCATCAAGTAAAGTACAGATACATGAATTGTGTACTTAAATACAGGTACAAAGTATTTCTACTTTGTTTTAAATAAATAAATAATAAAGCATTTCTATGAAGAGCTTATTGATATGCAACACTGATTTACAATATTTACATAAAAGAGATATTGGTTGGTTGTTGTTTATTGCTTAAAGAAATCACCAATAGTTGATGGTTAGGGTGAGTTAGTTATATCAACCTTTGAAGAATGATAATCCAGCACAGCTGAACTACACTCACACATGTTTTTTTTAAGGAATGCATTTTCTGAATCTGACCCAATAATATATGTATTTATTTATAAAGCACATAAGCAACAACAGATTTGACCAAAGTGCTTTAAAGTAACATTTAAAGACATTAAACCTATGTCTTATGTCTGGTTGTGAATGGATTTGGCAGGGAAAAAAAAAACAACAACAAAAAAACACCACCACCAACTCCTCCACCTATACCAGAGATCATTTTCCAGTTTCCTTATGAAAATTGCAATGGCAATTTAGCCGTGTGGCAACTTTGTTTTTGAGAGACTGATTGTACGATAAGATTTTGATGAAAAGCCCACGGCAGATAACTGAATATGTGTCCGTACCGTGTCCGTCTACTCTACATTGCCTCGGTTGCCAAATAGCAACCACTGCTCTCCTTTGAAATTATTATTCATGGATTTGCATTTAAATCTGGAAGCTGTCCCTTCTTGCAAGTATCTCTACTGTTGCACATCTTTAGTTTGCTTGTGTGTCTGTGAGTGTGTGTGTGTCTACACTTGTATTTGTCTTTTATGGCATAAACACTGACCTTGTCAGGACCAGTAGTCCATATGGAGACCAGAACCTGGTTATATTTAAGATTTGAATTTAAGGCATTGGATAATGCTTTGTTTTGGAAGTCTAAATGAATGGATGAATAGCAAGATCGTGGTGAACAAAGAGAGACTCCCTTCACTCCAGCTTTAACACACCTGTGCTGATCTTTTAGCACACACACACACACACACATACACACAAAGCAGATGCACATTCACTCACTGCATGCTCACAAAACTGTTTTAATTATGTAGAGGATGAGAGAGGACGCACTTTTGTCTTGAGATGGAATTGTCGTAACATAGTCAAGACCCCGGTATTTACATTTTTATTGCAGCTTGTTTATGTCTTCCGGCCTGTGCGTGTGTATATAAAAAGGGATGGACTGTGTGTGTGTGTGTGTGTGTGTGTGTGTGTGTGTGTGTGTGTGATAAGATTGGCCATGACAGTGGAAGTGTATCGGTCTGCTACCAGGAGCAACAGCTTCCTGCTAACGCATACAAATGGAAATCTGTGCCTCTGCTTTTAAGAAATATGAAGGAAATATATAAAACTAATTAAAGCCACATTACAATGACCACTTATTTTGGCAACAGAGACATGGAGACCAATTCAAAACACTTTTTATCACATATTCAGCAAAATAAAGTTGTCGTGCCTGACTCGGCTGTATGTCCTTTCTCTGTGAGGCGATGTTCATAACTGAGCAATGAGAATCAGACAGCAGGATTTTTTTATTTTTTTTTCTCCACCTGATGTGATGGGAATTTGACTCCATGCTTGACTGAGGCTGATGAAGACGCAGGAAGGCAGATGTTGGAAGGCATCACAGCTGTAACCGGCTTCGTGGTCGTGATGAGGAAACATAGACGTTTGGTGAATCGTAGAAGAAGTGAAGCCAAAACAAACAAATGAGTGACGTCACAAACTCAAAGGAGACATATTTAGCAAAATCAACTTTTGAATCATTTAAATATTTGGGACTCTGGAGGCCCTGCCAGTCGGCAAAGTGTAAAAAAAAGATGACTCACTGGTCCGCCTCGGTCTAAGTACAGGAGATAAAACATGCAATGTTGAATTTTGTGCTCATTGTTACATCAGAATGCGTCAAATTCCTAGAAGTGTTGTCTCGCTTTTTCCGTTAAACACTGGAGAGTGCTGGCGAGGGCAATGGCATCCGAAAAAAACGGAAGTCCGCGAAAAAGTTCTATTCTTGTCTCCAGAGTGCAGCACAGAGTTCTACACAAACTTCCAGCCTCAGAGGATTTATCTGTCCAGTGGATGCATGTTATATATGACGGCAATGTGCCTGCTAGAGCCTGCAAATGATCGCTTTTCCAAATGCTAACTGCTGTTAGCTCCCACTAAGCCTCTGTGGCTGATGTCGTTTCCTGTCCCTTAAGTTCAGTTTTACTTTTTTTAAGGTTTTTTTGTCAGGGTGATTGAACTGCTGTGGTGCTTCATTCTTATGGTATTTTGACCAAAGCATGTCACAGGCATGTTTATTAGGACACCAGGGAACTCGGTTCACTTGGAGAAATAGGGTATTATATGTTTCCTTTAAGCATGTTTCTGTATTGATTTGTCATTGATTTGAAAAATGACCAGGTTCCTGCCCATTCCTATTGTTTTTATACAGTTATGATCAATTTCAAAATGTGTCAAAGAGATCAAGGAGATTCAGAAACGTACAGCTATTAAAAAAAAACGTAAGCAGAAATTATGTGTGCTGCCACAGTTTTAAAAATGTCAATAATTTCATTCAACTTTTTTCTCACAATATTAAATTGTGAGAAAAAAATTGGATTAAAGGTGAAGTAAGTAGTTTATAGTGCCATCTAGAGGAGAGGCTGAAATTTACAACAAAGAACTGCTCCTCTGCTCACCCCCTCCCTTCCCTGAGCGCTATGGTATCCGCAGTTGGTCAAATGTCGTCCTCGTCGTCTTTCTCCGTGTCAGCAGATGAGGTTCGTGAGGCGAGGGAGAGGGCGGAGCTACCGCGGCCGTAGCAGACGAAGCGGAGAGAGAGGAGGCGGGACTTCTGCTACAAGTAAAGAGACGCTTGATTTGTTCTCTCGCGTTTGTCCTTACAGGCTCCGGTAGAACAGTGGCTATGCAACCGCGGTCCGCGACCATGTTATTTTACATGACTTTTTGAAACACTACGAAAATGAAACAAACTATTATACAGCGACTAGACAATGCAGGAGCACATAATATGTATAAAAAAGTGGATTTTGGGTTATATAAACCCAGAAATACTACATAGTGTACCTTTAAAGAGTCGGGGACAACCGAATGGGTTCTATTTCAGTTGCATTGTATTTTAGTCATTTGTATTTATTGGATGGATTCAGAGATACTCACGTTTAAAGAGACAAAATAAGAGACGGAAAGTGTTTGTCAGATACAAGCTTTACGATGAATACAACACACACACACACACACACACACACCTGTAGGCCAAATGATATGTACACTTAAGTGAACATAAACGTAATGTATGCAGTGACAGCAGGTGTGTCACAGCGTTGATTCTCTCTCATTAGGCTGCCTGTGGGGGTTTAATCCTCACCTCAGCTCTTGTGGGCAAATCTCCCGTCTTCTAATTTTAAGGTCACAACCACAACCGCAACCTCTACTTTTCTCTGCACGGAGAATAATATCTGGAGTTACACAGCTCACTTCACTTAACCAAAGGCTGCATTTTGACCCGAGGGAACTTGTGACCTCACAAAGTGTGGTTACTTAATGAGAAGGTCACTCTGCAGTTTATTCAGATTACTGTATACGTGTCAGGACTCTGCAGTCCCCCCCCCCCCCATATCATTGTCCTCCTGTCTGTTTTCCCAGTGGTGAGCAGGACATGGATGCTGGTCTCTCTCTCCCCGCCTCCTGATCATCACACCTGTATGAAATCATCTCATTACCTTCACACGCTCTCCAGAGTAAACAAACCCTGGCTCTTCATCAGATTGTCCGTGTCTCCTTCATGGTAATTAAGCGCATGAATCCTCTGCAAAAAGGGAAATGTAGTGCTGGAATTTTTCTAGGATTACATAAAACGTGGTGTTCAATTAAACTAAGTGGGGCTAAAAATGTGGTTTCGTTGTTACTTAGATACCTTATCACCTCATTACCTTTCATTATGTTACTCTCCCTATCTTAGCTATAACGTTACAGATTAAGGTGCACTAGATAATGTAGTTCCTGATCTATGTCATTAAACGACACAACATGTATACGGATTTTCTCAATAAATTTGAGAAATAAATCTACAAAATAAATTGTTTAAATATATATATATATATATAATAAAGTATTATGGTGCAAAGATTTTTGGAAAATAAATAGAATCGAGTTGTGTTTCTTTTGGAACGTTCACATCTGCTTCAGTATTCTGGCTGTAATTTGTCTGAGAAATAATAATGATAAACTTTATTCGGATTGCATCGTTCATACAAGGATTGCAGCTCAAAAGAAAAGGTTAAACACTGTTTTAACTTTAAAATACACATAAAAATGCAAATGAAGGAGCACACTCATACTATTAGGTCTATACAACAAAACTATAATGTGACCCTTTTTTAGTTGGGTATTAAACTAATACAATAAGTATAGTAAAAAAAAACACTAAAAATAAAAGCTGTTTTCACACTGGACAGAAACATGAACTTGTGGATTGTGTCTTCCTTGTGAAAAGGATGCAATCTGAAATCATTTTTCAACATCTCTCCTGTCGTTAGAAGTATTTATCAGTTCCACTCCCTCTGGTGAGGTCAAAGACACACTATGTAAGAACCTGAAGTGTGATTTCTTCTGCACTACCTTTATTCTCTCTCTGCGCTTGCCTTCAGCGTCTGTGTGCATTTAAAAATAAATGATGAGCTCACTATGCTTCATGGCACTGGCTTATAGGGTTTAACTAAAAACCTACACCTCTTACACCGTTACACGTACGGGCTCTGACTTTAACATTGCTTCATTAATTGGACAAATGTCTCACAACAACAATGTTCTCAGTTCAGATCCTCTTTATTTGGGTTAATTCCTGTCGTACGAGACTTCAGACACTGATAAAACAAAGGCGACATTTATTCGATATTATCAACGATCCCAAAAACCTTTGAAGGAAGTCATCATGGTGGATAATATGGCCGAGTATTAAAGTATTAAAAGTTGATAAATACATTTTTGGAAAATTAAGGCCCTTAAAGGTGACATAGAGTGGTCCTGTTGCACATAAATGTTAGTTATGGAGGTCTACTTACATATATTAACTTGTTTTTATGGTCAAAAACCTCCTAGTTGCTGTAAATGAGCCGATAGAAATCCTCTTTTCTGACGGTGTTTTTCTGCTGTGAGATTTCAGAGTGAACTTTCACCCCCAGAAGACAGAGTCTTGTGATTGGCCAGTACTATCCAGCACATCCGTTCTCAGAAGCGCAGCGCCCCCCTCTGGAACGGTGGATGCACTGCTCCTCATTATCAAAACATTGTTTTAACAGTGTTTAAAAATAGCTTCTTCACGACTCCCCGCCGCAGTCCCTTTTATGACTTTAAATCGCAGTCAGACCCAGAGTCAGAAGACACTGTCGCTCGTGAAACACCTCCACAACGGACGTTATTCTTCTTCTGCGGTTCAATGTACGCAACCGGATGTGCCCGGACTAGTGCCCGGAGCAGGACGATCGGTTGTTCAGGAGAACCGCTGCTTACGTAACTATTACGGGATTTTCAGTGATCTCGTTGAGCCCCGAGATTACAATAAAACACAATGTTCTCAGCAATGGCTGAACTGTTTGTTTCGAGCTGTCAGGGCTTCATAAACAAGGTAATGACGCAGATACACACCAAAAAAACAGCGTTAATAGGAACTTCCGGTCTAGTTCCGCTTTAAAAAGTATTAAAAAGTGTTAATTGTGATATCAAGAGGTATTACATTTTTATTTATCCATCCATCCATCCATTATCTACCGCTTTTTCCTCCACCAGAGGGTCACGGGGGGTGCTGTGCCTATCTCAGCAGACATTGGGCGATAGGCGGGGTACACCCTGGACAGTTCGCCAGTCCATCGCAGGGCCACATATAGACAAACAACCATTCACTCACACTCACACACCTACGGTCAATTTAGAGTGGTCAATTCACCTAATCCCCATATTTTTATTTATTTTATTAAATATAGTGTGACTGCAAAAAGTATGCATGAATGTGTCAACACACGTCTATGCATTTAAACTTAAACATCGGCATCTATTTAGCAATATTAGCAACTCTTGCTAAAAAGTCTGCCACGGTGTTACCCCACCTATCACCCTATGTCAGCTGAGACAGGCACAGCCCCCCCCACGATCCTCTGATGGAGGATAAAGCGGTAGATAATGATGGATGGAAGTTGACAATAGCTCTAACCTAAAGAAATAGTAACAGTGTGTGGAAATATTATTTGTCTGTGTATGTACTAAAACCAAGAAATGACTGGATTTTGTTTTTTTCTCCAGGTGTAAGCTGCTGCTGCTGCTGCCGGTGAAGGCTCAAGGATTCCTGAGCCGGTGTAAAACGTTGGGTTTGAAGGAGTCGACTGCGGCAGAGCTTCTTCCCCGTAAGCCTGAGAAGTTGTTAGACACCTGTTCACTGTGCCTCGGCAGTTCAGCGCAGAGACGAGTGAGGAGAAGAAGAGCAGACAGGTGAGGAAGAGTCTGTGTGTGTGTGTGTGTGTGTGTGTGTGTGTGTGTGTGTGTGTGTGTGTGTGTGTGTGTGTGTGTGTGTGTGCTGCCGTCGTAGAATAATCTCAGAGCGAGGCAGCTGGCCTCCATGCATCAAGGGAAAAAAAAGGCGAAGAAACTCGCCGTCAGAGTTACAGCTTTCTTTGTCTGTGTGACTGCGACATGTTGACATGCATCAGGGATTGTTCCGTTTCCAAGGAGCTCAGAATCCATCTGTGTGTGTGTGTGTGTGTGTGTGTGTGTGTGTG